>NC_140485.1:120224553-120294553 GCF_964271855.1 Acomys minous | reverse complement strand
CTCCAGCCAGACAAAATAACATCATGGAGGTGGAAAGATGGGCAAGAAACCCATCAGCTAACACAGGAGGTTGATAATGGCTTGGAGTGGGGAAGTCAGGTTTCTTTAGTGATGGGAGCTCTAGTCGTCTGACCACACATGAGGGCTGGTCCTATTCCTAAGAATAAGTGGGAAACAGAAACAGGGCACAATGGAAATAAAAGAAAACAAGTAAAGAAAAAGTAAGCCCAAAGTTGGGTAGGAAGGGACGGAAGAGTTGGGAGCATAGTAATGGGGCAGATGGAGAGGGATTGAATGACATCAGGAATTTGAAAACAAAATAAAATTGTTTAAAATATGGGTAAAAAGATGAGTTTTTATGCTGTTATGATTTCATGTCTCATAAACTAACACATCTCATTAAATGTTATTTATTTCTCATTACACTCTTAGGAGCCCTTTCTTTTGCAAAGGGATGCCACTGTCCTTTAGTATAGTTCCTGAACTTGGCTACTATTCGTAGATGGACATGGAGGAAACAGGACAGCAGGATAAACTTTCTCCAAGAAAATATATCCAGTTGTTTGCAAACTGCTGTTAGTTTTAATATTTTATTGCTACATATTAATTATATAAACTTTGAGATCTGCTATAATATTTACTTACCCTGATCATATCCTCTTTCCTGTTATTTCTCCATCCCCTTCTCCTATCCCACTGGCATCCTTATTCCCAACTATGAATTTTTATGCCCAGTTGAAAACTATCTCTCCTCTTCAGGAGGCCTCCTTTCTGACAATGTTACTTATATGGATTTGCTTTGATTGGCAACTTGGCTGGATTTAGAAATGCATGAGGCATTAGTGAGGCACGCCTTTGGGTATACCTGTGAGAGTGTTTCCAGCAACATCTAACTGAAGAGGAAGACCCACATAGTGGACTAAGACCCTAGACAGAATAAAAGGGGGGTGGTGGTGGGAGCGAGAGAAAGCCATCAGAATACCAGCACACTTTTCTCTGTGTTTCCTGGTTGTTGCCACAGCTAAACTATTCCTGCTATCATGGTGGACTATGTTCCTTTGAACTGTGAGCCAAAATAAACCCTTTTCTTTTAAGTTTCTTTTTTGCCAAGTTTTTTTGTTACAGTGATGAAAAAGGTAACTAGCACAATACATAATGTTCATAATACTTTTCAACAAAATGAATTTGTTTTCTGGAGTACACACTGAGCCTCAAAGTCATCAAATAAGGAAAAATTGGGATTTAGCCAGTACAGATTTTTCTGATTCAAACTTTAAAAGGTAGTTCAGCTGTCTTCTTGGAGAAAAGGTGAAGTAATAGATGCCTGAAACAACTCAGCGATGTCTAGAGATCTTTCCATGTTACTGAACACAAGGCATTTGTTCCACCAAACAGGAAGTGTCAAGAAAAAGAAAAAAAGGCGTGGTGGCTTATGCCTTTAATTCAAGCACTCAGGAGGCAGAGGTAGGTAGATCTCTGAGTTTGAGGCTAGCCTGGTCTTCAGAGCAAGTTCCAGGACAGCCAGAGATACACAGAGAAACCTTATCAAAAAACAAAACAAAACAAAAACAATAAAAAGAGGTGGGAGATGAAGTAAGGAGGACAGGGAAAAATGTGAAAGTGGTGGTGGGTTTGTAGGGGAAAAAATCTGCTTAAAACAGAAGCAACTTCACAAGACCAAGTGCAAGAGTGTTCTATGCTTTCTATGCAGGGTCAAGAACCCAAAGGCCTGCTGGATGGATGGCTGCTCCTCTGCTGACAGAGTCTCTCCCAGCTCAGAACGTAATGCCACAAGTGTGCAGTCATCTCTCTCTCTCTCTCTCTCTCTCTCTCTCTCTCTCTCTCTCTCTCTCTCTCTCTCTCTCTTCTACTTTCCTTTTCTCTCTTCTTTCTTTCCTTTCTTCACATGGGTATTGAGGAGGAAAACTGGGCAGACTGGACTGAAGATGCTCCAGTAAGAGCAGGCCTGGGTCAGGTCATGGAGGACCAGCTGAGCACAGCACAGGGATGGTGGGACAGCAGACACAGATGTGGACAGAGCCTCGCGTCCAGACAGGTCAGGTGAGGCATAAAGGCAGATCACCAGGTTTCAAGCACAGAAATGATGGGTTCTAATTTTGTTCCCAGGATCGCTGTTGAGAGTATATGGAGGGGAAGGGAACAGGGTTTCCAAGCACCAGGAAGACCTGCCAAGGAGGCACCAAGTTGTCTTTGATTCATTGATTAAGACATTATATTTTAGACTTTCAAGTGAGATGATAAACTGTTAATCAAAGTTCCCAATATTGACTGAAGCTATTTCCGTGTCTCCTAGGCGCCCCCTGCTGATCACAAGCAGAACTGATAGGCATCGCGCCATTCTTTCTTTTTTTTTTTTATATAATTAAAGTATTTGTTTAAAAATAAGATTAAAAACATTGCACTTCCAGAAGCACTCTCTCTCGATTGAAGCACTCAGATGGAAAATTTCATCCATTTCAAACTGATGTTTTGCCTGAACAGTTTGCACATATTTTCCTAAAACCTAGTAATACCAAGTGATTTATTTTGCTTTAACAACACTGTGCAAGAAGGCAGGACGACTCAAGTGTTGAGGAGACAGAAGGTACCAGACCAATTAGGTGCATGCCTATATTTTGAATTTAAAAAATGATTAATTTGTTCAGATTACAACTCAATTGCTGTCCCATCTCTTGTATCCTCCCATTCCTCCCTCTCTCCCACTTTCACCCTATTCCCCTCTCCTAGGTCTATGACCGAGGGGACCTCCTCCCCCACTATATGGTCATAGGCTATTAAGTCACATCTTGGTAGCCTTCTTATTCTTTCTTTGAGTGCCACCAGGCCTCCCCACCAAGGGGAGGTGGTCAAATACGGAGCACCAGAGTTCATGTCAAAGTCAGTCCCCGCTCTCCACATAACTGTGGAGAATGTCCTGTCCATTGGGTAGATCAGAGTAGGGGTTCGATGTTTACTATTGTATTGTTCTAGGTTGAATTTTGAGCTTTGGTTGGAGCATCAAGCCATGAGACTCTTGGAAAACGGAAAGCCTGTTGTTATAAAGAATGAAAATCCTAACCTTTGCACGGTGGCGGGTGGTGTGTCGGGAGGCAGAGGCAGGAAGACCCGTTGTGAGTTCAAAGCCAGCCTGGTCTACAAAGCAAGTCCAGGACTGCCAAGGCTACACAGAGAAACCCTGTCTGGAAAAACCAAACCAATCCAAAACAAAAAACTTAGGGGCTTTAGGATCCAGGTGCTGAGGTGAAAGCCACAAGCTCAGAGAGGTAGAAAAAGCACCCAGCTGACCTTCCTACTCAGCCAACGTCCTAGAAGAAAAAAAGCCAAAACCAAAAGCCCTGTCTTCTACTCCACGCTGTCTTAAATACCCTTTAACTTAAAGTTCCTCCGTCCTGTTTAATCCCTGTCAGCTGGTTACTTGCTCTGCCTCTTGACTCAGGGTTGACTTTATTTAATGCTGTTTACAGAAAGCTTTTAGATTAAAGCTGGAGATGAGCCACTCCACAACTAGACAACTAGAAACAGGTTTTTACAGTTCACAATCTTGGGTTTCATTTTTTTTTTCCTGCAGAATATATTTTTTAATCTGGTTGGTGAGTGTTAGCTTTATCAAGACTCCAGGGAGTAGGCGGACAGAGAGGAGATGTGCTTTGCAAACTGGCTGCAGGTTAGGTCAGAGGTTTCCCACTAGAGCTCCGGAGGAGAAGGCAGATTATTTGGGAACAGAGTCAGGGGGTCTGGCGGGTGTGAAAGTGCAGGGTGCAAAATTTCTCTTCTGCTTTCTTTACCTTCTTGGTGAAATTATGCATTAGTTACTTTTGTTGCTGTGGTGGACACAAGACAAAGGCAACTCAAGGGAAGAGGGATTTTTGGCCCACGGGTTGAGAGGGAGTAAGTCCACCATGGCAAGAAGGCATGTAGGCAAACAGTAGCTCATGGTGCCAGGGCTGTGGGGCTGGGACTCCTGACCTGTCCATATCTTGGGAGAACAAGAAGACACCAGACAGGAAACAGAGCTGGGTTTTAACCGCCAAGGCCCACCCCAGTGACTCATTTCTTTCAGCTAAGCTCTACCTCCTGAGGGTTCCACTGCCTTCCAAAATAGGGTCACCAGCCAAATGATCAAACACAGATCCCACGGGAGGCATTTTTGAATTCATACCATGACAAACGGGAAGCAAGGTCTTTGAGAATTCTCTACAAGGCTAGGAAAGTGAGGTGACAAGTGAAGTGCCCTTAAACTGCCGGGGCCGCTGTGCACTGAGGACCTTAGGTAGCGACTGTCATACACTCAAAGTAGGACTGGCTCTTGTGGTTGGTGGCTTTTACAGGTCTGTAGGCCAAGGGATAGAGAGTGGGGGACTAACCAGGACTGGGTTTGTTCAGATACGTGTGAGGAAGGGAGAAAGTGGTGTAGAGCCGAGGGAGCACGCAAGGCTCATTTGAAGAGGAGAGAGAGGCCAAGCAGTCGCCTGCGAAGCTCTAGTTATTTCCTGGAAGGTGATGGTAACTGTCAGGTTGGCACCTTGAAAGTGATTTTCCTTGAAGGCACAGCACATAACAAACGCAGTGTAGATGAACATAGGACAAAAAGGGTTGAAAGTGAAGTTCTTCAAAGGCACGGCGCATGCAAAATACAAGTCGGATGAAGACAACACAAATCTGAGCTGTGGCGCGTTAAAAATAGTATGCCTGTGTATATCTTGCCTGCATAGGCACGTGAGTTTGCAGTACATATGTGTGCACTGGGTCTTGAGGTAAGAGGTTTACCTCAGTTGCTCGTCTTTTACCCTCTGCCTTTCAGTTTGGGGAAATAGTCTTTTTGCTGATCCAGAAACTCACTGATTGCCTAGGCTGGCTGGCCAATGAGCTTGGGGATCCGCCTGCCTCTGTCCTTGTTGCACTAGCTACAGGTGTATGTCACCACGCCTGGCTTTTGCATGATCTGAACTCAGATCTTCATGTTTGCAGGGCAGACCCTTAACTGACAGAGCTGTCTCCCCAGCCCTGTTGCTTTTGGACGACTCCAACTCACCTTTTCACTGACTGCTCCACTGACCACCAGTGTGGTGGTAGCCAAGGACTGGTTCTAGATGAGGACGTTAAAGACAAATTGCTACAGATATTGCCCTCAAATCGCCCTTGATTTTTATGGTAAATATACATTACAGCAGACCAGAGACTACCAACCCTCCAACCTCCTTTTATGGAAAACTAGTTGCCGTTCTTCCCTCATCAGCCCCTTCGCCTGTCAAAGAACTCTGGACAGCCTTTTGTCCCTTACTCAGCCCAGTTTTTCTCACTCCCCTCTGGTCTTTTTGTTCTGCGGCAACTCCACTGGCTTTCCCACCTTTCCTGTCTTCTGAGAGCCAGGGATGCCCTGCCCCAGATTTTTCTCCTACTAATCGTCTCTAAGGGTGATTCTTCAGGCTCTTTTGATTTTAAGGATTTGTTGCTTATCATAAATGTGTGAATTAATTTTTTGTATTGCTGTCACTAAGTACCTGATCAGAAGCATTTGAAGGGAGAAGAGGCTGATTTTGGTTTGCTGTTTAAGAAAGGGATACATATAATCCAAGTCTGGGAGATGGCTGAGTGGGTAAAGCACTTGCCAGGCAAGTGTAAAGACTGGAGTTTAAATTCCTCCAATCTACACAAACGCTGCACAGGCAGGGAAGCCTGCATAAAATCCCAGGTTTGGGAGGCAGAGGCAGGAGACTACCAGGCAAAGAGGCTAGACTAGCCAAATCCGTGAGTTCTGGCCTAAAGTAAAAGATCTTGTCTTTATGTATAAGGCAGAGTGTGCCAACCTGGTGGGGTTAGGCGTGGCAGCAACCGTGGCAGCTGACAATGACATTGGGCCTACCACCAGAAAGCCGAGAGCAGACAGGAAGTGGGCCAGACCATCAAACCTTAGAGCCTGCTCCCAGGAACTCACTTCATGTCTGCCCGTCTCCACTTCCTAAAAACAGGCTTACAAACCTTGACCACCATCAGGAGGCCACATGGTTGAACTGTAACACGCAAGTAAATATATAAGGAAATCACGGCACAAATATTGCCATAGTACAACACTTCTAGAATCCTATCAATGTTTGCATAGCTACGATCTGATTGATGTTTCAGACCCTAGACTGAGAAGTGAATGAAATCTCTGCCTGTAACTAATCCCCGTGACTGAACATAACTTCAATAACAGGATGGTCACCACTTCTCTCAGTGCCTCCCATGGGTCCCAAATTTGAGTATATGACACTTCCCTGAGGGGAAACTGAGACTGGACCTGTGAGGACTTCAGGTCACTGTTCGTAGGGTCATAGGTTCACTGCTCATGGGCCCCTCAGCCACCGCAGCTCACTGTTCACAGGGCTTTTCATTGGGATTCTCTTTTACACTATAACATCCTGTTTTTCAGCACATGGAAGAGTAACGTGGTTTTTAGAATGGCTAAAATTCTGGAGGCGAGCATGGCTCTGCACCCTCGTCCCTTTCTCTAGAGCTTTGTCGACATTGCCACTCTAACCCCACAATCTGAGAGCATTTGTCATTCAGTTTCCAATCAGAGCAATTCAGAAAATGCACACTAAGAAAATGAAGCAAAGAACGTAGAGGCTGCAGGTGGATGAAAGCGTGATGGGCACTCTGTCGTTCCCAGCCCTGGCCTATCTAGTGATGTCTCCAAAAAGAGTATAGCCTCTCTCCACATCTCAAACCCCAGTCTATATCTAGAGTCCCTTGTTGGAAAAACACGATTCCATTTCTAGGTCAGTCATTAGACACCCTAGAACACCCCAGAGAGTTTCCATGGCTCAGGGTAAGAGGTATTTCTTATATAAAAACTGTGGCACTGGGCCCACAGCTTTCTTCCCACTCCTAGTTTATCTTATAATCATGGTTTCTCAAAAACCACCTTCAGCCCAGATTGAGTCAACATTTCTAAGTAGTAAATATATAGTAAACAAATATCCATAGGCTGATACTACCCTATGATAGGGGAAAGAGGCAGAGCATCCCACATTAGCAGGAGGATTGTTACAAAAAGAAATTGGAACATGCAGAGGAGACAGTAACCTAGGGACAGATTGCTTGGTGCTTATTCCCAATAGCCAGAATCTGGAAACAACCTAGATGTCCCTCAGTGGAAGAATTAATAAAGAAACTGTGGTACATTTATGCTATGGAATACTACTCAGCTATTAAAAACAGGGAAATCTTGAAATTTGCAGGCAAATGGATGAAACTAGAAATGATCATCCTGAATGAGATAATCCAGGTCCAGAAAAACATACATGATATATACTCACTTATACATGGATATTAGCCCAACATGGATGTCCTCTGAGTGTCTTCACTCAGCAGGGGATTGGGACAGATGCTGCGACTCACTATTGGACTCCAAGTGACAGTGGTGTGGAAGAATGGGGAGATAGAAGGATCCAGAGGGTCCAGGAGCCCCACAAAATACCATCAAGGCTGGTAGATCTGGATCCAGTGGAGCCTGCACAAACTACTGTACCAACCAAGGACAATGCATGCAGGAAACCTAGACCCCCTGTTCAGATCTAGCCAATGGACAGCTCATTCTCCGCTGTTGTGGGGAGAATGAAGAATGGGGACTGACTCTGACATGAACTTGGGTGCCCCCTATTTGACCACTTCCCCTTGGTGGGGAGGCCTGGTGGCACTCAGAGAAAGGGGAAGCAGGTTATCCAGATGAGACCTGATAGACTGTGACCATATGGTGGGGGAGGAGGTCCCCTTCTGTCACAGGTCTAGGGGAGGGGAATAGGGTGAAAGAGGGAGAGAGGAGAGAACAAGAAGATACAAGTGAGGGGATAACAATCTGCATGTAATCTGAATAAATTATTTTAAAAGTAACAAATTAAAGTTATCAGAAAAGGAGAGTTGTGAACCCACAAATACTGTGCAGGCGCTTACATGCTCTGAACCTATAGCAAAGATTTGTTGTATGCTTGGATTTTTCTGTATTCAGTTTGGGAACAAAATACTCCAGCGGCCTGAGAGAAACCAAAAGCTTAAAGAGAAGGAGTAGCTTTGAACACTGGGTCTTTAAGCACGAAGTGAGACAATAGCTCACCTGTGCCCAAACAATTCATTGTCAGGCATTTAAAGATCGTCTGAACCCAGCTATTTGCTTGAGTATATAAATTGGCCACTAGATGGCAGCATATGATTAGAAAAAAAACCCACTACCCTCCTCCCAGCCCTTGCACCCCTCCCTTCGAGGGACAGGGAGCTCTGGAAGGCAACAACAGTGAACACTTTTTCTTCTTGTTCCTAAAATTGGAAATAAATGAGGAATAACACAGAGAAGTAAGGAACAACGGAAGGAAGAAAAGAAAGTGATATGGAGGAAACGTGGGAGGGAAATCTAAAAAGAAACTGAAAGAAAAAAAAGAGAGAGAGAGAGAGAGAGCACATCCAACTAGATGACAGTTCACCACAGAAGACAACAGGCAAGCTGCCGTTGTAGGAAAGTTCCGAGGAAGGAAATGGTGCTATAACCACACGCGTTTACAGCCTGCAAGTGTGAGTACAAGATAGACTCTTGACCTTATAAAAGCAGCTGTCTCCTTGGGGAACTACGAAAACAAGTTTACGTTTGCAACACGTTCACCTTTCTTTAAGACTTAAAGTTACCTGGACTATACCCATTTGTATTTAAAACTTATTTCAATCAGTGTTCTTCAAAGAGGTCTTTCACACTAGGTTCCACGGCTGGATGTTGGAAGAGAAACTATCCAAGACAACAGCGAGTACTCAGACACATACCAACAGCAATGTGTCCATGTGATGAGAGAGAGAGAGAGAGAGAGAGAGAGAGAGAGAGAGAGAGAGAGAGAGAGAGGAGGGAGTTCTAGGCCAAGAAGTTCGTGTACTAAAAGGAATTCTTGACCTCTGTCTCTAGTTTCCAGAGACAACCCGCTGCACACTGCATACTAAGAAGACCAGTCTTCAAACTTACTCAGCTGCTCTCTTCCCTTGGCTAATTAGTGTGGCTCACCAGTGTCAGATGCGAGGAGCTCTCACAAACGGAGATTGCCTTAGGTGTTGAGGTGCCTTTGAGTAGGGTTTTCCACCTCAGCACAGTTTGGGATAGATACTTCTTTGTTAGGAAGCAAGCTGTGCTTTTTCTATTGTAACACAGTAGCCTTCTGGCTGCCACTTGCTAGATGCCCATAATACACCCCACCCCATTTTTGGCACCCAAAATTGTCTCCAGACATTACCAAGTGTCCCCTGGGCAACAGACTCACCACCTTCCCTGTTTTGGAATCTCTGCTCTAGAGAGAATGTAATTACGGGGCTGGAAGACATTATAGAAGCTTTGTTTTCTTGCTATTCTGCTCATGGGCAAATTCTTTCTGAATCACAGGAAAAATGAATGTTCACATCTCCAATACAGATTTGCAAGCATTAGAGCCATTCACAAGATGTGCTTTTCATAGCTAGAATACTGTTTTCTATATGAAATAGAAGTAAGCAAATAATTATTATGAATATTGTGTTAATCATAAAGTGATGCTCTAAGGGACACAGGTAATAAAAGTGTTTATAGAGATAAAACCAGTTCATGCTGATTGAAGTCTTATTGGCTACCAGACACATTTTTGTACATTTCTATTCATGTTATTTAGGCTGTCAAAATCTCTATGAGGACATATTATTTGCATTTCACAGGTGAGGACAAGGAGACTGAGAAGCGTGCAGAAGGAGTCAACGTGGAAGAGTACATTAAAACTCTGGTCAGGCTCTAGCTCTGGTCATGAAGTCCTACAGATCTTACCACCGAGTTGGGCACGGGCATATGAAAGGAATCCAATGTCAAAAGATACAGACGATGTAATCCAAAAGCCCTACAGACTGTAAGAAACGCTGTCTTAGACTAGAATTGTATACTTTGTTAGGTTTGATGAGCACCTACCTGTGCTGGGATGGAGAGGTGGGAAGGGGCTATCCTCTGAGGAACAGTGGGGATTGTGCAGTAGTGTGATGGACTACCATGTTGGTGCTTCTCCTTTCTTGGATTCACGTTGTGGAACCATGGTCCCAATACGATGCTGTTAGGAAGTAGGATGCAGTGCCTTTGAAATATAACTATGTCATGATAGTAGAGCCTCCACAATGGGCTACTGCTCTTATAAGAGAGCTGGCCTACTTTCCCTTTCCCCCATAGTGTGTGGATATACTAAAAAGGCAGCTCCTTAGAAACACAAGGAAGCCGACTCTCACGAGGCACTGTGTCTGGGGGACATTTGTACTGGACTCCCTAGCCTCTAGAACTATGAGGATTAACAGATTGTATTTAAGCCAATTGACCAGTTATAACTTATTATAGCAACAAAGACAGGTAAAGGAGTGGGAATCCTTTGGGCTGGAGAGATGGCTCAGAGGTTAAGTGCACTGGCTGCTCTTCCAGAGGTCCTGAGTTCAATTCCCAGAACCACATAATGACTCATAACCATCTATGATGAAATCTAATGCCCTCTTCTGGTGTGCTAGGGTGCATGCATGCAGAATACTGTATACAAAATAAATAAATAAATCTTACGGGGGGGGGGGGGGGAAAGGAATGTGAAGCCCAACCTCAGACAACAGAGCCATCGGAGATTAGCACCAGGGGCCAGATGTCATAATCTAACAGTCCAACGGGATGGACTTTATTCAACTGTCATATTTTTAAAATTGAGAGATCTGGAGGGAGAAGATTTGGATCTCTAAACATTTTTTTTAACAATAGATGTGGCAACACAGTCTTAGTTACTGTATCTGAGCTCTTGGTCACAACCAAGGACATGCTGCTGTCATAGATACGATTTGGCTTCTCCGCTCCCCCTCAAATCCACATATTCTGCTTGTCTACTCTCCTCTTGCTTGCTTTAATTTTCTGATTAACCTCTATAAATAAGATAATTTACAATCCAAAATACAGAAAAAAGTGTTTGGAAAAATGTATCTGATAACACAATTTTGTGAGTCCTTTAAAAGCCCTTTAAAGATGAGATGGCTCAGTCATGGTGGCATCCACCTGTGATCCCAGAAGAAGCTGAGCACAGAGAAGTGCCATGAATTTGCGGTCATCCTGGTACTTTAGAGACAAAGGCTCTTCGGGAACCCTCTTATCTCTAACCCCCAACACTGGGATTACAGGTGTGCTATCACGTTGGACATCCCAGGGGCACTGAAGGTCTGAACTTAAGTCTTCATGTTCCAAGTCAAGCATGTTACGAGCTGAACCACTTCTTCGGCTCCTCCCACAAGCACTGTTAGTGTCTCCCAAGTTTCTGGAATTGTCTCTTAGCAGTGTCATTTCTCTCTTACCAAAATGAAGGGGTAAATACTCTGTGTAGGGAACAGATGATAACCAGTGAGTACAATAGACAACTTGGGTGGTTTTGTTGGAAATCGGTATTTGCCGAGGAGAAAATGGTAGAAGAAGGGCTTGGGAGGTGACTCAACCAGCGCAGAGCTTGCTTGCTATGCGAGCATAAGGACCTGTACTCCATCCCTAGCACCCACGGAAAAGCCAAGTGAGACGTCATGGCTTTGTAACCCTAGTCGGAGAAAGGAGGACCTGGGGGGGCATGCTAGCCAGCCGGGCTTGCTTATCAGTGAACTTCAAGCTCAGTGAGATACCCAGTGATTGAGGAAGCCAGACAGTGTTGGCCTCTGGTCTCCAAATGTGTGCACATGCACACTCATATACACACAGATATATTCATACACACAAATGGATGAGGATGAGGGGCTAAAAGTGGGTGTTGTAATTTAAGAATAAATAGTATAGATTACAGTGAAAAAATGACATTTAAACAAAGACTTAAAGGAGGTTGTTGGAGGGGTAAATTACCTCCATGACTCGGAGACATCCAAGTACCAGGTAAACTGTCCTGGTATGGAACAGAGAAAAGCTCACAAATGAAATTAGAATGCCTAGATTATAGAGATTATCTAACCAACCTGAGACACAAAATTAGAAGCAAAAAGCAAGCAACATAGGTGAATGTGCTTACACCTACGCAGGTGGGAGTTCCCAGATGAATGAGCCCTAATATGTCTCCCCACTCAGCCCCACCTTGGTTTCTGCCACTGATAATCAGGTTATGAGGGGAAGACTTGAACCTGATGTGTAAAAGTCCTCAGACAGCCAAAAGCAGTGACCATGGCTGAACAGCCATGGGCCTTTTCAGGTTCTGGTGGACAGAGTACACGTGTAAACAAACCCTAATATGTATCTCACCAGTAGGAGCTCAGTTAGATGACACGGCTGTCAACTTGGTGGTGGCATAACATAATCTTCAACATTTGCCCTTCCTACACTTTCTGTCGTGTTTCTCAACATATGGCTCTCAGCTCCTCTGGGGGTCACATATCAGATATACTGCATATCAGATATTTACATTATGATTCATGACAGTAGCAAAAATTACAGTTATGAAGTAGCAAGAAAATAATTTTATGGTGTTACCACAACATGAGAAATCGCGTTAAAGGGTCAAAGCACTAGGAAGATTGAGAACCACTGCTTTTTAGCAACATCATTGGCATGCCCACATGTCTGTGTGTGTGCAGATGTGGACACACACACACACACACATGCGCGCACACACACACGTGCGCACACACACACACATGTGCACGCACGCACAAGCAAACATGTGAGTATGCTCACCTGTGCATGTGGAGGCCAGAGACTGATGCTAACCATTTTCTTCTATGACACTCTACCTTATTTTCTGAGGCAGGCTCTTGTCAATGGTCCTGGAGTTAAGATTTGCCTAGAGTGGTTGGCCAGCAAGCATCTGGCTTACAACTATTTTGCTCCTCACAAAGTTGAGGTGGCGGATGGAAAGGCCTCTGAGCTGGCTTTTATCTGGGTACTGGGGATCTGAACTCAGGATTCTCATCCTTATGCAGCACCCACTTTTCCTGCTGAGCCCCTTTCCCCCAGTCTGCACTTTTGAACTCACACATGTGTGTACTCTTCCTCTAATGTGGCTGATAGTATTCTTACTCCATTTGACATGTTTTAGGAGGTTCATCCATCCAATTCTTTTCTCATCTTTTATAGTAGCTTTCAACATTCTAAAATAGTATAATAAACACACAGTACAAAGGTAGATGAGTGAGCCAGGGGGATCAGAAGGTCAATCCCAGGAGCTAAAGGAAATAACAAATGAAGTTATTTGAGTGCAGTGGCCAGATTTCCAGGAATTGCACAGGTGATATAGGTGAGCTGGGGGAGGAGGTAGGTGGAGTTCAGTAGAGCAGGTGCTCAGATTTTCCAGGCTCCATGGCAACTGGGGTGACCCGGCCACATTAACAGTAACATCCTTTACTGAGTGATGCTGTAGCTTTAGTGTTTCCACCATCTAGGGATTACCCTTTACTCACAAGCCCGAGGGAAACCATACTCAAGCAGTGTCATGGAATCCAGGGGGAGACAAGGTCAACTGTGTCAACTGTCCCTGAAATGACTTTGATAAACAACAGCCTATGGGGGAGGTGAGAGTGCGGTAGAAGGAAAGGCCGCTTGGATTAACAATAAAGATGTCATTGGTGACCTTCAAGGGGACAAGGTTTGATGAGGCAGTAGAAGGCGGAGTGCTTGTTGGTATTACAAAGGAAGCATGTGGGGAGGAAACGGGTTGTCTTGCTTCCTCAGGCTGGGGTGACCTTTCACCGATCACTTGCTGAGGTGAGAAAGCCCCTGTCCCTGGGAACATGTGGCTCAGGCAATCAAACACTTCCCAGCAGAGCCCCACGAACTCAGTTCTCATGTGTCAGACTGCTGATTAAAATATTTCCAGAAAAGTCTACCAGATTCTCTGAAAGGCCTCTGAGGTTGCTCATTCAAGGGAATCCTTCTACTCACGCTGCTTGTTTGCATGAATGCAGGGAAACATAGGTTATTACATGTATTTACTAATTGAGAATTTTACTACTTTTAAAACTCCACAATTCTGATTCTAAAGATCACCTGTACCTATACCTGCCCACCCATTTACCCATCGTCTGCTTCTTTATACAAGCAACTTATCCCTGCCTGTAAGGGTAGTTAGTCTACAGGAACATTCTATTTCATTTCTCACCCTCAGTCTGCTGCTCCTTTCCCTCTTTCCTCATTTTCCCCAGGGATAAGTTGTAGAAAGTAAATTTCTTTTCATTTTGATCACTGATCTCACCTTCCTTGATAAATGCAGTGATTTCTTTCTTACAGTCTTTAAAGATAGCACCTCTTGCACTGCTGTGTCCACCTGAAGTTATTAGCCGAGGATTCACAGCCAAGCTCCTTAAGTGTGTGGATTTTACAATCTTAAAGTCTCTCTTCGCCCCTGAGACTTCTGGACTCAGAAGTCTCAGACACACTCCCATCAGATCAAAACACCGGGACTTAATAATTTTTATAGCATAACTGACAATTTTTGCTTTTGTCTTACTCAATAAAATATATTCAGTGACAAGATAGTTTCCGGTTTAACCAAGTCCTCAACGTCCTCAATAGTCTGTGGCAAATAGTAACTGTTGAATGAATGACCCCATTGACTGAATGAATTCTGTTTTGACTTCTGCAAGTGAGCCATATAATCATGGTTGCCTTTTTTTAAAATTAATTTATTCATATTACATCTCAGTTGTTAGCCCATCCCATGTATCCTCCCATTCCTCCCTTCCTCCCACTTCCCCCTACTCCCCTCCCCTCCCCTATGTCTGTGTCTGAGGGGGACCTCCTCCCCCTATATATGCTCATACGGTATCAAGTCTCTCCTTGGTGACCTATTATCTTTCCTCTGAGTGCCACCAGGTCTCTCCATCCAAGGGACATGTTCAAATATGGGGCACCAGAGTTTGTGTGAAAGTTAGATCTCCTTCTCCACTCAACAGTGGAGAATGTCCTGTCCATCGGCTAGTCTGGGTAGGGGTTCGAGGTTTACTGCCTATTTTTTCCTTGGCTGTTGCCAAAGTTTGCGGAGGACCTCAGGGCCCAGACTCGCCTGTAGTTTTCCAGGACCCGCTGGATCCTTCTATTTCCTCTTTCTCCCAGGCTTCTCACATCTAAAGTCTCAATAGGATGTCCTCCCCTCTTACCCACCTTCCTTGTAAGTACAGTTTTTCATGGGGACGTACACCTTGGACTAGTGTCTCGATATAAGTGAGTATATACCATTTAGCTCTTTTTGCTTCTGTGTGAACTCACTCATTATGACAATTTCTAGTTCAATCCATTTGTCCACAAATTTTGGAAATTCCCTGTTTTTAATAGCTGAGTAGTATTCCATAGTGTAGATGTACCACAGTTTCTTTATCCATTCTTCTATTGAGGGACATGTAGGCTGTTTCCATGTTCTGGCTATTATGAATAAGGCAGCTATGAACATGGTTGAGCATATGTCCCTGTTGTGTGGTAGTGCATCCTCTGGGTATATTCCAAGGAGTGGAATAGCTGGGTCTTGAGGAATCATGGCTGCCTTTTAAGAAGCCATTTTGTATTGGGTACTTAGCTGGCAGTCTCTCTGGTTTTCATGCTGTCAGCCAGTTCTTTTGTGGTTTCTTTCTTTCTTTTCATTTCATGTGCCTTTTTATTTCATTCTGTCTCTTTAAACATTTTTTTTTAATTTAGTCACTCTATATCTCAACTGTAGCCTCCTTCCTTGTTTCCTCCCAGCCCCACCCCCTCTCTTTCAAACCCATTTCCCCTCTTTAGTCCTCAGAAATAGGGAGCCCTCCTCCCCTATCATCTGACCTCAGCCTCTCAAGTCTCATCTGGACTGCCTGCATCCTCTTCCTCTGTGGGCTGGCAAGGCTGCCCTGCCAGGGGGGAGTGATCAATGAATGGGCGCCAGAGTCCAGCCAGAGGCAGCCCCAATTCCCTATACTATGGGACCCACAAGGAGACAGCGCTGCCTATCGACTACATCTGAGCAGGGATCTAGGTCCTCACCATGCATGGTCCTTGATTGGTGCATCAGTTTCAGCTCAACCCCGGGCCCAGAATTGTTGGCTCCATTGGTCTCCTTGTGAAGTTCCTGTACCCTCCAGGTCCTTCTATGTCCCAACTTTTCTATAAGACTCCCTGAGACTCCCTAGAGTTTGGCTGTGAGTCTCAGCATCTGCTTCCATCCATTGCTGGGTGGAGTCTTTCAGAGGTCCTCTATGGTAGGCTCCCATCCTCTTCTTTTTCTTTAAGCACTTCAGGTGTCTGTTCTATTTGCCCTTCTGAATGAGAATTAAGCATCCTCCCTAGGGTCCTCCTTGTTAGTCAGCTTCTTTAGGTCTGTGGATTGTAGTGTGGTTATCCTGTATTATGTGACATCTTTTGTGGTTTCTTATCATTAAGTGATGCAGTTTCCTAGGTGTCTGTCATTGTTCTTCTCTCCACAGTGTATTCTACCTAGCCAGACTCATCCACAGTTATAAATGCAGCTTCCGTTGTAAGTTTACCTTTCCTCAAGGAGCCCTGACCTCCTGCTCTTTAAACCCATTTTTTAGCTTCTTTCAAAATTTCACCACTTAACTGTCTCATGAGGACTCTAAGAACAGAAGTAAGAGAATTGGAACAACTCTTGTCTCTAAGGCCAGTGGGATTAGCCATTTCTTTAGGTATCTTTTTTCTGCTCACCTGTCCCATTGGATCTAGCACTGCTTGCCTTGGATCAAATTCCTATGATGTATGCCAACTATATCCTCCACTACTCCATTTTTTTCTTGTCATGTGTAGGGTTCATGTGCGAGATGATAAACTTGGGGGGGGGCAAACACAAGCAATACTATCATCTTCCTCTTTTAACCCCCCCTCCCTTCCTACATAGTCTCTCTCTCTCTCTCTCTCTCTCTCTCTCTCTCTCTCTCTCTCTCTCTCTCTCTCTGTGTGTGTGTGTGTGTGTGTGTGTCTGTCTGTCTGTCTGTCTTTGTCTCTCTGACTCTGTCTGTCTGTCTCTCTCTCTCTCTCTCTCTCTCACATACACACAGACACAGACACAGACACACACACACACACACACAGAGAGAGAGAGAGAGAGAGAGAGAGAGAGAGAGACAGAGAGACAGAGAGACAGAGAGACAGAGAGAGAGAGACAGAGAGAGAGAGACAGAGACAGAGAGACAGAGACAGAGAGAGACAGAGAGAGACAGAGACAGAGAGAGACAGAGACAGAGAGAGACAGAGACAGAGAGAGACAGAGAGATCTTAGCTAAGAATCTCAGACCTCACAAGTACTGGATTGCCTCCTACTGTGAGACGCAATGGTCGCACTCTTTTTCCCTGGGCTGGAAAGAGAAGACTAGCGAGGCAGCACTGGAAAAATGGAGCAAATAATACTCATCTCTCTAAACCCTAAAAAGAATTTTCCTTTAAATAGCATTATAAAGTGACATAAATACAAAGTATCAGATCGATAAAAAGGGAAGGAGAGGTGTGTTCACTGAGGCAACTCTGGCCATACACTTCACAATGGGCTCCTTTGCTACCCGTTTCACTCTTCTGACTCTACCTCAGAAAGAATTCTCATTTCACAAAGTGGCGTGTACCTCTTTCCTGTTTCTTTTAAAATATGTCTTCCTCAGACACTTGTCAAGATCAGGGGGCTAGGGCAGCAGAATGATGATGGGGGGCGGGGCGGGGGACAGTTGATTTACTCTGAACTTTTAAAGGGCCATTAGGCCCTTTAATTTGGAAGACTCAGATGATAGATGTTGCCACTAATAACCAGGAATGGGGAAAGTAACCTTTGAAGGCTCCCAGACTTTAGCACAACTGACTCTATGATGGAAGTACCATTCATGCCATAAACCTCAGCACCAACCAGCCAAAACTAAAACAAAGACTGAACCTATTAAAGCCAGTAGTTTTAGGAAAGTCTCTAAATGCACTAACCTTACCTTTATGGATTCTGTAGCTCCACTTCTGGCTAACTATCCTTGTTAATTAAAGTATGTCAACCCAGACATGGTTTTTGTGCTTAAAAGCTCACCCTGAGAAATGCTTTGTGTTATCACAAACACTGAGTGTAGTCTCTGGCTAGCTAATAAAGACTTCCTTTCGGCTTAAACCCTTGTCTAAATAATCTCCTCTCACAGATGCCTCACAGCAGGGAAGGTTTCATGTAGCATTAGCAAGCTTGGATATTTACATTTAAGAAACAGCAGTTCAAGAATTATTTTTTATTCATTCATTTATTGGTGGACTGTTGGAGATCCAACCCAGAACCTTGCATGATCCAGGCAAATGCTTTTGTGGTTTTGTTTAAGACTAGGTCTAACTGGGTAGCCCTGGCTGGCCTTGAACTCACTATGTAGCCCAAACTGACCTAGACCTTGAAATCCTGCTACCTTTACCCTGTCCACTGGAACTGCAGGTGTGTATTACCAAACACTGCCATACCAATGATATTTTGAGCAAGAGGATATTACAATGGATGGTCACCAGATATTAGAAGTGGCAGTAACAACCTACATCATCTATAACATTTATTATATGTAAGGTGTTGTGGGAAATGATTATCTCATTTACATTTTAATATAGCTCTTTGACTTGATTATTCTTTATTTTCCTTTCACAGATGAAGAGCCAAAGTCTTAGATAATTTGCTCAATTTCTCAAACGTTATAGAAATGGAACCAGAATTCATCCTCAGATTTGTTAGACTCAGGGTGATTTTCAGTCAGCAGCTTGACAAAGTGAGACAGTGAGTTACCACTAGAATACAGACCTTCCGTTCTTTATTACAGAATCTCCCCTCCTTCCTTAGCTCATATTTGTCTTCTCTAAGTGGCTGTCTCTAGGCCCTCGAGGCTGCTCCATCATCAGCTCCAGTCTCTCCTTTGCTTATGCTTTCCGGTTCCTTCGTACAATCCTGGGGATTAACTCAGCATTCATTCTTTTCCAGCACTGATCTCCCAACACCATTGCTCTGAATCTCTTAATCCAGGCTTTAGCTATGCCTTATGTATTTTCAATTATATTCAGGTATTCTAAAATTTTTTCATCATAAGATTAGGTAGCAGTGAAACACTTGATTTCTGATGCAGTGCAAACAATAAACTTTTAAATAAAATATCACTTCCTTAAATGTGCCCAATAGAAACTAGATAGTTTATCATTTGGACAAATGCTTTCTGTAAAATTGAAAGCGTTCTGTCATTCTTATTACTTCTTTATCATATGTTTGTATTTCTGCCTGTCTGCAAATTTTTATCACAATGTGAGCTAGTTTAACTTTGGGGGGAAAAAGGTAGCATGGAACTTCTGCCACTACAAGTTCTCAAGCAGATCAGCTGTAGGATCTAGGAAATGGTAGTCTAGACAATCTGGACACTTCCTCCTAGCTACATACCCACCATGCCCTTAGAAAGTCCTGCGGCATCTCTGAGCCGCATACACAACACTCCAGGCTACTCTTTGTGCTTCCCAGTATTTAATCTCTTCAGTCATTTATTATTTTACATGTCTTCATATGTTCTGAGCAACCAAGCAAAGCGTTGCCTTATTCTATGTCTTTACTACAAAGTAGATATTTTTGAAAATATTTGCTGATGTAATGAGCTCACTGGGGCCGTGTCCTGTTCTTTTATTATGTGTTGTAGTTCCTCTTTCAGGCAGCCTTACCACATGCTAAGTCACTCCAATAAGGAAACATCGGGGGAATTTCCAGCAGGTAGGTATACACGGTTCACTTCCTCACCTTCAGAAGGGAAGAAGAAAAATTATGGCCTAGGATATGCCTTTGGAACCTGGAAGCTCCAGCTGCACAGAATGTGATCTTTGCTCTAAAGATGCTAGCCATCTGGCACAGGGGCATAGGCATGGAGAGACAAGCAAAGCCAATATTTATGAAATTATATTATGAAATAGTTTGGGGCATTGTCATTTTATTATTTACCTAGAGTAAGCCATGCTACAAAGTTGGCTAAAGCCATAATCAAGTGTCCTATCCTATTTGTTAGCTATCTATGCCAACCCGTCATTGACAAGGCTCCCTACCATAGATGTTTTAAGAAGTGCTTGGTATAAATCCAGTTTCTTCAGGTGCATGAATAACCTGATAAGCTGTGGGTGATGGCTCAAGTTGTCTTTCAAGAGGCAGCGTTGTAGAATAGATGGGGCCTGGACTTCAGCATCCATGAGATTTGAGTTTTGATCAAGATGTATCTGCTCTGAGCTGCAGCAGCTGGAGCAAATACTTGTTCTGTCTAAGGCTTTGGTCTCAGCTACAGGACAAAAATAATGCTGTCTTCCTTGGTGCACTTAGAACAGATGTTAAAGGTTCTGTACATGTAAAATCCCACGTTCCTGGAGGGTACTCATTAAATATTAACAACTTTCTTTTTCCTCCTTTTTGTGTGGAGAAATGCTTGGCTTGTAATTTCACAACGCCATATTTTCGCTATAGTCTACGTGTGTGAGCTTGACTTTTTCTCCATTTATTAGGCCTTCTGAGAGCTCCTGACTAATTTTGTGCTTCTTAGACACGTTATCATGTCTCTCCATGGGGGCTGGTCAGGAATTTTAAGTTGAATTCAATGGTTGAAGCGACCTTGTCACACTTGCCTCCAATAGTGAGAGAACATACATTTCCAAGCCCCAGGCCTTCACCTTGATTTAGAAATTCTTGTTGCTTAACATTCTTTGAGCAATGCCCAGAAACTGACTTTCTTTAACTTACCCTGAAAAGGGTTAGTGGGCAGGGACTGTGCAAAAATCTTACAAGAGGGCTCACCAACCAATGCTGGGAGACTTGGAAGCAGGGCAGTTCCAGTAGCTGTAGCCACAGGAGCCTTGCTGTCATGGGGCTCCAAATCTAATTTGTGCACACTTGGGTGACTACCAAATCTTCAGACTTTTAGAAAAGCCAGCTTACATCCTTCGTCCATGTATCTGGAGCACCAAGGAGCCACTGAAGAGGAAAGAAACAACAGTTTCACATCCCAGATCTCAGGACTCTCTCACGGTGTGATTCCTTATCAGCTTCTAGGGAAACAAGGACAAAATTGCATCTTATGTATAACATCTGTGTCAGAGGTCACCTGAACCAAGCCTCCTCTCACCTAGCTGTGAAATGAAGACAGTCAAAATCACTTCATAATGGCTGCTGTTGCTTAAAAACAACAACAACAACAAAACAAAAACAAACAACAACAACCAAAAAACAAAAAAAAAAAAACAAAAAACCAAAAAAAACCCCACTACTGTTAGCAATACAAGAAACTACTTCTACTATATTCTTGGATCTGTGGAAACAAAAACAATGAAGGATTGATGGTTTCTTGTGTCTGTGAGTAGTAGACAGAAGAGAGGAAAATTTCTTGCTCCAGGAAGAAGAAATGAGGATAGTGAACCCATGAGTCAGGATAAGTTTAGGCATGGAGCCAAATACAGTGTTATGGTTTGAATGTAAATGTCCTCCTCAAGCTCATAGTTTGAACATATTCCCAAGGTGATATGAGTCAAAAATAAATCTTTCCTCTATTAAGCCGTTTCTGCTGGGTATTTGGTCACATCAATGGAAAACCGACCAATATACCAGTGCTGGCTTTGCTACTTGTTATACCTGTGGTATTAACTTGGAGATCTACCTAATTTTGAACCTCAACTTCCATTTCCACAAACAGATGAGAAGCAATGTTGGCCAGCTTTCTAATGATGAGTCTAGAAGGAAAGACAAAGATTAATGAACACAGAGAGATAGCAGCTACCCAGCCAAATGTGAGACTCACTGGAGCTCTTTTTCATGAATTGCAAGAAGACCCTGGATGCCAGGTGTGAGCTGAGATCTCTAGGAATAAATATATCACATCATGATGGTAAGCCCTGTGAAAGAAGAGGAGAATCAATATCAATGTAATTGATTTTTATTGTTAATCTTAGGTGTCATCTTGATTGGATCTGAAATCAATTGAAACACAAGGCTGGGAAGGCTTCTAAGGGTATTTCCTGAAAGACCACCTTTAGGATGAGGACATTATTCAGTAGCCCAGATAAAGGAAGCCCAGGGGGAAAGCATTGCTTTTTGCCTGCTGAATTTTTTCTTTGTTTAAATGAAAATATTTTGTTTCATATAATATATTCTGATTACTGTTTCACCTCCCTCATCTCCTTCCAGCTCTTTACCTTCCTACCCTTTAAACTACATGCTTTCTCTCTCTCTCTCTCTCTCTCTCTCTCTCTCTCAAAAGCCAGGCAAATAGAAAAGACAAACAAGAGTATAACAAACCAAAAAGCAAAAGATAAAAATACACACACACACACACACACACACACACACACACACACACCATTAAAACACAGAATTGGAAACAATAGTATGCAAGCAAAAGACCAGTAAGGGGGAAAAAGCTCAAACAAAGCAATATGAGAGAGTAAATCTCCTAATAAACCATTGATTAAACTTTATGTTGGCAATGTACTCCAGGGCATAGGACCTGTCCTTAAGTGTGGTTTTTCCAGTGAAACTCTCTTGGAGAAACTGATTTTTCCTTGTGGACAGTTATTAATTGAATATAACTTTGTGGTTGGGGATGGGAGCTCCTATTTACTTCCTCATCTCAGTGCTGTGATCCCATTGGGTTTGGAACTATGTGGGCTGCCACAGTCTCTGTGAGTTCATATGCGTGCCAGCCTTATTCTTTCTAGAAGGCCTTAATTCCTCGGTACCTGGTGCTAGAAGGCCTCTATTCCTTCTGGTACTAATCCCTTTCTGCCGTGATTTCTGCAGTTCTCTGGGCTCCAAGTGAAGGAATTTGATGGAGACTTCCTGTTTAAGTCCGAGTGTCCCAAGGTCTCTCCTTCTCTACACACTGTCTGGCTGTGGGTCTCTGTGTCATTTCTCATATGCTGCAGGAGGAAGTATCTGATGGTAGCTGAGCAATTCATGAATCTATGAGTGTAGCAGAGTGTTATTAGTCATTGTGTTGCTAATTCCTCTGGCTGAACAGTAGCATTTAGTTTTCCCCTAGATCCCTGGCCTATGTCGTCTCAGGTTCTTGGCCACCCAAGCACCATTGAAGATAGATTTTATCTCATGGAGTAGGCCTTTAACTCAAGCCAGATATTGATTGGTTAATCCCATAAGCCTTGTGCCATTATTGTACCAGTGTGTCTTGCAGGCAGGTCGGGTCACCATTGTAGACTGAAGGGTTTGTAGTTGTGTTTTTGTTTACATTCTCCTTCGGTAGCATGTAGGGCACCTTCCTATATCATGGGTCAGTAGGTGTGAAGGCTCTAGGCAGGCACCGGACAGCCTTCTCTATGTTCAATGAATCTTTGACAATAGGGCTTTACTATCAATTTTTAGTAAGACACCAATAGCTTTGGCAATAGGCTGAGTTAGAGGTTCCTATAGGCCCCTTTAGCCAAAAAATTGATTAGATGTAACCCATTCTCAGTACTGGGAGATTCATTTGATGACAAGAGAAGTCTATCTGGGGCTCTATCTTCCCCTTTATTCAGCATTTTCATTTAGACTTTCTTTATATATGTATATGCCATAGAAAGTTTCTACTGTGTTAGATTTTCATATGACCCCTCACATTGCCCTAGTTTTAGCTGTTCCTCTCCACGTCTCCTCCTTTGTCCTCTCTATAGTCCTCCTCCCTGTTTGATTACCCAATTTTAGTCCCTGCTTCCCCTATTAAGCCATAACTATCTGTTCTATTTCCCCTTCTTAGGGAGATCCATCCCTCTCACTTAGTCCTTTACTTTCTACATAATCTCTGTGGTTATATGGGTTGTAACTTGTTTATGGAAGGTATAAGTGCAAACATCCACATATCAACCATATTTGTCATTATGGTTCTGAGTTACTTCACACAGGATGATTTTTTTCTAGTTCTGTTCATTTACCTGTAAATGTCATTTTTTAAACATCTTAGTAATAGTCCATTATGTAAATGCACCACATATTTTTTTTTATCCAATCATCCATTGACAGACATCTAAGCTCTTTCCAATTTATGGCTATCATAACTATTACAGCAAAGAACAGAGATGAGCAAATATTTCTCTCACAGGTTGTAGAGTCCTTTGGGAATATGCCAAAGAGTGGTATGTTGGAACTTGAAGTAGATCTACTCTCAGCTTCCTGAAGAACCACTACACTGATCTCTGTAGTGGTTGTAAGAGTTTGTACTCCCACCAGCAATGGATAAACGTTCTTTACTCCACATCCTTGTCAGAATGGGCTATCATTTGTTTTATTGACCTCAGCCGTTCTGACTGGGTATAAAATGAAATCTCAAAGTAGTTCTGATTTGCATTTCCCTGATGACTAAGGATGTTGAAATTTTTGGTGTTTGTCAAGCCATTTGAGTTTTATCCTTTGAAAACTCTCTGTATGGTTTTGTATTCTATTTGTCCCTTTCCCGTCCTTTGTAGTTCTTTATATATTTTAGATACTAACACTCTCTAGGATGTGTAATTGGTAAAAAGTATTTTTCCCCTCAATAGCTTACCACTTTCTGTAGATGAAAGTGTCCTTTGCCACACAGATTTTTGGTTACATGAGGTCCCATTTATGAATTGCTGTTCGTAGTGCCTGGGTTCTGTTCAGTTTTTTTCCTGTGACAACAAGTTAAACACTGCTCCCCACTTTCTCCTCCATTAGGTTCAGTGTATTTGTGAGATCTTTGATCCATTTGGAGTTGATTTTCATACAGGATAATAAGTATGGGTTTAGCTGGATTCATCTTCATGCAGCCATCCAGCATGAGTAGCACTGAAGATGCTTTTTTCCAGTGTGTATTTCAAGACTCTATGTTAAAAATCAGGAACCCATAGCTATGTGAACTTGTGTGTGGGTCTTCAGTTTGATTCCATCTTCAGTTTGATCAACATATCTGTTCTTATGCCAAATACCATATATTCTGTTTTTATTACTATAGCTGTGTGGTAGAATTTGAGGTTGGGGATGGTGATGCCTCTAATAATTCTTTGGTTATTCATGATTGCTTTAGATAACTTGGCGTGGTTTTTGTTTTGTTTTGTTTTGTTTCTTTGTTTTTGTTTTGTGGTGTGTGTGTGTGTGTGTGTGTGTGTGTGTGTGTGTGTGTGTTTCTGTATGAAACTGAAAACTGTTCTTTCCATTTCTGTGAAAAATTGGGTTGAAATTTTGATATGGATTTCATTGAATCTGTAGATTGCTTTTGGAAGGATAGTTATTTTCTGTGAGTTTATAAGCATTCTGTTGTTACTGATATCCAGCTTTAATCTGTAGTGGTCTAATAGTATGCAGGGTTTTATTTCAATTTTATTGTACCTGATAAGACTTGCTTTGTATCCACATATGTGGTCAATTTTGGAGAAAGGTTCATAAACTGTTGAAAAGAGATATTCTTTTGTGTTTGAATGAAATGTTTTGTAAACATGTTAGGTCCATTTTATTTATGATATTTAATGCCAACATTTCTTTGTTTAGTTTTTGTCTGGATGACCCATCTATTGGCAAGAGTGTGGAATTGAAGTCTTCCAGTATCAGTGTGTGAAGGTCCATATGTGATTTAAACTGTAGTATTGCTTCTTTTATAAACATGGGGCTTTGTGTTCGGCACATAGATATTAAGAATTGAAATGTCTTCTTGGTAGATTTTTTCCTTTGATGAGTATGTAGTTTCCTTCTGTGTCTCTTCTGACTAGTTTTTGTTTGAAGACTATTTTGTCAGATATTAAAATGGCTACAACTGCTTGCTTCTTCAGTTCATTTGCTTAGACTATCTTTTTTTATCCTTTTACCCTGGGGTGATGTCTATCTCTTATAATAAGGTATGTTTTTTTGGCTGCATCAATTTGTTAGTCTGTGTATTTTATTGGAGAATTGAAGACATTAATACTAAAATGTATCAATGAACAATGTTTTACTGATTCCTGTGCAACCAAAAAACAAACAAACAGAAATAAACTGTTGTTGTGAAACAGGTCCCCCTCCTCCGACCTCTTTTGATTTGTTTGTCTAGAATTATTCATTCTTTTTTCCAATTTTTAAAAATTATTTTTTTTACTTTTACATATACATTTATATTGTTACACATATATACAACAAGCTACCTACAGCAAGAAGGTCCACCAAAAAATTAGGATTTATATAAATATTACATTCAAAGTGTTTTTGGCTATTTGTATTTGGCAACCTTGAAGAAAACATCTTTTCTATCTTGGTGCGTCTAAACTTCTGAATGTAAATCCATATGTATCATATCTTTATCAACTTAAAACATCTATTGGTTCTCCCACTTCCATGTCTTGTACCCAGTCTTATCTCTGAGGTTTTGTTTGACTTCCTAAAGTTTTCATTTCCAGCTTTATGCCAGTTTGGGTTTTTTTGTTTGTTTGTTTGTTTGTTTGTTTGTTTGTTTTGTGTGTGTGTGTGTGTGTGTGTGTTTCTATTTCTACTTTTATGTCTTGAACTGTTTTTATTATTTCACTACACTTTTTGTGTTTTCATAAACTTGATTAAGGGATTTATTTGTATCTTCCTTAAGGCCCTTGAACATACTCAGTATTGCTATTTTGAAGTTCTTGTCTTGACCTTTAGCTCATTTTGCATTTCTCAGTAGGGTCACTGGGTTCTGGTGGAGACACATTGTTCTTGCTGTTAATGATTATGTCTAGGTACCTGGGGTTAGAGTGAGCAAAGTGATTTTAGGTATTGATATCTGGACTTGCATGTTTAGTGGGTGTTTCATTCCTTCATTTCTGTTGCCCTCTCTGGATCTTGGGAGAGGGTGATGACTATGGATTGCCTGGTCGGGTGGGCTTCCACAGGTCAACGGAAGGCAGAGGGGGATAGAGGTAGGCTTGTACTTGCATATACTGTCAACATTTGCGCCTGAGTGGGAAAAGGTTTTGCCCATTCTAAGCTTGCCCTGTATGGGGAAAGTTTTTCCATTTTCCCAGGGATCTGAGGCATTGGTCCTTGACTTGCCTGCTTACATGTCAACAATACACACCCATTCAGTACTTTATCTGCTCTTTACACATTTACTCAGTACGTCTTCAGTTCCACACAATGACATGCTCATGTGAGCAGCACATGCAGAACACACACACACACACACAAACACACACATGTACACACACACATGTATATGCACAGGCACACATGCATGCACACATACACATGCATGTATGCACACAAGGGCAATTGAAACATTTTTTTAAAGATCAGAATCATAAAGAGTAAATCAAGCCAGGTGCCTGTAATCCCATCACCCAGGAAGGCAGATGGGTCTCTGTGTGTCCAAGGCCAAGCTGTGCTACAAAACAAGTCCAGGAAAGCCCGAGAAACCCTGTCTCAAAAACAAAAAACAAAACAAAAACAAAAAGAAGGAAGGAAGAAAGAAAGAAAGAAAGGGAGAAAGAGTGTAAATCAAATAAATCTTTCTTCATCGGTAGTGAGAATTTTAGAATTTTTATTTCATTAAAAAACACAAACCAGGAATGGTGGCACACACCTGTAATCCCAGCACTCTGGGAGGCACAGTCAGAAGGATCTCTGTGAGTTCAAGTACAGCCTGGTCTACAGAGTGAGTCCAGGACAGCCAAAACTACACAGAGAAACCCTGTTTCAAAAACAAACAAACAAAAACAAAAAATGACTCCCCTCACCCCCCTCAAAAAAAGCCCATAATATTAGGAGAATATGTTTTCACTTTAATTCCACATCTGGGGATATGAGGCTGCTTCACATCAGGTGACTATGATTTGCCTCACACTCTAGAAGGGGCTTGTTTTTTTTTTTTTTGACAGCTGTGTGTGATGTTTTGGAGTTCTGGAAACTTTCCAGGGGCTATATAAATGCTGTGATCCTGAGAGGTGGTGTTGCTGTTGTTGGCTGGTTGGTGGTTGAATGCTCTTGGTTGCTGCTTGTCAAGTGTTCGCCTGCAAAGAAACGAGAAGAAGAAATTAGATATCCTGACCGCGAAGACCAAACTTGCTGTTTGATCAAGAGCCCTAATCATCGTGAGGTGGTCTAACGGTATCTTCATCCCCTTTCCCTCTGTTCTTTTCTTCTCTTCTACCTAGTGTGAGAGGATTGATAAGGCTGGAGGAGGGTGGGAGAAAGAACATGTTTTGTAAATATGTTAGGTCCATTTTATTGGTACAAAGTACCAAATGCCGGCTACATTCATCTGCCCTCTTCTCTCTCAGACTTTATTTTTTTTAGCTTGGGTTTGTTAACTTATTTATCTTTCCAGTGTTTCTTTATGTGTATGAAACTGTATCCGAACAAAATATATTTTTATTCCTTTATTCACTTATTTCACAAAAGGCTGAAAATTACATACACTATTTTCCATGAGGTTTGTTTTTATTTTTTTATGTAACAGGATTAACTAATCCTAACATCTCTGTATCCATGCAGGAAACAGCCCTATTAATGTTTTTACATTTGCAAAGTATCCATTGTGTAAATATACTATGGTTCCCCTGGGTCTTGTGTAAGCCTTGCCACAGTAAGTGGTTATGTATGTGGTTATTACAACGCTGCAGAAATGGCTGTAAGAAAGATGCCCCAAATAGGAATGTTCCCATGAACTGGTGAAGATGGTCATATTTTCCTCTGTTGCACTAAACTGTTTCCCTTCACTGTAAAGTGGCATAATGTAAAATTTCAGTGTTTTTATTTTGCAGTTTTCTATTTGGTCATGTGAATATTTTGAGTGTGAAATGTCATTGACATAATTTGTATATTTTCCCAGTTTATTTTATTATTGCCTTAGATTCTTTCCTGTTGCTGTGATTCAAATACTCTGTCAAAAGCCACTCAAGAGAGAAAGGACTTATTTTGTTACAGGGAACCCACCAGAACTGACCAATCAGACACAGTTTATAACCAATTGAAAGTCTTTACTCCTGCTGGCTGGAACTACACTCAGGTATTCGAGACTCAAGTATAGTGCTGAGTGTTTAGGGTAAGGCGTTTTAAAAGGCAAAGACCACATCCTGGTATCTTGCTCAGTAGCTGTGCCAGGGGTAGGGTTGTGCAAGCAAAAAGATGCTAAGATAAGCAGTTAGCTGAAGGGGGAGGGTTGCACAAGTAAGCACTATAATAGAACTTCAGGGCTTGCCTGAGGAGGGGGAGGCTTGCCTAAGCAGGAAGTTTAACAGAAGCTAAGTTAGCTGGTGCGTCTTGACTTCCTGTTCCTAGAATAGAGTTGGGTAATTTTTCCATGGGATTCTCCGTCCAGAAGATTAAATTCTAGTTAAATCTAAAATGGCCTCAGCAAGAACACAAGATGGAAGAACCTCTGCACTGTCTTGCTCCGCCCTGAATTCATCTAACAGTCCATTATGGCAGACAATTTCCGTGGCAGGGACTTGATGGCAGCTGGTCACATTACGTTAACTGGCATGAAAACAGATCAAGGAACACTTGTGCTCAGCCCCCATCTTCCTTTTAAGCCTAGGGAATGGTGCCACCCACTTTTAGTGCTGCTCTTCCCACTTCCGTTAACTTGGTGTAATAGTTCATAGGCATTCCTAAGAGTTTAACAATTCCTCACAAGTGAGCCTGTAGGCTTGTCCCCTCAGTGATTCTGGCACATTCTGGCAACATGACAACACTAACCTTGCTACTCGTTTGCTTTGCTTATAGTGTATTTTCCATGGGCTTCTCAAAAGTTACAGGATTTCATTTACTGTTTTAACTTTGTGATTTTTAAAATTTAGCCCATAAAAAAACCCCTTTCTACTCCAAAAGTGCATTATTAAGAAATGCACCTGTAGTTTTCATTACAATTTTTATTTATTTATTTGTACTTTTAAATATTTGATATAATTTAAGATTTATGTTTATGTAGTTTATGTTTCCTTCAAATGGCCAGTCATTCCTCTAACTAATATACTTGTCTTCATTTTTTTAATATTAAAATTGGTTCTTATAAGAAATTTCTCAGCCAGGCGAGGTGGCTCACATCTGTAATCCCAGCCAGCACTCAAGGAGGCAGAGGCAGGCAGATCACTGTGAGTTCAATGCCATCCTGGTCTACAAAGTGAGTCTAGGACAGTCAAAGCTACACAGAGAAACCCTATCTCGAAAAAAGTAAAAATAATCAAGAGATTACTTTACCTACAGAAATAAAGTAAAATGAAGATAACTTTCAATGTGTTCACATCTTTAAAAAAATTTTTTTCTGGCCAGGTGTGGTGGCTCATGCCTTTAATCCCAACACTCAGGAGGCAGAGGCAGAGGCAGGTGGATCTTTGTAAATTCAAGGCCAGCCTGGTCTACAAAGCGAGTCCATCCAGGACAGCCAGTACTGTTTTCTGTTTCACTAATCTTTATATTTATACACCAATATCAGCTTAGTTTATTATAATTTCTGGCACACACACACACACACACATATATGTTTTACTAGCTGTTAATATTTATTTATATTTTCACATGAACATAACAACTGGTTATTTTATGGATAACGGTACATTTAAAGATAGTTTATGGTACATTATTGGATAAAAGGACAACCAAAATGTAAGATCTATCTATCTATCTATCTATCTATCTATCTATCTATCTATCTACCTATCTATCTATACACACACACACACACACACACACACACACACACACACACACACACATATCATTATTTTGACATATGGTACAACATATACAGGCACTGTGGTGATTATGCTAAGTTAACTAGACAGTCTCAAAAGGACAAATACTTTGTAGTACCACCTATGGCATGTGTCAGAATACAACAGAATGGTAGTTGCAGAATCTAGGGGGAGGGGAAGGAGAACTCCTGGTTTAATGGGTAGAGAAGTTTCAGTTTTACAAAAATGAAAGGGTCTTGGAGACAGTTTGTGGTAATGGCTGCACACTATTATGAACACATTCAGTTCTATTGGTATATTCTACGGGAGTACTTGTATTTTTTCCTCATACGCTTGTAGGTTCCAAGCATTAGGATAAGGCTGTTCTGGGAGGGTCATCATTTAGGAATGTGAATGAAAAGATGTGGTAAATGAGCAACTGGAATCAACACAAGCTGTTAGAAGATACATTCTGGCTGAGCAGGGTGATGGGCTTGGTGATGAGGCTGAGAAATGGCTACCTTCTAGTGTCTGGGATTTGCATACTGATAGACACATAGCAAATTCGTGTGTTTCTTATCAGTAAGAGACTGTAGGATCAGCAGTCAGTAGGAGGAGTCAGGGCCAGGACATGATGGGATGATCCTACATACAGTTCCACTGGCCAGTTATACAGCAGGAACAAGAAAAAGCAAACCGTACCATGCTTGAATCATGAAAGAACATTTCCTTTTCCTACAACACCATCACAGTAGTCTCTACTTACACAACATCATGCTGTACTTCCTGTGAAAGGGAAATACTACCAAGGTTGAGGCCACCTGTGGAAGACAAGTGTCTCAGGGCTTCTATAGCTGTGATGAAACACCATGGCCAAAAAGAAAGTTGGAGAGGAAAGGGTTTATGAGGCTCACATTTCCATATCGATGTTCATCATCGAAGGAAGTCATAACAGGAACTCAAACAGGGCAGGAACCCAGAGGCAGGAGCTCTTGTAGAGGCCATAGAGGGGTGCTGCTTGCTGCCTTGCAGTACACTTGCTCAGCCTGCTTTCTTGTAGAACCCTGGACAACCAGCTAAAAGACGGCCCTCCCCCATCACTCACTAATTAAGAATATGCCCTATAAGCTTGAGTATAGCCCATCCTTATGAATGCATTTTCTTAATTGAGGTTCTTTCCTCTCAGATGATTTTAGCTTGTGTCAAGTTGACATACAAATATCCATCACAGCAACTACCAAAAGAATTTGAAACTAAAAAGCAATTTAGAGAAAAACAAAAAACAAGCAACATAAGAAAAAAAAATATCCTGAGAGTTATATTGATGTGGATAAAATAAAAAATTTATTTCAAAGCTCTATTCTTTGTTGGTTTTTACATTTATAGACTTTCTCAGTTTAGGGATTATTATTGTGTTAAAAAGAAATAGCTAAAATAATTAGCACATAGAGAGTCCACTGGACACTTGATGTCAGGCCAAAAGCCTCCTGCTAGACAAGGTGTATGCTGCTTTAGACACTTATAATCATGATTTTATCACACTTGAACACGATGCACTGTGATCATCTTCATCCCCCACTACACTTCCTCATCCCCCACCACTCCTACTGACTCTCTTATTTACAATTAAGCTTCGTCTACCCTCATGCCCCCTTTCCCTTTTTTCTTTCTTCCATGCCCCACATAGGCATTCAGAGCTGCTGAGCATCTGGGTTTGCATAAGTCATGTTATATCCTTGTGACAGCAGAACTTCCCATCCATCAACTTCCATTGTCAACTCCTTCAATGACCTTGTCTCTCCTCTTCTGTGATGTTTACTGGATATCAGAGCAGGGTTACATAGATGTCCTGTGTGGAGCTGAACACTCAGCAGTCATTTAGTCTTAGCACTTTGGTCACCTATGAATCCCTGCCTTGAACATTGCCCACTGCTGAATTGAGGCTGAGAGTTGCACTGGTCTATAGATATAAACATAAATGGTTAGAAGGTAGTTTAATTTACTTGATACAATACCAACGCTAGATTCCTTCCTAGGACCTGGAATCTCCCTAGCCCTAGGCTGTTGGTTAATTCTTTAGTACCAGGCATGCATTTCCTTCCAATGGAGAAGGCCTCAAATCTAATACAGAAGTGCTTGGTTGTCTCCAGAACATTCATTCCACTTTTGCAACAGTGGGCATATCTTGCCTGCCAGTTTAGTATTATAACACGGAGGCTGTATGGTTGGGTGTGGTCATTAGTGACATCTTTCCTGCAACCACCTGCATAGCACCTTCTAGAACTATGAACATTAGCTAGCAGGTAGGAAACTTACAGCTTAGCTTCAGGTTAGTTTCTCTGTGACCTGTATCCAGAGTATGTAGTATCTTCATCAATAAGAACTTATTGTTTAGTTTTGCTTGGCAACCAAGAACAATAGCAATAACCTGTATTGTTTGGGGAGCCTCTGTGGGTTCCCTGGCTTACAGCTCATGGGGCTGGGGCGGTATCCTTCACTTGGGACTGGAATCTGGGTTTGAAAACCTATGACTTTAAGAGAGCGGTATTGACTACTCATTCCAAGTATTTCTGTTCACTCTCCAGGGTTTGGGAGGGATTCTTGAGGAAGGGGGATTTAAAAACATTTCTATTAAGCTCCCTTGTAAAATAATAGATTCCTATGTGGCTATTTTTATAGATTATTAGTTTTAGTTGGGCCTCCTTCCCACCTTTCTTCTACCCTCCATTCATGGCCCATGTTTCATCCTTTAGTGGCCCCCATTCCACTTTCATATTCTGTGTGGTTTTACCGTTTTCCCTCTTCAGCCCTCTTCCTCTTCCCTGACACTTATTATGGCTCCTTTCCTGCTACCTGGCCTCTACTGACATCTCACCTCAACTTAAAATACAACAATCTGAAAATTTGACTTTAAAATCTGTATTTAGGAAAGAATATACGGTGTTTTGTTTTTTTTTTTTTTTTGAGAATATACGGTGTTTGTCTTTCTGTGTCTGAACTACCTCACTCAGTGCAATTTTTCTAGTTCTTTAGTGCTGAATAAAATTCTAATGTGTGAGTTTACACATTTTCATTATCCATTTATTGGCTAATGGGCATCCAGGCTGATTCTACTTTCTAGCTACTGTGAAGAGGGCAACAGAAAACATGGCTGCACAGGTGTCAATATCATAGGGTTCTTTGGTATGCTTACTCATGTGGCAGATTATTTTTAGCTTTTTGAGAAACTTCCACATTGGTTTCTGTAGTGACTGTACAAGTTTACACTACTACCACAGCCTTGCCAGAATGGTTGATAAAGACCATTCTTACTGGGGTGAGATGGAATTAGCATAGATAAAAATGTTTTCAATAGGACCACAGTTACTCAGGAAATAAGGCCAACAATTGACAAATGGTATCTTATGAAATTAAAGAGCTTTTCAATAGCAAAGAAAAAACCCAATCAAACAAAGAAGCCCCTTACAGAATGGCAGTTAATTCTCCCTTCAAAAGCCAAAGATCAGCTAACAACAACAACAACAACAACAACAACAACAAACCCAATACCAAACATGAGAAACCTTATTTTCAGTTGTTGGCCAGTTTAAGAAAGTCCCAAAGCATACAGCCTGTTGCTGTTTTGTTTGGTTACCTCCCAGAGGAGGATAGCAAGTTCTTATTGTTGACACCACGCACCTAAGAAATAGGGCCCAGAGGCCCATGATCTGGAACTGGCTTGAATGCTTCCTCCCCGAACACTAGTTTTTAATGGTAGCAGAAAGTACTGTACAAGCTTCCAAAGGAGTGATGCGGTCTACAGCCCCACCCACCTATGATGCCTATAAGCCAGATCAAAGACCAGCATGATACCCTTACAGGTGAAGAAGTGGCACACGCACTTTGGCAGTCGCCAACAAATCTCTAATTTGACTTAAGACCCACTCTACGAGAGGAATACCGTACCTAGTACTAGAAATCCAGCTAACTAAAATCTTGGTTGCTGGAGGAATCTTCACCCACTCGACTACTAACATAGCACAATCCCTATCAACAATCTATAAACACTTGTCCCTAAATAAGAACAGATACCCGCAGATCATGGTAGTCCTCACCCCTCATTAAGGAAACTTCTTTCTGCGAGAGATGGGGACCAGCACAGAAAAACAGTACAGGACAATCAATATGTAGAGTTATGGAGCCCGGTCCCAGAGGATACAGCTTCAAAACACTCCCACATCAAGGCTCAAGGGACGTTGTGGAAGGGGAGAGGCGACATAGAGCCCCTCCGGGTCAGAGGGCTTTGCTACGTGATTGTGTCCCCTTAATTGTATCAGAAGATACACAGGTCAAGTCTAGCCAACATAACACCTAAACGTGAGTTGAACAAAGAGGACAGCAACAAACAGGCCAAACGGAAGGGGAAAAGCCCACGAGGCCTCACCCCTACACAAAGAACTACAGGCAACCGAGTAAAGCTGGAATCAAGAGAGATGGCCCTTCCCAGGGAAGAGCACAGCAGTTGGTTGTCCAGTGCCAAATGGCCAGCCCTGAAAACATATACTCAAGTATACAAGTAGCATTATATGAACTCAACAGGCTATATTTTGGGATATATAAGTATATGTTAAAACATAGATACATGCAGTAACAAAATAAAAAGAATAGGAATAAACATTTGACACCTATGTATCTGATAGGCTTAATGTCATATATCTAATATTAAAAATATTATATATATTATACAGCATACATTGTATACTATACTATATATGTTTATTTATACACATTGTATTTATATATTATATTTGTTCATATATTAAATATTTTATATAAATACATGTATTTCTATTATATAGAGAGAATATAAAAAGAACCAAAAAGTATTCAACATCAAGAAAACAAATGCCCTAATTAAAAATAGGACTTGGAATTGAACCGATAGTTTTCAGAAGAAGAAATAGAAATGGATAATGAACATTTTAAGAGGTATTCAACATCCCCAGGATTGTCAGGGAAATGCAAATCAAAACTCCTGTGAAGCACCATCTCATCCTAGTAAAAATGGTCTTTATAAAGCTTGCTTTGCTGAACTCCAGGTGATCTCTACTTGCTGCGTTGATCCTAAAGCAGCCTCTCTCTAGCTAGTGAGTTATTGTAACTTCTGTGCTTTTTCACTCTAGTACGAGACATTTGCATACGTCATGATGGTAACTCCTGGGTCCCTTGAGCATCTTGTGGCCTCCTGAGTCTCAGAACGCAATCAGCCTTTTCGAACACCTGGTCTTTCCTCAAACCATTTCTTCCTTTGTTTAAAAAGTAGCCTGACTTTTACTCCTCTTGGGAGCTGGGGCAATGAACTGAATGAGTAAATGAACAAATGATGTGCAAGCCCGTTCTGCAGAGTTCCGGGCATTACTGTGAAGAGCACAGCGAGCAGGCATCTATTATCTGCTGCATAAATCATAATAGCTAATAGCATGGTTCTAAATAAAGTTTTCTTTGAATTTCAGATCTCATTTGTTATTTATCTGTCTTTTTTTAATTATTATTAAATAAGTGGATTTTACTTTTATAACCAAGCTTGGTGAGAACTAATTTAAAAATCTAGTACAATGATAATCACATTTCTGTTTTACATTCTGTTTTACATGACTCACTTGCAAACCCACGTCTTAACGTAAGAGTCACGGTGACATGCAGTCCCAATGCTTCCAGCACCTGGTCTGGAAGATAAAAGTCATCTCCCCTGGCATTTGTAACCTCTGACCTGAATGACTTTTTTTTTTCTTTCCCAAGGAAAACAGTCAGAGTCATGGAGAGAGGAGACCAAGGAGGAGAATGAAGAACAAAAGTTAGTCTTAACTTCCAACGAAGCAAGTAGGTCAGCCGCCAGCTGCTGAGTGCGTCTGCTCACCCGGCAGCATGACATTTTACCTCGAGCTCAACTTTGCGGTACAAGAGAAGAGAACATCTCTGAGATACACATTGTGAAACCTGCGATGATGATGTGATACTTTAACTTGGTTAGAGGGCACGACAGTATAAGTCAGTCCAGGTTTTGGCTGACACAAATAAGGAGTTATGCTCAAGTGCACTGCAGCTTTCCCATGAGCCGTCTGTTTTTGGTTTTAATAAGGCTCCGTCTCTCGAGGTGCATTGACGGTAAATCCTTTCTGCTGATTTAAAACTAGGAAACAAGTGGAAACCTTGAGGTTTCCCCCCCCCCCAACTCAGCTACTTCTAATATCAAGATTGCCAGAGAGGTTTGAGTGGAGGGTAAGACCATGGCTGTGAGAGAAGGAATTGAAAAAAAAATGTTTTGAGGTGGGGGAAGTACTTTACTAAGTGGATACAGTCTGTGGCTATGCAGCCAAAGAAACCCGGTTGTAAATCAATGCAGAAGTCCTCAGAAACTTCCTAGTCAGGTCTCTTTTTAGAACAAATGAGGAAACTGAGGCTATAAAATGACACAGGGACTCGCCTAAAACCCCACACTGGCACAGCTGTTTGATTACTGATCTACAGCGTGTGCCTGCTGCTTACTTCACTGAAGGTCACTGAATTTCCCAAATGGAGCTTGAATTGTCTGTGTTTCATGTTTGTTTGTTTTGCTGGTAGGGGAACTAAAGAGTTATAGATGCCAGGAAATTCTTTTCCACTTTGAGTCTCAGCCGTGATACTTTGTTCTCTAACCAACGGCTATTTATAGATCTTCCCTCCAATCCCACCGACTCGACACAGCTTATTTCCTAGCCAATCGCTGTCCAGCATAATTTTATAGTGTCATCTGTGCTCCTCGTCTCGCTACGAAATAGAGACGCTTATCGTTGGATCAGCACAACGGACACTTTAGTTCATAGCGTTATGAGTTTTGTGCAAACCGCAGCTGCTTAGAGACGTTGGTATAAGGGGAGAAAAAGGTTTTATTGCAGTGTTGTTGTTGTTGTTGTTGTTGTTGTTGTTGTTGTTGTTGTTGTTCTTCTTCTTCTTCTTCTTCTTCTATCCCAAATACTTTACAACGCATGAGATTGCCTGTTCTTATATCTGCTGGCAAAGGTCGGCTTACACTCTCAGGAACTTCATAGTAAGCCTCCAAATCAGACAGAGGATGTTGAGAAGAAGGGTCTTAGTAAAGAAAAGAGTAATGAGTCATGGGGCCAGGGGTCAAGCAATTGGTTACGAAGTTGGGTAGATTAAGGAGGAGGCTTATTAAGTATGCAGCATCTCTTTCTGGGATGGAGGGAGGGAGGAAGGGAGAGAGGGAGAAGGGGAGGGAAAGCCTGGGGGTGGGGTGGGGGTGGGTGGGGGTTGGAGGACGGGGAGGGTGACAACTGCATTTGCACATGGCTCCTGGCATCTTGGTTTGCTATTTTGAGCACAACTGAGAGGTTATATTTTTTCAATGCTCAAAGCCCCACCATCTGACCTTTGCCCTGTGACATTTTATTAGTCACTCATCTTGGAAGCCTAGCTACTCAACACTAAACAAATTCTCTTTCTTAGGGCAGCCTCTGTTCAAAACCCTTACTCACGCCATTGGTAACTCTTTCCCTCCAATTATTCCACCTTAAGATCACTACTAATTTAAATTGCATTCTTGGGATTTGAGCCTAAATATGGGCTAACCATGTGATCTTCAGTAGGCTGTTTGTTATTTCTGATCTCCGTTTCCTTCTCTATACTGTGTCTTTAATTTTGACCACCTCATAAGGATTAGTGAATAGAATAACACTAGTGCTATAGCAATAATTAGAGGAGATGGTAAGTATAAAGTGTTAGGAAAAATATAATATCATAGTCATAATAGTAATGGTAATAATTTTGAGGTCAAGCATTTTCTCATTTAACCTGTATAAATTTACTGTGAAATAGGTTCTATTTTTATCTTTGTGTCAAAACAAAACAATATAAAACCACACACACACACACACACACACACACACACACACACACACACACACAAAATCTAGGCTTATAGAGGACTCATCTATCATTCAACAAACTTTTATAGAGTGCTTTGTCTATGAGCATCTTTCTACATAATACATAATATATAAGTGACATAACTTTTTCTCTTGTAAATCTTTCATTCTAGTAAGGAACATGGAGTCAATGAATAAAACTACTGCAGACTGTTCAGAGTTCTTCAAAGTAGACAATGCAGTCTTGTGAGAGTTTCTCAGATGGTTATCTGACTCTCAATGGAGTAACCAAACAAGGCACTCCGAAAGAAGGGATGAGAAAGGATTCAACCATGAAAGCACTGCAAGTGGGATTGGCGGGTGGTGCTCAAAATAGGAAGGAGAATGCCAAAGAGGATCAAAACAGGGTCTGGATTAATGGAGACACAAAGAGCCCTCATCACTATGATAAAGAGCTGGGAATTTGTTCTCTTGCAATGGGAAGACTGACTAAGGAAAGGCAGAACAATTAGTGATCATTTTAAGTTAAAATTTAACTATCTGACTTTGGTGTGGTGAAAGGGTGTGTGTGTGTGAGAGAGAGAGAGAGAAGAGAGAGAGAGAGAGAGAGAGAGAGAGAGAGAGAGAGAGAGAGAGAGAGAGAGAGAGAGAAGGTGTGAGAGAGATGTGAACAGAGACATCATGGGGCACTGGGGCATGGACGAAAGAAGATGAACACATTTGAGTAAACAAGAGACCTGATTTTGTTGTAGTAGTTAGATTTCTCACTCTGTAACCCAGGCTGGCCTGGAACTCGCCACATAGCCCAGGCTTGCCTTAAGCTTACAGCAATCCTACTCTCTGGATATCCCATGTATCAAGATCATAGGCGTGAACCACTCGCTACTCCTGGTGAGGATGCCTATCTTTGAGATAAGAGTCATTGTGATTGACTACTGGACTTGGGGGGGCAAAAGAGAGAAGGCAGCACCCAGAAAAAGATATCTAGGCTCAGTGTCTGAGTAACTGGCATATCCTATAACCAAAGATTACAGTAGCAACAGGTTCTGAGAAAGAAGGGATATGCAAAGACTGAGAGGGTTGGTTTAATGCAAGCATGTATATGTGGGGTCTGACAAGAGGTAAAAAAAAAGGAGGGCCTATTTGCATAAACAGGAACTTGGAACCTGAGGCATGAAGGAAGGAAGATACAGAGAAACTAACCCTCCTATAGTCTGAATGTCAAGAAATCCAAATGTTGGTAGAACAGGCGGAGGTAAAATTTGTTCCAGGTCATCCAGGTATTAGGAAGTTGAGTCCAAATTCCTGATGTGGTTGTGAGGATTCCTGTGGGGCCTGACACAGAAAGAGCCCTCTCTGTGACCACTGTGGCTCCTCCACTTCAACCTTCCATTCAGGCCAACTCTGATAGATTCTTCTGCACATGCTCTATTTGGCATCACAGATGCTCCTAAACCGGTCTAGAATTTACGGACTTAGAGATAATTTTGAAGGTGCTGTTTGATAGATTGTAACAGTAATCACCACTACAACAGCCATTCTATCGTTCATTCATCCATCAAATATTAATGCTGAAATTCAAGCCCAAAGGATAACCTAGGAAACAAACCAGATGAAGTCCCTGCTTTGGGGGAGCTGGCACTGGGAAGAGGGTTCCCCATTTTTTTTTATCTCTTGTGCCTTCATGGCTCCATCATGGCTCATATTCATCCCCAAACTCACAAATATTCATTCCATCCTCCTTACCGTTGTTCCTCCTCTCTACTTATTCAAATCCTCCATTTCTGTAGAAGCCAGCATATCTAAAAATAGCATATTATGCTCTTACGTGTGATCTATCAAGAGCCCTTGGCTCTTTGACCCCGCCTACAAAGATGAACACCTGCTACTAACAGAGAGATCAAGAGCCTCCCAAGAGACCTCAATATGGCAGCTTTTGTAGAGATAACAGATCTCTCTGTATGCAAACCCATCAAAGAACTAAGCCTAACAAAGCAGGTACAGGTACTTGGAAGCAGAGGCTGGAAACTGACTCTTACTGGGCGGATTTAGGGGGTATTGAGTACTGTAGAGAAGAGAGTGGAACAAACAGTGTCAGAACGTCCAGGGACAAGGCTAAGTCCAGGAGATCCAGGAAAGAGTTTCTGGCTGTTGTGATCTGTCCTGCCCAGTAACCTGCCTATGGCTAAGATCAGAAGCAGAGCTCCATTCTGCGCTAGTCTCAGGAGTTCAGGCTCAAGGTGAGGTTCCTTAGGGAAAGGTCAGCTCATCTTCAGCAAGCACAAGCTATATTAGGAACACTTTTTTTTTTTTCTCTGAGAGTTAACCCAATTAACATTGATGCCTTCTCAACCTTGGAGATTAGTCTAATGCTCTTCTGTGAGCAGTGGGACACTGGTGAATTTTCTTATATTCCAGCAGATGGTGCTGTGGCTTTGAAAGGTTGCAGATGCTTTCGTAGCTATGCCTATTGCTCTAACAAATGTGAGGGGTGAAGGAGAAAGGAGGAATTAGCAATTAAAAAAAAAAGTGTTTACTCAGTGTAGAGCAAGTTGGTGTAGAGTCTGTGGCTGTGCACGTCCTGTTCTCAGTGTCTGACTCACAGGACACAATCGATAGTGAATGAACACATGTGTCATCAGTTAAGAATGAAGTTAAAGTAATAATTCTCACCTCCTCATTCTTCATTGTGCTCTGCTTGATTATATGTATACTTATGCACATTAGACATCCATACTCCATCAAAATTTGGAACAATTCTGTGAAACTTGCCTTTAGGTCAAATTGGTGTCAGAAGAACATTTAATATCTGAGGCCTAATGCTTCATTTAGATTAGGTAATCTAAATGGGTGGGGATGTGCACATCCTTTGCCATAGAGACAGTAATGTGCTGGAACAGAGGGACCTGCCCCTGGCCCACTTGGGGACATCATGTGATGCACATGACTTTCTGAGTTTAGAAGTACGCAAGGCCCACATCGTTCACATGATGGTCTTAAGCTGTGCTCTCAGGCCCTCTCTGACGATGGTGGTTGAAGCAGCTATTCTTCAGGTTCTGGGATAGTGGGACCTTAGATACGAGGTCTTGGACCACTAAACGTGATGTTTTGAGTTCAGTCTCTAGAACCCACTTGATAGAAGGAAAGAACTAAGCCCTGCAAGTTGTCCTCTAACCACACAGACATTGAACGTGTGTACAAATACACACACAGACAGACACAGACATGTACCAAACAAACAAATAAATAAATATAAAATGGGGGTTTCAACTATTGTCCCTGAAAATGAAGGATAACCTTAAAGGCCCCTTCCCCCCACTAAAATGTTGCCTCTCATATTTCTTCCATGAAATATTTACTAATTGTATAAAGGCTAGGTTATAGCATCTTACATAATTTTGTTTTTAGATTTTGAAGAGCAATTTTTTTTTCTCTTTTAGATTTGTAGACAGATTCATGTTTTTGTTTGTTTGGGGTGTGCATGTGTGTGCACACAGGTACAGTGAAAGAAAATTATTTCAGGTTCTTCAAAAACTTTTGTGTGTCTAAGGCTGAGGGTTTAGTTCAGGGTTGCATGTTTGTCTGGCACCCACCAATCCCTAAATTTGATCCCAGCATCCCATAAACTGAGTATGGTGGGGTAGAGGCAGGAGGATCAGAAGTTCAAGGTCATCCTTGGTCACATAACAAGTTCAGATCCAGGGCAGCTTAGAGTTAAATAAGATCCTGGAAAGAAAGAGAGAGGCAGAGAGAGAGAGAGAGAGAGAGAGAGAGAGAGAGAGAGAGAGAGAGAGAGAGAGAGAGAGAGGAAAAATAAAAATTTAATATATAACTTCTGGAATCCAGAAGTAGTCATGAATGCAGACGGTGTTATGGAACATTTTAGAACGTCACATAAGATATCAAAAACTAGTGAGGTGGACTAAAAGACAACTGGAAAAACTTTTACTACCAGCATAGAACTTAATTAGGTCAAATGTCAGCAAACTGCCTTTAGCAGAATTCTCATGATCCCAAAGCCACATGACTGGGGTTTCTTTCTATATGTCTATGCCTAATTAGTGCTTATATAAAAGGCCCTATTAAATTTCAAAGCAGGTTATTAAAATGTCTGATTAAAGGATTCATAAAACACAAATTGGAACAAAAGAAAACTGAGGTATAATTCGCAGCCTCACGAACGATAGGCTGTGTGGTATTCTCACACAGTGTACATATTGAAGTGCTAACGTCCAGTACCTTTGTTGGAAACTTACTTGGATATAGGAATTTTATAGCGATAATCTGTAAAAGTGTACTGTGAAATGCTAAAATGAAGTCACGAGGATTAGCCCTATTCCAAGGGGCTTGTTTTCATATGGAAGGAAAGCCTGGGGCTGGGTATGCAGCTCACTTGGTGTAGTAGGTTTTCTGACCGTTTTTGTTTTTTGTTAGTTTTCCTTTTCTTTTCTTTTTAAAATCAATTCTTTGTGAGTCTCACATCATGCACAACAATCCCACTCACCTGGCCAACCCTTCTTATCTGCCCTCTGCCTTAGCAACCTCCTTCCCAAAAGAAAACAAAAGCAAAATAAAATAAACAAAAATTTAAAATCTCATTGTGGGCTGGACGTGGTGGCACATGCCTTTAATCCCAGCACTCAGGAGGCCGAGGCAGGTGGACAGATGTGAGTTCAAGGCCAGCCTGGTCTACAAAGCGAGTCCAGGACAGCCAAAGCTACACAGAGAAATCCTGTCTCAAAAAAACCAACCGCCCCCCCCCCAGAAAAATCTCACTGTGGAAGCTGTAGTGTGCTACAGTTACAGTGTGTCCCACAGTGCTCCCTTCTGTCCACCCGTCTTTTCTTACAAATGTTCTTTGCAGTGAGTCTTTGGTCTGGTTCCAGGCCTCTGGCTTCTGCTGCACCATCACGACAGAATCCTCACCTGGAATCCTCCGGGAGATCCTGTTGTTGGATCTGTAGCACCGGTCCTTTCACACACTCCAGCCATTCACAGATGGGGTAGATATTGGCGTGGGTCATTTCAAAGCCCTGGATCTGGGTTTGGATTTATAATAGGTTTTTTTTAAAGTTGATAACAACATAAATTTGCACAAAACTTTATATTTTAACTTCCCCTGTCCCCATATTTTCTTACTAATGTCATAATTTACTTTTTTGTATATTGTGCACCTTTAGCAGTTTACTGTAGTTTTGGTTATCTTTAGGTCGCTTGTATGTCATCATTACAGCCTTTGGGTATTTTGAACATGATTATATTCTTTTCACTGAACTTCACACATTCATGTGTTTTTAGGTTGTCAGTTTCTTTCACTTCGACATGAAAGGTTTCTTTTAGATTTCTCTTAAGGAGGCATATGCCTTTAATCCCAGCAGACAGGTGGCTCTCTGTGAATTCAAGGCACCTGGTGCACAGAGTGAGTTTCAATACAGCCAGGGCTGCACAGAAAAAGCAAACAAACAAACAAACAAACAATCGTCTCCTAAGGAGTTTAATGATGGTAAAGTGCCCCAGGTTTTATTTGGTTCGTTTTAAAGGACAGCCTTGCATGACACAATACTGTCAGACACCAACTTTGTTCTCACACCGTTCTACTCTCTTCTGACCTGAGAGGTTTCTGCTGGAAGATCTGCTGATAGTTTTACTGAATTTTCCTTGTGTGGTGAGTTAATTTCCCCCTTGATATCTTCGAAATCCCCCACGTTGCAGCCACCAAGATATAGCTGCAGCCCTGTTTGGTGACCTCATGTTAAGCTCCTTGTCTCCGGGATGGTCCGGGGTCTCTCCTGCTGCGATTGTAGGCTTGCCAGGCGACATTCTTACTTATCATCTTGTCTGTTAAAATGAATTCTACTCGAGTCAATGTGAACTTTTCGCCACGGGATCTTTTTATTTTATTTTTTTACTATCTATACAAAGGCAGCTGCCACACCACCTCAGAGAACTAGAGGAAAAAGATTAAGCTTGAGGGAAATAATATCATTAGGCAGAGGGAAATAATAAAAAAATCAAAATAGATTGAAGTGACACTGAAGATGGAAGAACAATAGAAAAATTTTGGGAAACTAGGAAGTCATTTTTTTTATAAAGATGGTGAACCTTTAGCTAAACTAGAAAAATGGCAACATTTAAGTAAATAAAGTTACAATAAGAATTAAAGAGATGGCAATACAGTCAAACCACAGAAATACAAAGGGTCCTGAGACTACAATTAGTGATTACATCAACAGAGTAGTTATTCTGGAGAAATTAATAATCCCTAGAAACATACCACATGTTCATACAGAATTACCAGGAACCAGAGTATGTGAGTAGTCAGCAATGACAAAAGAAATTAAATCACTGACCCACTATTTCCTAATGGATAAAAGCCTAGACCCTGATAGTAAATTCTACCAAACTTTTAAAGGAGAATTAATGCTGGGCCTTAGACTCTCCCAAAAAGTTGGTGAGAGTGACGTTTCGAAGCTTATTTTTCAAGGCCAGCACCACCATGAAACAACAGCTAGATGAAGACTCTGAAGAAAGGAAAATGATAGGCCATTGTCCCTAATAAACATGGAAACAACCTCAGCAAATACCTACAGAGAAGTTTCAAAGGCGTATTAGTGAGATCAAACACCATGACCAGGAAAAGATGTTCCTGGGGGCCAAAGATGGTTCAGCATCCACAAACCAAAACATACAATAAAGCAGAGCACAAAATGAAGAGCAACTGACACACAATTATCCCTATAGATGCAGGAAAGTCACTGGACCAAACTCAGCAAGTTAGAGCATCTGGAGGACAAGGTCAAAGCTGATGGTACTTAATGGTGAGAGGTTGCAAAGGCTTTCTTGTAAAATAAGAAGGATAAGAGGCGCTCACCACTTTCCTTTTTATTCAACGTAGTACTGGAAGGAAGTCCTAGCTGGAACCATTCAGCAAGATGCAGACTGAGAAGGGACAACCAAAATTGTCTCTGCTTGCAAATGATATGATCTTCAATATTGAAAACCCTAAAACATTTCACCAAAAATAGTTAGAATAAATGAATTCAGCACAGTTGCAGGAAACAAGAGTCGATATATAAAAACTAGTCATGGTGGCGCATGCCTTTAATCCCCAGCACTCGGGAGGCAGAGGTAGGCGAATCGATGTGAGTTTGAGGCCAGCTTGGTCTACAAAGTGAGTCTAGGACAGCCAAGGCTACATAGAGAAACCCTGTCTCAAAAAACCAAAACATTTTAAAAAATTAAAAAATAAAATAAAATAAAAACTAGTCATGCTTTTACACACTAACAATTGCATTTCCAAATAAAATAAATGAAGAAAATAATCCTATTTATAGTAGCATAAAAATACTTAGTAATAAACCTAATCAAAGAGGATAAACATGCACATGTTCAAAACTACAAAATACTACTGAGAAATTTGAAGGGAGATCCAAATAAATGGAAACATCTTCTATATTCATGGACCGGAAAAGTGAATTTTGTTCAAATGGTTACAAAACTCAAAGCAACTGGGAAAGTGCTGCAGTAGCTGTCAAAATTCCAACGGCACTTTACAAACTATTGAAACGACAATTTTAAATTTCTATAAAGCCATGAAGATTCCCAAATAGCTGAAGCAACTTGAGCCAAGTGAATGGATCTGGAATTACCATGATGGCTTGTCTCTAAGGGATTAGGGATCACCCAGTTTGCTGATGAGCAGACACAGAGGGCATAAAAGAGAAGAAAGAGAAAGCCAGAGGTGCCAGCCCTCCCTTCTCCCTTCTTTCTTTCTTTCTTTTTTTAATAATGTATTTTATTTATTTATTCATATTATATCTCAGTTGTTATCCCATCCCTTGTATCCTCCCATTCCTCCCTCCCTCCCATTTCCCCCTTACTCCCCTCCCCTAACTTCTCTCTTCTTTCAATCTGCTGAAGAGGGGGTTCTCCCCCCCCCCCCACTGCCATGACACTCTGCTTCGCAGCAGGCCCAGAAACATGGAGCCAAGTCACTATGGGTTGAACCGTTTGAAAACCTGAACAAACTGAAAGGCCCTCTCTTCAGTCATTTTTCTGCCAGGTATTTTGGTCACAGCAATTAATACGTGAGAACTAGAGAAACTCCAAAAGTGTGGCGCTGGGCAAGCTGGCTTATGGCTCTAATCTTAGCCAGGGGCAGGTAAGGGAAGGAAGCTCTGACGTTCAAGGTCACTCCTCAGTTGTGTAACACAGGAAAGACTAGCTTCAGATACCTGAGGCCTTGTCTCAAAGGAGCAAAGAAACATGCAAACACAGTTTTGTCAATTTAACTTAGTTAACTCTGGGGAAAGAGAGATTGAGCAGAAATTACTTTGTAAGAAGTAACTGAACATGCATTCTACTGTTTTACCTAATAAAAGATTTTTTTCATTATATTAACAAGGCCAAACGAGTAGCTAATGAAATACTGTCATCATGTAACAACAGAAAAGATTGTTTGCTTAGTGTGTGTAAAGCTCTGAGTTTGATGCACAGCAAGGCATGAACTAGGTGTGATGGCCTATGCTTGAAATACCAGCACTTGGCAAGTAGAGAAAGCCTTGGATATAAAGTGAATCCAAAGCCAAATGGGTACACATAAGGCTCTGTCTCAAAATGGTAATAATAGCAAGATAGCAGATACACTCTCTGCCTTTGATAATAAGTCCCAAGGCAGATTACAATGACCCAATTTGAGAAAAGCTACAACAGTATAAGCTATAAAGTTGCTGATTAGATTATAGCATTATTTTCATTGCTACTACACTTTCAAGCTCAGTACATTTCTGTTGCTATAAAGTTGTATTAAATTAACTTAGAAATAAAGAGGTTACTACATTTTATCTAAGAGACAAAGGATTTAGGCAAGAATAAGACTACTTCAGTACAAAGTAACCCTGCATGTCCTAAATCAGTCTCTGCATATTATTATTTTTATTTTGTTGCCATAGAAAAATAAATATTCTGGAAAAAAATCTGTGTAAGCAAGTCTCACATGTGGTTTCAAGCAAAAAGTCCCACTGTCAGATATGGCGACAGAAAACCACTGTCATAATCCACGCCTTCCTCAGTCTGAAGCCCTCTCTTTCCTGGCTGACAGACTGATTGATAGCTGCAGGCCTAACCCAGGCCTTCCCTTGTCATGCCCAACTCACTAGAAATAAGGCAAGAGTTGGAATTACCACCCAGCTCATCGTTCAGAGAAACCAAACACTCAAACACAGCGGCGCAAAAAGTGGGAAGCAAAAACAGGAAGGGTTGAAAAGAAGTGGCCCAGCTGGGCCAAGAAGAAAAAAAAAAAGCTTTTGAAAACAGGTGGCGAAAGATTAAAATTACCAGGCACAGCCGGGTTAATTGTGTCTGTGTGTGGCAGTAGAGTGGGGGGAGGGGGGGGAATCTATCAGTCTGCCACATTCAACTTGGACTATAAAACTTGTTTTTGAAAAAGTCAGTGTAACACAAGAGTGGAGCCAGAGCTGCCTTTATAGATTAGGGTCTGTCTCCATCTCCTATAGGAGAGACCAAGTTGAGGGGAGGGCGGGCCAGGGCAGGCTGGACCAGCAGCTGACCGGTCAGAGCAGGAAACTTCTTCATTCTCCCTGCCGCCTGTCCACACACCTGAAATCAGCCACTCATAATATTTTCTGTGAAAGAAAGAAAGAAAGAAAGAAAGAAAGAAAGAAAGAAAGAAAGAAAAGGAAACAAAGAAAGACAGGAGCAGTCCAATAAGGAACGTGTGGGTAGAAGTGGAATTAAGCTCAGTTTACCAGGCCAGGAAACTCCAGATTGACCAACCACGTATGTGAGTACTACCTTGACTTGAGAGCTGGAGGGTGACTTGCCATTGGACAGTTCTCTTTGCTCCTTTGACTGGTATGCCACAGCTCTCACTTTGGGCCACAAGAGGTCCAGGCAGATATCCTGTTGGAAGACAGGAAGAGAGTGGCTCGAACTTAAAACATCTTTAGTAGCACAGGACGAAGAGATCTGTTCTTAAGCAAAACTCTGTTTGACTTAGTGTTTTAATGCAGTTTTCAGATGAATGATTTTACTCATTGAAACTTCAAATAATTCACTTTTAGGAAAATTTCCATAGGCTCCTGAGGTCCAGCTCTGTCACCAAATCACAGTTACCAGTTAGTTTTTGTGAACTTCTGGTTTACTTTCCTAAAATTGTTTTCCTTTCCTCCTCCTCCCCTTCCTCCTCCCCTTCTTTCCTCCCCCCCCCCCTTCCTTCCTTCCTTCTTTCCTTGTCTTTCGGGGCAGAATCTGGCAAACTTTTTGAAAGTACTTTGAAAACAGCAGGTTACAGTATAGATGGTATGCATTCTTTTATTAACTTTGTTCTTTGTCTGTAGCACTGTGGCTTGGGTATCCTAGGGGCCAACTGGGTTTTTGGTTTTAATAAAAACAGAGGGAAAACCCCTAACTTTTTCACTTGCTACAGTCTTACAAGGAGCTCTCTTTTAGGTCAAGAACCTGGCCATGCTTCTGTGCTGTGTCTGGAAGGCAAACCTGTGCACACAGTCATCTGTGGATCATTTCCACTAGTTCCAGAGCCTTGGTCTCGGAAATAAAGCCTTGAATAGAAATGCATTTAAAAACATACAATGAAATTAAGTATCAAGGGTAGCTGATAGATGAAGAATTAAGTAAAATTATCAAAGAGTTCTTCAAGATTAAAAAGAAAACAGATAACCCAAAGTTAAAACTAAATGCCCAGGAAACAAAATAAGTATAGACGGAACGACCTTTCCAAATCAGGGTGCTCTGCTTATGGGATTTCAACGAAGCCCAGATTGAAGGTATAATATTTTAAAGTGTATCTGTACTGATCACGTATACATTTTCTCTTTGCCATTCATTATTCTTTGAATAATACGTTACAGCAACTATTGGCAGAGCAGTTCCCTTCTGAGCTGATTTCAGAAAATAATATGTAAATTGCCATTGGAGGGAAGCAATGCAGTATCTGTGAACCAGGTCTATATACACACGCAGAGATGTGTGTGTATAAGCTATGGACATTATATATACACACACATATATATATGTAAGTATCTATAGGCTATGGACAGTATATATACATATATATTGTCATGTATATGTATGTACATAAATATGGACTATATTTAAGAAATAGGTGCTAGCATTTAACTACTACTCAGATTAAGTTATGGAAAATATTAAACACTCCAGAAATTTCTCTCCTTTCAGTCAGTGCCTCCATGTAAAGAAGAAATATTTGGCTTCTATCACCATAAATTAACTTTTGACTGTACTTCACCTTCACATAGTCACTTTGTAGATACATTTTTAGGGTGTATCTAAGTTCTTTTATTCATTTTTTTGTGAGATACAGGCTTGTTGTAGATAACAGCTTTTCTTTTTCATCATTATTAAGTATTCTATTGTATACATATGCAAATGCAAATTTACTCTACTATTTGTAGAAATGTAGATGAGTTTCCCTTTGGGGAAATGGTGTATCTGGCTGTCATTTGTGAATGTGTGTATTTATTTTGTTAGGTTAAAGCTTACATACTTTTGCTATAATGGGTCAAATAGTAAAATGTTTTTAGTTTCTGCATTATATGTGCTTTCTTTCACAGTTGCTCAAAAATGTTAATATTAAAAAAGAATCATTGGGTAGTATGTACACAAGTGGCTGTCTCCTGCAGAACTCAGCTTGTTCTGGTCACTTTGCTTGATGCTTAGAAAATGCCGGATGTTATGATGGCTGTTTGTTTGCTGGTTACCAAAAGATCCGCATCCATGTATTTCCCATCAGCAATGAATGAGTACTCTCCGTCTTTCTCAGAAAAACATTGTATTTTCCCTCACTTATAAATTAGCATCACTATTGCTTTATTTTACTTTTTCTTCTCTAGGGCGTCAGAACAGTGATAACCTATCATTGATGCCTCTAGTTCTTTTTTCTTTTCTTTTTTTCTTTTTTTTATGCCTCTAGTTCTTGTAGTAGGAGTACTGACAACTTCTAATTGTGCTTTTCTGTTGCTTTAATTTGACACAAATGAACAGCAATTTCATTTGGCCATTGGGAGACTCAAGCTGAGTGGTACTAAACTTAGTATTACCACTTTTCATTTTAGACTGTTTACTTGTGTGTGTGCCTGTGCGAGCACATGGAAGGGACACCAGGAGAAGGTGTTGGGTACCTAGAACTAGAGTTATGAGCCACTGTGAACTCTTTGCTATGGGTGCTGGGAACCAAACTTTAGGCTTCTGGAAAAGCAGCAAACACTCTTAACCCCTGAGCCATCTCTCTAGTTTCCATGTATTATTGTTACTTTGTGTCTCACTTCTTAATCTGTGAAAAGGAGTGAACAACAACTGGCCTGGGTATTTTTCTGGGTGCTTATTATAACAAATAAAGCCAAAGAAATATATATATATATATATATATATATATATATATATATATATATATCTGAACTGTCATGTTCTAAAGCAGGTGTATGAGAGACATTAACAGGAAGATATAACTGCAGACACAGACCATCTCCTGAAGATTATGCCTGAATATTTTGGGAAATGTCCTTCTGGCATTTTTCCCCTCTGCCTTTATACCTGGCTGTCACTCAGCCTCTAGTTGGGATGCTGCCCTTGAATGTTATAGGGTCCTAACTACAGCGGTGGGTGATAATTTGTGCTTTGTTTCTTGATCCTAGGCTGACTAAATCAAGAATTCAGTCTAACAAGCTATGGGAACAGAATGCTGCGGAGAGGCAGTGGGAAGCCTCGGCGTGTGGCTATAATAACATGTGGTTTTAATTGTTCTCTTAACACAGAGGCTTTTGAGGCACAGTCATGCCTTGGCATCCATAGGACCACCTGTGAATACTAAAATCAATGGATTCTCAAGCCTCCTGCGTTAAATGGCATAATAATCTCATGCAACCTATGCACATCTTTCTGTGTACTTTAAATCATCGCAGTGTTGTGTACACACTCTGATACAATATAAACGTGATGGAAACAATCACTATACCGCAGTACTTAGGGAAAGTGCTAAGAATTGTCTAGGGAATTCTAATATGCTCAGTACAGATGCAGCTTAGTTTTATGAGTATTTTCCATCCTCTGTTGCTTGAATCTGCTGATGCATATCTCACAGATAAAGAAGAGTAATTATGTTAGATGGCATTAGGGATTTGCAGTGGAACTATATAAAGATATCAGAACTAGATGCCTGATAATTACCTACAAGTAGGTGTCAGCGTCTGTTTGCAATGCCTGTCCACTGCTGCCTGAGGCTGAGCAGAGGGAGGCAGCTTAAGGAGTGGCGGGGTCTGTATCGAAACTGGCTTCTTTATTGACTATGGCAGAAAAACAGGAATACCAAAGTGACTCTGTCAGGCTGATTGGCATCTGAAGTACAAATGTAACCCAATTCAAAAAGAACATGGAAATGAACTTTGAGGGAGAGTAAGATGTGGACAGATTGTTATTGTTGCTCTACTTAAAGTCTATAGCTAAAGAGAAATAGCTACATTTTTCTTTTCTTCAGGCCTGGTAAAAGTTAGGGAAATTCATGAGCTATATTTTGCAAAACACAAGCCTTTCCCTTTTCTTTTAAAAAGCAAATATAAGCCATTTCATACGGAGAAACGTTGACAAAGGTTCCGAACCTAAAATTACAATAAAGGGTGCAAAGAAATGCTTTCAGAACTGAACTCAGCATGCTTGAAGACCTGGGTTCCTTCCTTAGCCTGGGGAAAGGTCAGGGCAGTGGGGAGGGGGGAGCAGAGGAGAGGAGAGGAGGGGAGGGCAGGGGAGGGGAGGGGAGGGGAGGGGGAGGGGAGATGCTCTAAAGAGAAGCTCCCACCTAGGGGGAAATTACATTGTAAATAGGATTCATCTCCCACTAGAGGCAGCCCACAGACACCAGGTGTCACGTTTAACCCATAGCATTTAGGACTGACCCTGTGGGTGGCAGGAAGGAAGAGGGGCGCCCTTGGCATTCTGCAAAGGATGGGCTTTGAACTATGGCCAGCACAGAGGTTGAATTCTTAGACTGCTCAACCACAGGGTTGTGTGGCGAAACGGGGATTTCCATTTTCAAAAATAGCACAACTTCAGTTAGGTTTGAGATTGCCTTTTTGGGAAGTTTGTTATATTTAGGCTCACCGCCCACCACCCCAATCATGGCCTTTAAAGCCTGCCTGCAGCATAGCACAAGTCCTCAAAATCTTAATGACCTAATTTACCCCAAGGTTGAATTTGTAAATCATGATGTTTTTCTAAATATATAAAGCAAGCCATGGCATTGAAAAAAAAAAAAAACCTTTCATCAACATGGTCAAAGGGGGAAAATGATTGAGGACTTTGTTGTTCTTTAAGTTTCTCTCCACTTTCCAAACTGCAATATGGTGGTTTGGATTAAGGAGAGATAAGAGATGGGTTGATGGGGTTGGTGATCTGCTAGCTTAGGTGTAAAAGCTGAGAAGCTTCACCCCAGAGCCAGCTAGCCACGGGGCTCTCCACTTAATGAACATTGGTTGCACAGATTGCAAAAAAATAGAATTAAGAAAAATAAATCCTATAATGAGCGCTTATTTTTTGTTTTGTTTTGTTTTGTTTTGCTTTTGCTTAAAATGTAAAAACCTACACAAAAGATTGACATTGGAGGCTAGGGGTTGCAACAGTCCCGCAAGGAAAGGCCAGTTTTTCAAAGATAGACTTTGCCTGGAGCTGAGGCCAGGATTCCTTTCTGTGTTTTCTTATGCAGTGCAGTCCCAGGAGGAGCAGTGGGATCATGTATCATGCTGGGGTTAATTTCAGATTTAAGGAGACACTGCTAACCCAGTGGCCATTTACCGTCTAGCCTCCCCGAGAAAATGACTTTTGATTATTTTGTTTGAGGCAGGGTCTTGTTATGTAGTCGTGACTGGCCTGGTGCTCTCTTTGTTGTTCAGGATGGCCTTGAACCCTCAGCAATCCCTCTGCTTCAGCCTCCTAAGTTACATCATAATAAGCTGTTATGTCTGTCTTCTAAAAATGACATCCAGGACACCTTTAATATGTTCTAGAAGCAACATGTAGAACAGGGCCAGGGCCAAGAAGGATATTTCCTTTCTCACAGCATTTGTAGAAGCAGAATCTTTGTCATAATTTCAAATCAGAAGAAAGATAAAGAAGACCTCCTTGCCTGCTGGTTGAAGTTCATTAAAGATTTTCAAATATATCCTTTACTCTTGGACTTGAAATGACCAGATTCGTCCCGACGTGTCTACAGGATGTTACAATTTCATTTGCCCATTTTACCCGTCCTCAGTTTACCAGTCCTGTGGCAGCGTAAGCAGAACCAGAACCAGTGGGAGACCTTTCTTGGGACATCTCAGATCACCTTCCTCGTCCAAGGAGTAGAACCAAGCTACAGCCAGTGTCTGAGCAATCCCTGAGCCCAGAACACTTCAGATGAGAGCTTGGTAACTCTCTCCCCTCACCTACGCTTCTCTTCCATGTATCTTCCTATTCCTTTCCAAGGCACATTTCGAGATGCTGACCAGCACATCTACTAAGGAACTCTGGGAACAGGAGGGATGGAAGGGAACCTCAGTGTGTTTTAGTGAAGCCTCACAAATTCATGTCATTTGCTCAAGATAATGGCTGTGGAGGTAAACCTGGACCCCACAGATCCACATAGAAATCTGTTCAAGGTGTCTGTCTTCTGTCAATGCAGAGTGTCTGCAGGTGGTGTCTGGCAGGTGACAGGTGATGTTCTTTCTGAAGCTGGACCCCCCCCTCACCCCCCCTTACTCACCCCCACTCACCCCCCTCACTCCCCCTCACCCCCTCACCCCCTATTCACCCCCCCCAACTCAACCCCCCTTTTTTAGCTCAACAACTATGTTGTGAGTCAAAGTGGGCTTTGCTCTGTTTTTGCCTAGAATGCCTCCTATCACATGTATGGAGCAATTGCTGATGTAGATAAAGATGAAGGGCAGGAAATTAGAGCAGTTTGGAGAGCTACACACCCAACATGGAAACTGGGGACATGGAGGTCAACCCTCCTCAGGCACAAGACTTTTAAGGAGTCCTTGGTCTTGTGGGACCGGGAAACTGGAAACTGGGGAAACTGGGAAACTGGGGAAAGAGGACGAAAGGTAAAATCAATGGCAAATACTCTTTGCCTACCATCACTATGTCAGCTTGACCGAATCACTGCACCCTTCCTGGATTGGGTTTCTTTCTTCAAATAGTAGAAACGAATGCCTCCTTAGTTACTGACTGCCTTCCTTCTTAGGCCCCTTACAACTTTACATACTTTAACAAGATGATTCTTAACAAGCTTCTAAGCAATACCATAACACCCTGGTAAGGAAGCTCTAAGGGGATTAATAATGGGAACAGAAAAGAAGAAACTGGGGACATAATCTCCGAGGAGTAGCAGTGTGGTGTGGCTGGGACAGTTCAGCTATGTGCAGGTCCCCTGAACTGTCAAAAGACCACTCTGTAATTTTTTTTCTGTCCTACAGAATAAGCCAGGATGATGTTAGGACCTGCTGATTTGGCTGTTGACACACTTAGGCTAAACTGACATAAGGATTATGAGGAATTTAGCTCAGTGCCTGGCCTGTGAGGAAAGGCTGGGTACTGGTGTTAAGCATGCGGAGAGAGTCAGAGGTGAGACAGGAGGAGAGAACACTGAGGACTTTTGAGGACATTGTAGTTCAGGGAAATCCCCACAGGAGGTGGATATTCTTCACAGACAAAGGAACAGTCGGTGTAGTTCAGTCAGGAAGGCCATGATGAAGGAAGAATTTCAGAATCAGGACCCACAGCTAGAGCAGCACCAACCACCACTTTGGAGCATCAAGCCAAAGAAAAAAATGCAGATATACTTTCTGCATCTCTATTTTAAAAATGTGGTTTTTATTATGGACTTACAAGTATTTATTTATTGTGTGTGTGTGTGTGTGTGTGTGTGTGTGTGTGTGTGTGTGTGTGTGTGAAGAAGACAGAAAGGGGAAGTTAGCTCCCTACAGCTGAAATAATAAACAGTTGTGAGCTACCTGATGTGGCTGCTGGGAGCAAAACATCAGTCCTCTGAGGAGCAGCAAGCATCTTAACCACTGAGCATCTCTCCAGGCCCTCGCCACAGATTTTGTATTACTTCCTATTTTAAAATAAGCAAGTGACCACTATTCTTCTAGATCACTGAACCGTGAGCCACTCTTTTCCAATTTTGAGCCCGTGGCTGCATTTCACTAGCCTCCCCCTTGTCTCAGGCCTGCTCAACACAAGGAGCTGACTTGTTCAGCCCTCAAAGCCAATTCCACAATAGAAACTGTAGTAATTTACTACAGATAGCTCAGATCCACCTAAATTATTACAAGAATAATAAGAGAAGGGAACGTGTCCCCTTTTCTTGTGACTTTGGAAGAAAGTTGGTGTGTAAGAACTCTTGCTGCCCATGAGCTCTAGTGTAGAGTCCCAGGCATAAGGGGACTTGGAGAGGGAACACGGACTGTTGGTGGGCTTGGGTGGGAGGCATGTATCAGTTAGCTGTTTTCATTTCTGTGATCAAATACCTTATAAAGACAAACTAAGGGAAGGAAGATTTGTTTTGGTTCATGGTTTCAGCAGGCTCCATGCAACACGGCGGGAAGGGTGTCACCAATCAGAACAGCTCCCAGTATGGCAGCCAAGAAGCCCCTGCCCAGTGTGTACATTTTCCCCCACCACGGTCTAAGTAACCCAAATTCTGTCTTTATGCCACACGTGGGCTGAGGCAGAGGGCGCAGCAGGACTTCTTCTCCACTAACTTCCCTCCAAAGTCACAAGAAAAAGAAACACATAGTCTTCTCTTATTACTGCTGTAATTATTTGGGTGGATCTGAGTTGTCTGTAGTTAAGTTACTACAGTTTATCTATTGTGGAATTAGCTCCGATGGCTAGTTGGATGTCTCATTTTCCCCTTTTTTCCTCCACTTCATATTCTATCCTACATTTAAGGTTGGTCTTTCCCTCTTTTAAGTTGTCCTTTGTGGAAACGAGAATGGTGTCATTATGTCACAGATGCACATATGACTGACTGTGTTTCAGGCTCTTAGGTAATACACATTGATGAGACAATGAAAGTTAGCTATCTTAAGGGGTGGCCAAGAGTTCAGCAAACTTCAAGCCTAGGTGGTCAAATACAGGTTTATCTAAAAATGAAGTGTTTATTTGTGCAGAAAGGTATTCAGCAATTTAGATTTGTCATGAAGGAGAGAGGCGCACTCAGGGGCTTCAATGTTGTACAAAGAGGCTCAGGAAGGAGTATTTGTAAAAGGCAAGGGCAGGCAGTGCTTAGTCTTCAGGACTCTCCTAGGCATGTCCTGAGTATCCACAGAGAGGAAGTGCAGAACAATCCTGAGAGCCAAGGATCCATTTCCAAAGATGCTCTGACCTTACAGTAAACAGCCCCAGGTGGTAGAGAGAATGGACAGATGGGCTGGGTCTTAGGAAGCCTTGAATCCACTGGGATCTTGTCTGTTTTCAAGACAGACAACAGCACATTCACAGATAAAATGACAGACAACGCAGAGGCAAAACCATCCACCAATGTTCATTTTCTGGTTCCACACTACAACTGAGGGCTTCTTACAAGGACCCTGCCTTGCTTTTACAGTAAATTCCTGAGCTCCAAACCCACTACACCACAATGTGAGCAGTGCTTTGCTGCTCTGCATGGGGGCACACAAAGGGTTTCATTGTGAAAAGGTTTCACACGCATCCTTTGCATTTTCCTCACAACCCTGTAGGTGGAGAAAAGCATGGAGCCATTTTTTTTCTTCATGGATGAAAAGACAAACCCGTACTGTGGTTGAAGTGGTTTGCCCGAGATCACTCAGCTAGTTAATGAGCATTCTAGAGGCTTGTCTTAATGCTCATTCGGTAGTTGTTTCAAGGAAGCAATATAATAGGTGAGTGTGTAGGTATGGACAGTTCTGATGCTCCTGAGAGCTCATCTTCCTTCAAGCTGTCACCATAGTACTTTTGTTGACCTGACCTCCCTCGGGCAGCCTTCGGAAAAGACCACCAGCCACATCTCAACAGCCAGAGTCCATCATACTTTCTAACTCCACTTTATTCCCATCTTCAGTGCAAAGAAGGAGAAAACCAGGCCACCCCACCGTTAGCCACTGAGTAAGTATTTGATTGACCTCTGTAGTCTTACCCTGATTCCTTCTCCGTGAGAGAGATACAGAAGAGGAAAATTTCCAGTTCACATGAAGCCGTATACAAATATACTCACCAAATGAAAAATGAGTGGGAGAAAGGAAGGCAGGGAGAGAGAGAAAGATTATGAAGGTAGCTTATTATATGTGAAATAGTTAATAGTTATTTTTTTAGGTTTATTTAATACTTTAGAATTGTGTTTGGGCTTTCAGCATTACTCATAGCTCTATGCCCAGCTTGCCCATAAATTTAAGTAATTCAATCTTTCTTTATGTTTCTGGGTGGTACTGTGATCTGCCTTATAATCACAGTGACACCTAAACACATTTTAAAAGTACCCTTTCTAAGTTAGTTTTTCTGGGTGTTAAGGTAATTTTTGTGAACAAAATAGAAAATTTAGGCTTGTATTGGAGTAGTGTACGTTGAATATGCTTCTTAAATGTTGTGTTTTCCTCAGACAGTGCTTTCCAAACTTCCCTTTAGACTCACTGGGGAACCTTTGTAAAAAATCTGAAGTCTGGCCCGCCCACATCAACTTTAGCACCTATATTGGTGGCTTACGAATTTTTTAAATGTTATTATTTTTTTTAGTTCTGCTGGTGATTCCGATGGGTAATGAGGATTGAAAACCACGGCCCAGAAATTCTGCTGTACTTCCCTAGGAAGGCATGGCCCCTCCTCCTGCCCTCACTTTCTCTAACCTTCTGAAGTCATTCACAGAACTCAGACGTGAAGACTGAGAGTGACACACTCAAGTAAATGGCATATACAGACAGCCACCGGGCTAGAGCTTGAAACTGGTCATTGTAAAGCTACTGAGTTTTTCGTCCTGTTTCAAAGGGGTAAAATAAAAAATTGCTTATAGAAAAATGCTAGGGGCTTCCCTGGGGATGGTTTACAAACCTTCTCATCACTTCTTGTCACCCACTAAAGATTTTAGCACCCGGATCATTTTTTTATCTTTATAAATTAAAGTGAATTATCAGAAGCCCATTCAACACGGATTTCATTTGATAGCTCTTCTTTTCTTCCTTCTTTCTTTCCTTCCTTCCTTCTTGCTTGCTTTTGAGACAGGGTTTCACTATATAGCCTTGGCGGGCCTCCAACTCAGAGACTTACCTGCCTCTGCCTCCTCTGACTCTGCCTCAAGTGCTGGTATTAAATGGGTGTGTACTACCGTCCTTGACCTGAAGGCTGTCTCTTCTTGCATTTCTTTGCCACTAACTTTCTTCTACACACCGTGTTAGCCATCCACCCTGCCACATGGACACCACATGTGTGGTTCATCCTAGAAGTTCTCTAAAGTGAGATCCTAATTTAGGTCATAGGCTTGTGATCCTCACCAGAAGCATTCTCCTGTCTCCACCAGTGCATTCCCACTCGACACCTCCTTCTTTCATTTTCCTTCCTGTTTCAGAATCTTTGTTCCTTAAGCTATCATTGCCATCATTTCAAGTAAAGGAGTTGTAACTCTCCTGGACACTATGCAAGTGCACTTTCCTCTGAACATCAGTCCTCACATCTGCTTCTGATATTTTCCCTTACCTTTTCTTCTCAATAGTTCTGGAGATCAAATCCATAGCCCGCGTGCATCTAGGCAACCATTCTATCTCTAAGCTGCATCCCTACTCCACACCCACTATCACCAATAGCTGGTAATCTCTTTCCACATCATTTTTGTCTGTGTAATTCCATCAGGTCTCAGTTTAATTACTTTGAACGCTCCATCCAACCTCTCAGACTTAACAAGGCAATCCCCCTCCTTGTTATATAATTACTTCATAATCTATTTAATAAATTGTCTCTCTGCATATATTTCTCTGTAATTTTCCCTACTGGTCAAGAGTAGCCATTTTGGTTACTATTGTATCCCTAGCATACTTTGTAAGTATGTGAATTTCTCTCTCTCTCTCTTTCTCTCTCTCTCTCTCTCTCTCTCTCTCTCTCTCTCTCTCTCTCTCTCTCATTCTCTCACTTTCACTCTCACTCTCAAGACAGAGTCTCTCTGTGTAGACCAGGATGGCCTTGAATTCTCTTAATACTTCTAGGCCACTTAGGGTTATTTAGTAGTAGAACTATAATTTGACTTGACATGATTTTTCCCCACTATTAAAGTTTGCAGCTGAAGAACCCACCAGAGGAAGAGCTTGTTCTTAGACAACTCTGGAGCTCAGTTACATTGCCCATGGGTATCAAGCATGAGCCCCAGAGCCATGGTGCATCACTGAACAGAACTGAAGCAAGGATGCTGCCAGGCTCCGTTGTCAGCCACAAGGTCGCAATCCCAATCTTTCCACTGTTCAGGCCAAAGGTAAACTGGCTTAATATGACAGTTCTTTGATTCAGTATTAAATAGATCTTCTTAAATGTCCCTTGTAAATTTTCTCTACATAAAATGCTTGCTCACAGAGAAGGACTTTTGAAATTCTGAATGTGTTCAACTTTCCCCTAAAATTGTTGCCTTCTGGCAGGACTTCCAGTTTACTCTGGGAGTTGCTGTGAGAACTTAATCTCACACATGGTACTATAAGAGCTATCCCTTCCCTGGGAAGAAATTCAGATCCCCCAGGAAGCTCATACTGTTGCTCACTCTGCTAACATTTATTTAGGTTCTGACTGAGAAGACAAGACTAGTCACCTGGAGAATGGTAAAAGCTGCCTTTTTGGTCCACTTCCTACGCTCAGAGGGAAGTTAACTGCCCACTCATAGTTTCCCTGAAAACAAAGAGATGAATGATTTGAAAAGACTGGGTAATGGCCATCTGAGGTGAATTAGGGAAAAAGTTATCTTTTGTTCTCTATCTGGTATCCCACCAGGAGCAGGGCAGGCTACACACTTATATCATGCATGAGCATGCAACAGCACACATGGCTGAGCAGCCTTCTGTAACTCTACCGTTTTCATCTCCTCTATTTAACATTGGCTTCCACCACATATTAAAGGTGATCTTGACCCTTTTCCTATGTTCTCATGAAGAAGAGATGGAAGAGGGGTTAGGCCTCCACAGTCTCTCTCTGTCTCTCTGTCTCTCTGTCTCTCTCTGTCTCTCTGTCTCTCTCTGTCTCTCTCTCCCTGCCTCTCTGTCTCTGTCTCTGTCTCTGTCTCTGTCTCTGTCTCTCTCTCTCTCTCTCTGTCTCTCTCTCTCTCTCTCTCTTTCTCTCTCTCTCTCTCCAGCCAATTCTAGATTTACATAAATATCTGAGCAAGATGCATTTTGTGATCTACCTTATGGTTTGTATATGTCTACTGGAAGAATCACAGGACACACACACACACACACACACACACACACACCTATTAAAGAACACATGGGTGCCTCTGTGGGGACCCACTACCTAGCTCCGACCAAATCATTACCCATGTATCTAAACGCGCAGGGGAACAAGTGAGACTGCTCCAAACCGAAGGGAGCTCGGCAGTGCTAGGTCCGGCAGCTTTTTTTGAAGCTAGAGCCAATGGTGCCCTGTCTGTCTCACACATTACTGTTTACTTGTCCTTCCTGAACGTGCAGCAGCATCTCTTAGCTTAATTAAGACGTCTGGATGAGAAAGGAATGCCGACCCATCTGAAGCCCTTTCATAGAAGATCTGTTTATTTTTGATAAGGAAACGAGGGCAGAAGCAGCTGAGAGGATGACTCGTCTACTGTTTGGGCTGTTAGGCTTTATTGAACCACGAATTCCCCTGGACTGAGGCCTGTGCTAAAATCCCTCGTTCTTTACACAAATAAACACATAAATACAATCTTTTGGCTAGTACCTAATCAAAACACACACAGGCAAATCAGGCTTAGCACATCCCCTGGAAACTCCCAGCTTCCAAACTTCAATAACAGTCAGGGAGTATCCACTCAGTTGAAGCGTATGCAGAAAATCCCCTCTGGTCCTAACAAATAACAAATAACAGGGTCTTTACTTTTTCTAGACCCTTTGATGGTTCGATGGCTAATGCTGGGATTAGTGAGGGAAACTGTGACTAATCTGAGAGGTTTTTTTTTTTTTCTTGGAAAGATGATGCCATGAAGTAGTGACAGGGCCCAAACATTCATTCAGGCAAAATAAAACAAAAATTAGGTGACAAATGATCATTTTTTTTTTTGGCGCAGGGATTTGCCGTTCCTGGCTTCTGTACTTCTTTCAAAGGGAAATGTGGTTATAAAGGCTTTGACTTTATTTAAATCCTTTTGGGCTGAAATCACTAAATGCAGAAACGATCCCCCTTTCAATTTTCTTTAAAAATGCTTTCATTAGGGCTGAGTGTGGTGGCACACACCTTTGATTCCAGTACTCAGGAGACAGAGATAGGGAAAATCTCTTTGAGTTCGGGGCCAGCATGGTCTACGAAGCGAGTCCAGGACAGCCAGAGCTCTGTTACACAGAGAAACCCTGTCTCAAAAAAAAAAAAAAAAAAAAAAAAAAAAAAGGTGTTTTTAGTATATTTATTTATATGTTGGGAGGGTTGTAAGCATGTAAAGGATAGATGTTAGAGAGTAATATGTGATCAAACTCAGGCAATCTGGCTTGGCAGAAAGTGCCTTTACTCATCGAAAAGTCTTGCCAGCCTTGAGCTTTCAACGAGCCAAATTGCTCTACAAGCCTAGCTTATTGTGGCTTCAAGTTTCAAAGCAAGGGTCATACCCGGTGGTACGCCTTCTGCATTTCACTTGGGAACACTGTTCAATGCGGCACACGTGCTCACTGCAGTCTCGGAGGGTCTCTGGCTTCCTTCAAAAGAACACAGCTCAGTGGTGTAGCACTGAGAGCATTCTCAGCCTTCCCCATGGGCACTGGGCAATGTCCGGAGACAGTTTAGGTTGTTGAGAATGGGCTTGTGGGTAACTGGAGGTCAGCTGGGGTCAAGGATGCGTCTGCCCTCTGCTGGAGAGAGATCAGGAGTGGTGCTCATCATACAATGTCCAGGGAAAGCCACAAACGCAAAATTGTGTCCCCCAAAATGTCAATAACGTAGAGGATGAGAAAGCCAGATATGCTGGGTACCCTTAGCTGTCTACAGAAGCTGCTGCGTGATGGATATACTCCCAGGCGACAACAAGTAATAGAGATTGGTCACTGTTCCAGGTATTTGACACTTAATTTTAATATATATTTTATTAATTTATTCATATTATATCTCAATTGTTATCCCATCCCTTGTATCCTCCCAGTCTTCCCTCCCTCTCATTTACCCGTTACTCCCCTCCCCTATGACTGTGACTGAGGGGGATTTCCTCCCCCTGTATATGCTCATAGGGTATCAAGTCTCTTCTTGGTAACCTGCTATTCTTCCTCTGAGCACTTAATTTAAAAAAAATCTGGAGTAGTTACTTTTTGAAACAGTTTTCCAGTTACAGAAAACTTGAGTGAAAAATAGAAAGCTTTCACGCTCCTGTCCCACCCTTGGCCCACCGTTGTGAGCACCTGGCATCAGTGTGGCACTTTGTAACACCTGATAAGGAAACAATTGTCACATTATTTTCATGTTCATCATTTACATTAGAGTTCAGTGTTTGTGTTTTTAAATCCTATGGGTTTTTAACAAATCCATGGTGAAACTTTTCCATCATTATAGGACCTCAAACAATAGCTTTCTTATCCTCTAAATCTTCTCGGGGCTAGCCACACCTACCCTCTTTTTCCATGCTCCCTCCCATCCTTGGCATATAACCGTGTTGCTACCCTCTCCTTAGTTCAAATTTCTTTCTCACTCATGAAAGTGTCTCAGAGCCATTTCCTCCACATGACAGTATGCTTGCAAGTTCCTTCCATCGTAGCATCTTGTCTTGATAACTCATTTACTCTTAGCACCTACTGAGACTCTAGAACACCCACATACTGTGGTCCGTTAGCTTGTCATCTATGAAAGGACACTTTGCTTGCCTCTAAGTTTTGGCACCTGTGAATAAAACTGCTATAGGAGTTGTGTCCAGATCTGTGAGTAGATATACGTTTACAGGTGATTTGGGAAAACAGCAACAAGTGTGATGGTTGACTTGGTGGCAAGAGGATGCCCATTTCTGCAAGCACCTGCTGCACTGCCTTCCAGAGATCTTTTCACCGCTTGCTTTCTCCTCAGCAGTGAGCCTGCGCCGGCTGCTCTGCGTTCTCCCCGACACTGGCTTGTACTGCGGGGACCATTCTGGTGGGTGTGAAGTAGATGTCATGATTTTTTTTTTAATTTGCCATTTTGTGATGACATAAAATTTGAGAATTTTTAATATTTATTTTTAATTTTAAGAGTGCCTGTGAGAGAGACCGTGTGCGTGCGCTCTCGCATGTAAGTACCTGCGGAGGTGTCAGATCTTGTGGAGCTGGGGTTGCATGTGCTTGTAAGCCACTTGATATGGGAACACTTACCCACTGAGCCACTCTCCAGCCCAAAATCTGAACATTTTTCATAAACCCATCTGTCTTCTTCCTAATCTTTGGTGAAGTGTCTAGATCATTTCTACACTTGAGTTTTAACTAATTAGTTAAGTAATCAGACAATTTTATAAGGCACAGAGACTGGCCATGCACTCTGGGTCCTTCAGCTTCAAACCGCTGGGTACCTGAGATGGATACCACCATGCCTGTTTGTGTTTTAACCCCAAGTGTGTGATATGAGCTGCTTTTAGATTGTCTACAGCTCATAATCACCTCAAGTGGCTCGGAGAGGGGCGTGGTTTTTTCCAGCTGCAATTAGTGGAATTCTGAGGATTCAGATAGGTATCAATGCCAGAGCCCACAGACGGAGAGGACACTTTGAGAGGACTCTCCGAGGACACTTCGACAAGACAGTCAGAAAGAATAATAATGTCCAACTCGTTAGCATTTATCTTAGTGATCACACTGTTTCTGTTATGCCGTACCATGGCTAAACTGAAGAGCTCTGAGATATTTTTCTCTTACATTTTCCTGCCGAATTTTAATAGTTCCATGTTTCACATTTAAATCTATAATCTGTCTTTTAACAAGTATAAGATCTGCATCTATAATCACTTCGTATGTTTCAGATGTTAAATATAATAATAAAAATAATAATAAGACAGTATCATTAGCTCCATAAGAGAAGCTGGCACATAATTCTATTCAGAAGAAATTCAGTTTATTCGGAGAAAGACCTCAGAGGTGATGGTAAGAGACCTCAAGATGAACATTAGACAGAAACAATTCACTCTAAGGCGGTCTAAACATGTTGTGTCTTCAGAGGGAAGGACAGGCTTCCATTAAGACCTGGAGAGACACTTCATTAAGAGTGAGACTAAAATGGAGGCAGGACAGAGAGCAATAGGACAGAAACAAGAGCCTCTTGAGAGCAGTTAAGAATTCTTCTCTGAGCAAATCTCAAGAACAAAGGACATAGAAGGCTTTTATAGACCTGAGGTGAGGTGCAGTGGGAAGTGTCACATTCTGTGATTTAGTTTGAGATAGTGGACATGGCAAACAACCAAGTAAAAGAAACAAATATCATAGGTAGAGAGCTGTCAAGTCACAGCACAGACTGCTTCTTAATCCTCTGTGCTAGGCAGAGCTGTGGGGACATGTGGCCTATCACACTGTGGGATCTGGCCTAAAGATGCAGACTAGTGTGCTAACAATGTACATTATTTTTAATCCTTATAAATGCTTTTAAATATGTGTACTTTTGCTCTTGAAGATTTGAAGGCTTAGAAAAGGAAAGTATCAACCAGGTGTGGTGGCGTATGACTTTAATCCTAGTACGTAGGGAGGGACAGGCAGACAGATCGCTGCAAGTTCTGAGTTCGAAGCCAGCCTGGTCTACAAAGTGAGTCCAGGACAGCCAAGGCTACACTCAGAAACCCTGTCTCAAAAAAAAAAAAAAAAAAAAAAAAAAAAGCAAAACCAAAAACAACAGCCAAGGCTATACCCAGAAACCCTGTCTCAACAAAACAAAAACAAACAAGAAAATTTGAAATTGGGTCTTATTCTGAAAACTATAATCTTCCCAAAACACTGAATTCATTTGGTATATTTTGTTTCCAAATTGAAGGGAAGATGTTTTGGAGAAAGATTTTACACACAGTTTTCTGCATTTAAAAAATTTCTGTTGAGGCTAGGCTCAGTGACACATGCTGCAGACCCATTTATTTGGGAGGCGGAGATGAAAGGATATCTCGAGCTTTAGGAGTCTGAGGTTAGTTTGGACAATGTAGCAAGGCATTTAATGCAAAATAGAAGTAAATTAAGCAAAACCCCAGGATCATTTAGAGACAACATTCAGTTTAAGTTAGATGTCTACAGAGCAGTAACCCGTGAAGACATGGCCCATCCTGAAGTGACACTGACTCTGCTAATGGTTGCTTGAAAGAGGGACTGTCATTTTCTTTAATGTTGTAGCTTCTGGGGGACTGTATATATTGTGTATGAAACTGCCATGGCCTTCTGTGACTGACGCATCTGCATGTACATAAGCCAAAGGGAACCCATCAAGACAAGTGCTGATACTAGAAAATGTTGCAAATATTGTTGGCTATTCACACACAGTCAAGTGACAGAAAAAGCCTCCCTGCTGTGGAGAGTCCCTTTGTAATCATTGTATGCTTTGTAAACTTTGTAAACTCTCAATGTAGGAAAGTGGCCAGGCCCCTGCCTCAGGAACTCCAGCAACCAGCCTTCACCTCCTCTGCTTTCTTAACAGCCCCCAAAGGTCATTTTCTAATGGCTGTCACTGTCATTTCCAGACCCAAGGTGGGAGAGTGACCAGAGCCTGCCCTACAAGAAAAATCCCACAAGCGCAAGTCTTGAAATCCTACCAATATTCACCCTGGAAATCTCCTCCCTGGAAAGCTCTGGCTCCCAAGAAATCCTATATAAGCCCGGTCTACTGTTCAGTTCCCTGCTAATCTTCTCCCAGGAAAAAAGGCAGCCGCCCTTGGATTCATCCCTTCCAATAAGTCTCTTTGATAAGATTTGCTGCCTGGTGTGACTCTCTCACTGGAAGAAGCCAAGAAAGAAAAAAGTGAAGAAAGGCTGAGGTGAAGAAGTGGATCAGGGCTGAGGTGCCTGAGCTGCACAGGTCGGTTGGGGATACCCGCCCCTGGGAGCTGCCACCCTGAGGAGGAGAAGTGAAGCAGAGCTATTGCACCGCGGCACTCCAGCTCAGCCAGGGATAGCCTCCCTCAGGCCTGCGGCTCAGCCAGGGATAGCCTCCCTCAGGCCTGCGGCTCAGCCAGGGATAGCCTCCCTCCAGGCCTGCGGCTCCTCTGCTGAGGATGCTTCCTCTTCCAACTGTGTGGTTCCTGGGTGCCCAAGTCCCAGGATACCTTTCCATCTGAGCAGGAATGCCAACAAATATGACACGTCTTCAATAACAAGGAGTCACCAAATTAATACAATTGCCAAGAGCCCTGGGGGTAGAGAAAACTCTAACCAATAACAACAACAACAACCAGACAAACAAATAAAAAAAGCACACTTGTGTTCTTCCTTGCTTTGCAGTCTATAATTCTTCAAGGGCTGCCATGTCTCCCATCTTGACTAATGAAGGAAGGACAGCTAGGCTGGTTCTCATAATTTACTCCCTATGTGGAAAGATGCATAAGGAGATAGCCCCTGAGTAGTCTGTATCTTCTATTAGGAAAGAGCACAAAGCCTCTCTCCCAGATGTCCCTTTATGGGCAGGTGGCCAAGGGCATGTTACTGGCTATCTTTTAATATTTCAGACTTCCAGAGTAGAGGCTTTCCGGAGAATAGGAGTTGGGGAAAGTGTTGAATGCCAACTGTGCCTGGTGTTGCATCGCTTTTATCACAGTGTTAGGAAGGAAGAAACAGATCAGTCTCTGAGTTCAAGGCCAGCCTGGTCTACATAGTGAGTTACAGGTGACACAGAGCAGAGGGATCCTAAGAAGCAGAGCTAAACAGAATCTTCCACATATGACAAAGCTCTTGCATGTACTCATGAACTGAGCAGCACAAGATGGCCTCCACAAGACCTGCACAGGATCAAGCCAGTCAGCGCTCTAGCCTGGAGTGGGAAAGAGTTCATGAGCCTAACCTCTAGCCAAGGAGTTGCTGACAGTTATGGCTTCTTGGGGAAGGAGGATGAGGTTTTTTTTTAAAGGGTGTGTCCCATAGTAGATTGATCCTGTTTAGTGGGTAGACCACAGCCATAAACATATGAGCAGAACAAATTGCAATTAGTGTGTGTGTGTTTATGTGCATATGTATAAACATACATATATGTATATATGGATACAAAGTTGAGAGGGAGTTGTAAGGTATATATCTATCTGGCATGAGTTGGAGCAAGGATGAGGGTGAATATGATCAACACGCATCACACGCCCGCTGATTTATGATTAATACAAATATATTTTAACAAATGCCTGTCTTATGTGCTTCTAGTCAGAGAAGAATCCTTTTGTCTTTATGTTATTTCTTGCCCAACTTCTTCCTGCTATTGAAACAATTCCTGCTTAATCCATCCCCTGCAGAGACCCCCCCCCCCACTCTGGTCCCTTGATGGTTAGCAGCATGTTTTCTCAGTTATATATAATTCAGAGGCCTCTAGAGTTGTCACAGAGACTCAAGCAAAGAAGCTCCTTTGGTGGAATGGGAAGTGATGCTTTATTAAAGAAGACTTCCCACCAGCTTTCTGAACCCTGCCACGTTCATGGAGTAGTCACTTACTCTGGTGAATCTTTAAGCCCTACACTGGTACCAGGCAACAAATCAAGGACAAGAAAGAGGAGCTGTAGACAGTCACTCAATGGGTGACTGACACCCTGGGTTTCTGTCCTTAGCACCATATGGCCCAGGAGTGGCAACGCAGACTTGTAATCCTAGCATTCAGCAAGTAAAAGCAGAGGACTGGAAATTCAGGGCCACGCTCAGCTACACAGTGGTCTTGGAGCTAGGCTGGGATGCATGAGATCCTATCAGTGAGAGGAAGGAGAGAGCTGGGGAGAGAAGAGAAAAATGATACTAAGGGAGTGAGTGCATAACTGTTACATTATACACCACAGATGGTTTTCAGTTTGTGTATGGGCATACTCAATATTAATTAGGAGACGCTCAAAAAAATGGGTTCACAATCATTTTCCCTGAAATGTGCACATACCTTTCCATATTCTCCCAGATACTTAATAGTACTCAATATTGACAACATTAGCAGTTCTTGGTGTTACCGAGTTCTACATTTAGAGTACAAGTGACTTTTTTACTGAACTGTGGAGGTCTTGGCCATTTTAAATTCAGTGTGAAACTAAAACGTGCATATAGCAACAGAGGGGAAAGCAAAGGAAAGGGGAATGTGGCCAACAGAAAGATTTATTAAAAACCTGAGGACACACAGTATGCCTCTCGTGAAGCAGCTCCCTTTCTAACTCCTGCTAAGCAAGAGATGGAAGAGGACTGGGGAGAACATCAGGTCTCCAGTGGTGTGTGCTGAGGGCCAATTATGAAATCAGTGAGGTTAACATCTTCCCTGGAGAGCTAAAACTTCTGCCTATGCCGAGAAACACAAACATGCATTTTGGATATGGTTCAATTTGATTTCAAAGAGTTCGGGTGATGATAGAATTAGAAGGAACGGAGGCTGTGGTAGACTGACAAAAAAAAGGAAGCCTGATAAATTTGATCCTGTGCCTTCAGGGCCTACTCAGAAAGACTCTCTAAAGAGGAAATGAATTCAAATGAGAACTGCCACCAGGGAAGAGGGGCAGGATGAAGGGATGAAGATAATTTGCCTCTATCTTTTTGTTCCCCTCCCATCTCCCCGGCTTGTCCTCCTGCGCAGAGGATGGGGGGGGGGGGGGAGAGCTGTTCAGTAGCAGCAAGGTGTTTCCCCAGCATGAATGTGTGGTGAAGGTGCCAAAAGCAGCTTCATCCATCAATCCTCACTTTCGTTCATATCCCAAAGCCACTTACTGGTGGGCTTGACTTATGAAGAGCAGTTCCCTTTCTGAAGAGAGCCAGGGAAGACAAAGAGACGGGCTGAAGCTAGCTCAGAGTGGCTTGCTCCACAAACGCGTGAGGTGCTTCACCCAGGCAAGAGTGACGCAGCTAGGCTGAATAGTTCAGATCCTTTCAGTGTAGTCTTAGTCAATCATGATTTTCCCAACAGAAAACGGACCCTAGAGGAAGGGTCCACTTAGCCTGGAAGCTGTACAGGACACAAAAGGAATCTGATGTAAACACACTGTGCTTGCACTATGGGGTTCACATGGTGGAGACCAAGCTATAAACAACTGAGTAGTGGAAATGAGAAATCCCAAAGCACGGTGGCGGGATCACAACCCAGCCAGAGGTCATCAATACTTTTTAGTGTGCAATAAACATGAACAAGTATAAGGGTCACCCCTTAAGAATGAACAAACAGAACACCAGCAACAAAA
>NC_140485.1:120214553-120219553 GCF_964271855.1 Acomys minous | reverse complement strand
GTGCATTGGTGTATTGCTGCATGTGTGTCTGTGTGAGGGTGTCAGATCTTGGAGTTACAGACAGTTGTGAGCTGCCATGTGGGTGCTGGGAATTGAACCCAGGTCCTTTGGAAGAGCAGTCAGTGCTCTTAACTGCGGAGCCATCTCTTCAGCCGCCCCCTTTTTTAAAAAATAATTTTCGAAAAATAATTTTTAAAAATTGTTCTAAGACAAGGCCTTGCTGTGTATCCCAATCTCTTTGAAAACTCTTGATTCCCTGTATGCCACCAGCCTCAGTTTAAGACATCCCTTAACCACAAAATAAATATCAAAGGAAGAGAAAACACAAGACATAGAAATACTTTCATTTTAAAAAGAAGAGTCGAATTGTATAGGGAATGTTGTGCTGTTTATTTGTTAATCCAGGTGGTCTGGCTTCATATCTCAAAATCTCTGCTCTCCCATATCTCAAAATCAATTTTAGAGGTTAAAGATTTAAATGTGAACAACAAAGATGAAAAGACATTTGGTTGTTTATTGAGATAGGATCTCGCTACACAGCCCCTGACTGGTGGCGAGTTCGTGGTGAGTCTCCTGCCTCGGCTTCCGGAGTACCAGTGTTGCACAGAAGCACATCCACTGTGCCTGGCTAGTAACAAGAGTTTTAAGTGACAACATAGGACAGCACCTATATGACTTCTGGAAAGGGAAAGATTTCTGAAATAATATTTTCATTTATCAGTGGAATAAGATTAAAATTTTGTCGATGTAGAAATAAAGTCAGTAAAAATTCAGCCACCAAGTTCAAAGAACATATTTACAATATAAATTCCTAACAAAATATACTAATAAAACTGTCTAAGACAATGGACTCATTAATAGGACACTAAAAATAAAGAGTTGTCATTAGTAACATTCACCGTAAAACAAACAAACAAACAAACAAACACAACAACTTCCACCTGCTGGTTCTTAAAGCTTTTATTCTAGAGAATTTTGTACATCAATGCAATGAAATCATATTATATGTTGAAATAGGATCACATCAAACTCCCATTTCTCCCGTCCAAGTGGCCCATCAACCTGTTGGTTTTAATTCTAAATATATCCCTAAGAAAAATTATATCATACAGTACCAAGACTCAGACAAGAATGCTTACTTGTTTGTTCAGAAAAACAAGAAAACCACAAGTGTACATAAATAAGGGAGGTGGACAAAATTAAAGTCATGGAGTTGGATATTAAGTAGCAGTAAAAATGAATTATATGCTATACTCTTCAACATAGTATGAAATCAGAAAGAGAAAGCCGCGAAAGATTGGTTATGAAAAGTTTGTAACTAAGCAAAACTAACCAATAGATTATTCTGAGTAAATGCAGAGTAGAATTGAAAGCAAAACAAATTACTTTACAAAAGCTTAGAACCTCCTTTGTAGCCAGGGAGAAAACTTATTCCCTGTACTAGGTGGCTAGTCTCTGGAGTGAAAAGCCATGGGGATGGAGAAGAAGAAAACCAGAATGTCTGGTTCTTTCCTTCCTTCCTTCCTTCCTTCCTTCTTTCCTTCCTTCCTTCCTTCCTTCCTTCCTTCCTTCCTTCGATTTCTTTCTTCCCTCTCCCTCTCCCCCCACTCTCCACTTTACATCCTGATCATAGCCCCCCACATCCTCTCCTCCCAGTCCCACTCTCTCCCACTCTTCCCCCTCCCCTCTGCTCCCAACCCCCCTCCCCCTTCCTCTCCCCCTCCCCCCTGCAATCCACCTCAGCACAATAAGTCCAGTCAAGACTGAGCATCCTCTTCTGTAACCTGATGAGGCAGACCCGCCAGGGGGAAGTGATCAAAAAGCAAGCAACAGAGTCCAAATCAGCGACAGTCAGTCCTCTCATCCCCCATGGTCCCAGGTTAGTTGGCTCTTTTGGTCTTCTCGTGGAACTCCCTTCCCCTCCATGTCCTTCTATCCTTCCCCCTACTTTTCCACAAGCGTCACTATGCTCCACCCAATATTTGGCTGTGAGTCTCAGGATCTGCTTCAATCCACTCCTGGGTGGAACCTCCCAGAGGACAGCTATGCTAGGCTTCCGTGTGCAAGCATGGAAGTGTATCATTAATAGTTTCTGGGGTTAGCTCTCTCTCTCTCATGAGGTGGATCTCAGATTGGGCCAGGCATTGGTTGGATATTCCCTCAATCTCTGCTCTCTCTTTATCCCTGCACATCTTGTAGACAGGGTAAATGTTGGGTCATGGTACATGCCTGTAATTCCAGCACTCAGAAGCAGAGGCAGGAGGATAGAATTGGAGGCAGAGTTCGAGGCCAGCCTGGTCCACAAAGAGAGTCCAGGACAGCCAAGGCTGAACAGAGAAACCCTGTCTTGAAAAAATAAAAACAAACAACAACAACAACAAAAACCAAACTAGAACAACAACAACAAAGAAACTAGGCAGGAATGTCTGATTTCTTAAGCTCAGCGTAATTGTATCATCATCATCATCATTATTATTATTAGAAACCATGCCTTTATGTATTAGCTTTTTATTTAGTTTCTCATTAAAGTCCAAAGGCATTAGAATGAGTTTATGAATCTATGCTTTCCTTTTGGAGGCCAGTGTAGTTTGGGCTTTTAAGAAACATGGGTGACATTTTCAGATGTGGTTGTGTGATAATTCTGAGACTCAGTTGTTTATCAAATGGGGACAAGACTTCACTCATAGTGTATTGTTAGGATAACATTAGAGAAAAAAAACCCACCTAGCTTATATAATATATGATTCATTGTTGAAATATACTACAAATAAAACATTCTTTAACAATAAGCAAAAATAAAAAGCAGGTGTTTGGAATGAAATACGATAAACGTTAAGTGACTGCTGCGCTATTTGTGGAGTACGTTTTATTGAGAGGACTCAAAAGTTTGTGGCCTAAACTTTCTTGCCATCCATTTTGCACACGGCATCACTAGCAACATGTTTCAGGCGTCACCGTTGGATTGGATATGCAGAAATGCCAACGGTCCTCCAACAGCCGGCATTAAGGAGCATCCTTATTAATGGTCACCCACCAGCAAAAGTAGGGAAGGAAGAAAGTGGAGTCAAGTTCAAGGAGGAGAGTCAAGGGTTCAAGTTTGAGCAGGCATGGCTAAAAGGGAAGCCTTGAATTACCAACGGAGGCAGATGGAGCCCCACCCCTCCAGAGGCCGGGGCTGCACGCAGGCCACCATCTGTGTGACTTCATTTGACCAAGTCATATCAAAGTTAGTCGGTTTGACACCCCCAAAAGGGTGACTTCCCTCAGCAAAAGTCATACTGCTATATAGAACAAAGAAAAGGTTACTTTGCTAAAAAATCTTTTTAATCAGAAGGAGAAAGACAGAATTTCCTCCAATCACAAGGAACCAAGAAAAAAAAGTTAATATTTCCTGGCTGCCCACTCACCTTTACCACTCCCTCCCCCAGGTCCCTTTTAGCAGCAGAGAAAGAAATCACAGAAGAGAAATACTGACTGGGTGAGCCAGACTTTCCTTCCTAGTGTGATTCAGCGTCTGCTGGAGGAGGGGTAGGCAGCAGCTCTTTAACTCTGTGTGCTCTGGACTGGCTTTCAGTATTAGACATCTGGAGTTTTTGAAAATTAACACTGGAACAAAAGCTACTATCATCCTTTATGTTTCCTTCACCCACCCTCAGTCAAAAGCTTATTTTAGCCTACTTGAAGAAAAAAAAAATTAAGAATAAAATCATTGGGAAACACTGTCTAGAAATTCAGAAATCAAATCAACACGAAGGCACCACCCATGATCGGTTTTATTACAAACTAAAGGGAAAAAAATGTGCTAAGTGACACTCCATCTCAGTAAATAGCCTCCTTCCTCTCTCTTTCCAGCATATCTACTTAACCATGCATGACTGCAGCCAGAGTGATGCAATAGTATCAGTGTAGTTGCCTTATCTAGGTGGAATGACACAACCTGTGATGAGGCCCAGAGATAACAGAATGCCCTGGGGTCCTTTGGGCATTCGAATAGCAGGAAGAGTTTTTCCACAGGCCTCCCAGTGTATCCGAGGTACCTAAGGACTTTGGGAGGTGCCCTCCAGTAATCCACTGACCAAGTTAAGAGCTCTAGGTTGCTGGATTGTTTTATTCTCTACATATGCTCCACATTTCTGACTTAAGGTTCTAATAACACATTCAGTTTCCAGTCTCCTAATACTGGTTTCAATGTACTAAGATGACCTAAGTGTCCAGGGAAGATCTGCGAACCACAAGTAGGACCAACGCTTTTGAGAGGCCTGACTCACTTTTGTTCTAGGTTCCCCACCAATATTGTCAGGATGATGTCTTTCTGTTAAGGGACACTTAAAGTGTGAGGTTCACACTTACAGGTATTGTGAATTCTTCCAGGCCACCACAGTAAAATCAATACTTTTGTTAAAACCTCAACAGACTCTCACCCCATGAGGTGAGTTATTGTATCAACAATATAACTGTGAAACAGCTACCTAGGAACACTGTCTAGCAGAAAAAGAGAGAGTTCCCAAAGTCCAAGCTGTATGAATTTCACTATTATTCACTAGCACAAGATAGAACATTCTAGAAGGTGTGTTCCCAACTTGCTCACCCTCAGGGTAATAAGGAATCTGAGTTGAAAATTTGAACAGCTGTCATCCTTTGTTCTCAGAACACACTAAAGAGAAGTTATTTGTCCCTCCTGACAGCTTGCTAGAGTTTTCCACCATTTAGGTTCCAAGGATCAACCAGGCTGTGTGACAAGATCCTTCACCTGATAAGGCATCTTGTGATGGCTCAGGCATTGGATTTTAAAGTCACAAACCCATATGATTCTATTCATTAAAAACATTTCACACAAGATTATTATAAAACATTTTAATATAAACTCTGCTTTCCATTTATGAGATATTCCCACTTTTGAAAACGAAAACTGGCTTTGTCTCTTTCTTAATGCTGATACTTTGAGACAAAAAACTGGAAGGCTTAACTTTGGCATACTTATCTTTGCCACTTGGCACTCT
>NC_140485.1:120084553-120204553 GCF_964271855.1 Acomys minous | reverse complement strand
AGCATCTCAGTCATTCTAACAAATTAATATCGTGAGAATAAAAACGCTTTATGAAAAATAATCAGAAGTAGTTAAGACTTTATTTTATATGGTAGATAATTTGAAAATTAAAATCCAGCAGTATCACTCACAGTGGCATGTCTTGATTGATGATGACACAGGATGGTGGTCCCATAAAGTTAAATCACCTAGTAATGTGGTAGCCACTTCTGTTTCTGTGAGAACACTCTGATAGTCACACAATGATGAAATCAACCAATATCAGAGTTCTCAGGACACATTTCTCATTAAACCATCAGGCCCAGACCTCCCATGAATTAGATCACAAGGAAATGCAAAGTACTTAACGCTGGGGATATGAAGATGGTTACCTAAAACACATTTATGAATTTACAATACACGCTGAAATGTTTGTGCATTTGAGGTCATAATAACTAGGGTCTGTGTTCAAGAAGTCCATCAAATAATTTTGAAGCAGAAAAAATAATTTAACAAAATGTTGGTAGATGGGAGTTCACTGAATTTTTATTTTATAATTTTTCATAAACTAAAACTGTTCTTAGGATAATTTTTCAAAGGCATGGTTCTAAAATCTTGCTGATGGTCAAAATTATGTGAGAAATTCGATAAAAGACTCTGGGAAGTTGTGCAGTAGTCCTGGCTGTTCACCATGGATGACACATTTGGAATGGGTGAGAGTAGGGACCACACTCCATGGTTCCTGGCTTATAAATCTCTCCCTAAACTGAGCTAAAGAAATGAAACTTTATTTCTTCAAGGCAAATCAAAACTATGCTATACTCTTACCCCAACTTTGTGTCTTGGAGCTGGCCATAAGGAAATCATCTGACGTAGCTTGCTTGCTGTTAGGTTGCTCTCCTTTTTACTGTGTCCAAATTCCAACTTCCAGACTGAAGGGTTGCTTTGGCTTACACTCTGAGGCGATAGTCATGGAGGCAGAGGCCTGAGGCAGCTGGTCACAAACAGTCTGCAGTCAGACAGAGATGCCTGTTGGTGCTCAATATTCAGATCAGGACCTTAGTCTGTCGATGGTTCACCCACATTCAGAGTGGGTCTTCTCATCCCAGTTAACGTAGTCAAGAAACTCCCTCCCTCGTAGATGGGATGAAAGATTTGTCTCCTGGATAATTCTAGATCGTGTCCAGTTGACAAGCAGGGTTAAGCATTGAGTTCTGGTCTGAAAGGGTGTCCCGCTACAGGCCTGCAAGGAAAGAATGGTGCTCAGAGTAAAGACTGTTATGAACATGCAGGCGTTTCTGGGTCTTTCCACAACATCTTTTAATATTAGATCAGATTCTTTTTGTCCCACCAATGACCTTCTCTTCACTTTCATCGTGCATATGCAGTGAAGCATCTATAAAATCCTGGAGAGGAGGATTCAAAATGCCTCCCTAGACACAGGAACAGAGGTCAGCCTGAGAGAGCCTGAAAGCACCACACCAGGTACTAAGCTATATGTTACTATTTATCTCTGTCCACTGCAACATTCTTAACATTCTTTATGAGGAAAGAACAAATATGCTTCTCTGACAATTCTGGGGGGTGGTTTCTATGTAAACCCTTATTTCTGCTGGTCAGTTACAAGAACAGGTAAAAAAAAAAAACCACCTGGGACTTGAGACTGCCATGGAGTGTGGGGGGCTGAGCCCAGAACTTCAGTAACCTGATGCTCTTTGGATGCTGTCAGTACAGAGTCAGAGGACTCCACTGCAGAACCGAGCTCTTGCTTTGTCACCTGCTGGGGACTGTCCTACATTTTTGGATGAACACAGGACCCTGTACCGGTGATTATGGTATGAGAGGTGAGCAGAGGAAAATGCCTCATTTTTCCACTGGGTGAGTTGATGACTCTGCAAGCAGGCTAACTCTTCCACCCTGCCTGACAAAGGAAGCTGGACACCAGTCTTGTCCCTGTTTCTTTCCTTCTTCCATGCCATTTTGGCCGGAGTGTTTCAATTCTCTCTCATGAGTCTCGAGAGACCTTGTACTGCACCTGAACAGGAGTATGTGCCAGGAGAAACTTTCCCACATCCATCTGCCTTCTGTGTCATCTCTATGAAACCCAAGGCCTGTGGTTGAGCCCAGCTCTTCATGCTGGTGCGGTAGCTCTTATGGACTGAGCCATCTCTCCAGCCCTCTGATTATTTTTCAGAAGCCATCTTTCTTTCTATGGGTAAGAGGTACACCCATGGCCCAGTATACATCAAAGTCTTCACATTTGAGCCCATCTTCTTCCAACACTCACTCATCAATAGAAAACATCAGAATTTGTTCTTAAATAACTTATTTCTTTTTAATATTGACTTTTGTGAAGTTACAGTTCTTTAAGGCAATCTGAAGAAATCCAAAAAAAAAAAAAAAAAAAAGCAGATCCCATCCTTTTAAAGACAACTAAATGTGCAAATTTCACATACTTTCTATAATACGTATAAATAATTTCATGGTTTCACATTAAGAATGAAAATATCAATATCAATAGATACAAAATATTAGTCTATTTACTTTAAAAGAACTAGATGAAAACACTGCATTGTATTTGACATCTTTGGAAAAGAGGGACAAAGACGTATGTCAGGAAAAGATACATGTCAGATATTAAGAGAAAAGGCTGCGTAGATTATACATCACACACATCTTGAGTTGCTGGGTTAGACCCTAGGATGTCAGCCTTTACCTCCACAGAAATGCATTTCCTTCCTAACACAAGTCCAAAGCACACAGAGAAGCTGCAAGCCAATGACAGAAACCTCCTCATCCCCATGGCTACTGGCTTTGCTGTCCCAAGGCTAAGGTTCCTATCCAGTACCCCAGGGGTACAGCATTTACATAGTAAGCAAATGTCACAAAAGGCCACATATTTATGTGGCCCCCACGCACTGTCACATTCACTCCATCACTATCTTTTCTTCAAAGAGGTAGGATACTTAGAAGCATCTACAAAAGACAGACAACAGTTTCTTCTTGTACAGCTGGGGAGTCATAAGAAGCATCAGGTTCTACAGGCTTTATTCAGAAAGCAACCCCTTCTTTCCTAGGGAGGCAACAAGTAGAGAGCAGACTACAACCCCACCACACCCTGTGGCCAGGAACTTGCCAGGTTCCCAGAATATGGTGGAAAGCAAATTTGTTATTCCAAGAGAATACTGCAGAAGAAAATCTTCATTTAAATAACATTGGAGTTCATAATAAATAAAGTTGAACGGAGGTTCCCTTTAAGAAGGCAGCTTGTTGAAGTCACATATAACAAGCTGTAGACACAAGGGCAACCTGACAACAACCAGAAAATCGGTTATTATTATTATTATTCAGTCTTCCCACCCTCCAGGGCACCATTTCAATGTTCAAAAAAAAAAAATCCCTCATACATAACATAAGGGTATGTTACATATGTACACACTCTGATGCACATCTCAGTTCAAACTAGTCTCTTTGGAACAAAAGACAGCGATGACCAGTGGTGGCATGCCTTTCCACTAAGATGTCCTGCTATCTAGAAGGTGTGGACAGTCAAGAGCAGCTTGTTTTGTCTCCTTGTGAACATGTTTCACCTCAGCAGCTTCAAGATCACAGTCTGTGCACGGTTCTCTCCTGCAGAACCTTGGGAACCGAGTAGGCAGGTAGGGAAGCCCACCGCTCTGCCGACGTCCACTTTCCCTGAGCTTCCTCCGGCATCTTGCGGAGGAGGGCCTCGGTGATCTGAGGAGTCAGCTTTGGCTCTCTGAGAAAAGTTTTCAGGGGCTGGCAGTAAGATGGTTCCAGGCTCCAAGCCACCTTCCCATGTGTCTTTTTCCTGTTTCCGAGCAGGCAGGCACAGGAACTGCTACCGGTCCTAACATGCACTCTGTGTCTAAAGATCTCCCCAGCCTCCTGGTAGATGAGCAGCAACAGCATCAGGCTGAACCTGACATCATGTACTGCTGGTCACGAGGTCTACTCTCAGCCCACCTGGCCATAGTCTTGGTTACTAACCTGATGGCTCACAGCCATGATGAAGGAAGAGCTTATCTTGCCTCCTTTGCTCAAAGACACTTGAAGCCACTGTCCCAGAGCCCACACCCTTCCTGTGGCACTCTGGGGACTGGATACAGCACCACTCCGGCTGGCAGTATGAGGACTATTCTTGCTGGGCCAGTCTACTTGCTTGCACTTAGCCGTACATCTGCTTGAACTGGAAGCATTCGTTGCAGTAGCCGTTACACTTGGCATTGCCGAAGTGATCGCAGGCAGGGGCCCGGCAGCGCTGTTTAGGGGGTTCCTCGGGAGTGGGTTCACCCCGGTGGGCTACAGATCCCACTCGCTGGCTCATGTGCTGGCACTCCATGCAGAGCTCTTCACTTCGACAGGCCAGGATGTTCTTACAGGAAGCCCGGGCACACTTGGGCCTTGAGGCTCCCTGTGTGTTTCGAGGCATGTCTCTGCGCTGGCTTGATCTCTGAATGGGAAGAATAGAGAGAGAAAGGTATTATATTTCTTAGGAGACCAGAGGGGGATTTCAAATAACACTATGGACTCTACAGAAGCCTTGACCTGCCTGAGTGAAAGATGTGTGCAACTGAGGACCAAAAGTTTCCCCCAACAATCCCAGCAGAAGCTGATCACCTGGTCCTGCCCAAAGGAGTTTTGTTTTGTTTTGCTTTTTCCTGATTTGGCAGTAAATGGAAGCATCTGGGATGTTCAGGAAAAATGATTGTTTGAGAAGTCAGCGTCTCTTCCAAATCTAGTATGTCTCTGATCACCCATGGCTTCTGAGGTGCTTGCAGAGGTTTGGCTCTATGGCTGACTGTATTACCTTTCAGAATAAATTCTAACTGTACTTAGGCTATGCAGTTTGTCTACCTCAGGAGTCAAAGAAATGTGGCTGGTTTTTCCAGGTTCTCTCCCAGCAGACTTTTTAAAAAATATTTTATTAATTTATTCATATTACATCTCAATTGTTAGCCTATCCCTTGTATCCTCCCATTCCTCCCTCCCTCCCGCTTTCCTCCTACTCCCCTCCCCTATGTCTGTGACTGAGGTGGACCTCCTCCCCCTGTATATGCTTATAGGGTTTCAAGTTTTGTCTTGGTAGCCTGCTATCTTTCTTCTGAGTGCCAGCAGGCCTCCCCATCAAGGGGACGTGGTCAAAAATGGGGCACCAGAGTACGTGTGAAAGTCAGTCCCCACTCTCCACTCAGCGGTGGAGAATGTCCTGTCCAGTGGCTAGATCTGGGTAGGGGTTTGAAGTTTACCACCCGTATGTCTTTGGCTGGTGCCATAGTTTGAGCAGGACCCCTGGACACAGATCTACCCGTCATAATGCTCTTCTTGTAGGTTTCTAGGACCCTCTGGATTTAAAAGGGGCCCTCTGTCATAAGGAGACAGCCTATCTATCATAGATGCAGGACCTGATGCCAGAGGAGGCAAGCTCCATCAAATGTCTCACCAATTGCTCTTCAGTCCTTTTTGCTTCATGAAATCTCTGGTTCTGAGCTTCGATGAAACACTTCTGACAGTACCCTTCAAACATGGTGCTTCCGAGGGTGCCGCACTCCCTGCCCAGGCACGGGGTGCTGTTCTGGAACCTGGGGGCTGTGGAACTACCTTTTCCGGAGGCAGTGACAAACTCTACAAAAGAGTGGATGCTATTCAGTATCACATCTGGATTACCATGCCCAGACAGACAGATACTAGTATTAGAGAAGAAATGGGTTCTCAGCATAGGTGAGAACAGCCTTAAAAGTACACTTGGGGCCATAGTCACAGGGAGCATCTTTGGCTTAGCCTTAAAAGTGCACTTGAGGCCAAACTCATGGGGAGCATCTTTGGCTTTGAACAAGAATCACCAACCCATAAAAGAACAAAACAGTAGGCATTAAGGCATACACCATCCACCAGCTCTTTGAATTAGAGCTTTCTATGCTGCGAATGTTTACCTGGTATCAGTAAACACTTCCTGTCTCTTGCTAGCCCTATTTAGACCATCTCAGCAAAGTTGCTGAAGTCTGAACCATACCTGCATGGCAGATACTCAACAGCCTTATTAAAAACCAGTCCATAGTCTGGTGTAGCAGCACCTAAACCCTAGCAGCCTAAAACCCTAGCACTCAGGGGACAGAGGCAGATAGACTGACAGGACTCTGAGGCCAGCCTGGGCTACATAACGAGTCCATTTTGGGCTTGTACAAATCATTTCTATAGGGTACTTTGATGTAGGGTACATGGTAACTAGGACTGCGGTAATGAGATGGCGTCCACTGCTTCCAGGTACGACAGTGGAACAACAATGACTGTCCCCAACCACAAACCAACGGAAAGGTGAGGTGAGATGCAACTGCTCTGACTGCTGAGGCGAGCTACTGTCTCGACATTCAAGGCCCTTTCTAGGCAGTCACTACTGCAGTCTATGATTCACTCACGTTTGTTTTCTCTGTACTCGATGAAACACAGTGTGCAAAAGCCCTTGTTTTCTGGAGTCCCAAAGTACATGCAGCCAGGTTTTCTGCACTTGTTTGTGCCCGCTTTGTCTCCCGGAGTTCGTGCTGCCTGGGAAAGGCAGCCAGAGGGGACGTCATTTCCAGGTCGGTGGCAAGAGTGTTGGGTGAGACTTTGGATGAGTTGTGAGGGGTCAGACTTGGAGCGTTGGTGACAGGAGGGAGGGACACTGGAAGTGAGGCTGGAGAAAGGCTCTGCTGTAGTCCTTTTGAAACAGGTACTGCAGATGCCATTGAATGTCCGAGTGACATCCTGAAGGCAGGCTTGGCACTTACCGGGATCTGCAGTGCGGCTGGCATTCAGCTGCCGGGCATTATGGCAACGCTCACAGAATCCGTTATGCTGCGCATTCAACGTGAAGGGGCACCCAGGGCTCCTGCACTTCATCGCAGTGGTCTCACTGAAGAGGAAAAGGCTGGGCGCCGTGGGTGGGGCTGAATGAGGTCCCCCAGCTGTTTCCTCGGGGCTCCAGGCGGAGGCACCAAGTCCCATGCCGGGGTGTCCTTCAGGACCCGGCTTTGAGTTCAGCTTTGGGAGTTTGCTCTGGTTCTTTTTGTGCCTCTCTGAGCACTCGTGGCATAAAGGCTGAGTGTTCACGGACATGAAGAAAGGGCAGTTGGGTGTCTCACATTTTATATCCATGAGTGACAGCTGGGGTGTGGAAGGCTCCAAAGGGTTCTGTGCATGTGCCCCTCTCCTGCTCTGCTCCTTGTTTTCCTGCCATTTCTTGTACTCATGCTGAACAAGTTCAAAGTAATCATCTACCAGGTTTATTTCTTTGGGTAAGTTAGCTTCATCCAACCTAAAGAGCAAACAGGAAAATAAGTGGTGACCCTCCAAACAACACAAGACTTGTTACGTCACTAGCTCCTAGAACACACTTCCAGAGTGTAGTCCACGGCAATAACTCCACAACCAACACCAAATGCAGGCTGACGACACAACATGCCCAGTACAGTTCTCTCACATTCTCGGGTCAAGAAGGCCAATCAAAGGGCACCGCTTACTTTGCAGCGTTGATCAGGTGAGTGGTGCCGTGGTCCCAGCCTTGCACAGGGATTTCAATCACCATCAAGTATTCCTTCAGGAGCTTTTCCTTCATCTCATTTTCAGGGTCTGTCAAAAAGTGAACCTTTAAGTCTTCAAATCTTCCCCGGTCTCTGCTAACAAGTGGAACAGCTCGGATTTCTGAGGGTGGGGGGGTAAAAAAAAAAAGAGCAGTGCGTAACTAAAACTTTATCCTACTAAATGATGTTGCAGATAAGGTTATATAATGATTGAAATTTAAAGACACAAAAGGCATATAAAGAAGAGAAAAGTATTACCCAGTTACACTTAAGGCCAAGCAAGAAAATGAACTGTGGTAAACTTTAGCATGAAAGACTTTGTTTCCAGGGAGCTAAAAGAATACTAAGGGACCTAGCACTAGCAGACCGTTTTTAAGCAGGGATTTCATTTGTAATTTTTGCATATTTATTGTAGCCAAAAGGCTGAGAAGTGATTTTAGTTTTTGCTTAGAATACAAAGATGCTGTTATTTTTTTCTTTTTCTTTCTCTCTCTCTCTTTTTGTTTGTTTGTTTGCTTGCTTGCATGCTTGCGTGCTTTTTGTTTTTTGAGACAGGGTTTCTCTGTGTAGTCCTGGCTATCCTGGACTTGCTTTGTAGACCAGGCTGGCCTCGAACTCATAGAGATCCATTTGTGTCTGCCTCCCTGAGTGCTGGGATTACTGGCGTGCGCCACCACACCTGGCCTGTATTTTCTTTTGTGCACACAAATATAAATATGCTTTGATTGTAGCTGAGCTTCACTGCCCTCTCATCCTTCTCTTCCTGCTGTGCCCCCTCTTTCAAAATCACCTGCCTTCTACTCTCATGTCTTTAACCCTGCACCCCTCAAAAAGTCTCTAGATTCCATACATGAGACAAAACATGTTGTTTTTCTAAGTCTGTTTTAATATGATTATCTCCTGCTCCATCTTTTTTTTTTCTGTGAATGACAATTTTTCCTTTTTCCTCATGGCTGAATAAAATTCCATTGTATATACATATCACTGTTTCTTCATCCATCCACCTGTTGATGGTCACCTAAGCTGACTTTGTCACCATGAAAAGGAGACAGCAGATCTGCACTGCTTAGGTTTTCATGCCTCCCAGTCTGACCTGAGTCAGTGCCGAGCTAAGCATGCCATTTAACCCTTCTGAGTCCATGGCCTCATCAATAAAATAAGACAACTCATGCCAGTACCTCGCAGGGATGCCATGAGAACGAAAGGAAAGAATGTTGCCTAGAGCGCTTAGCACGATGATTATTATGCATTATAACGCAACACACATGATGCTGAGACCTCATTTCGTCATGTAGTAATAATAATAGGGGTGGAAGTGTGCGTACATGACTGCCTAGCCAATGCTTACCATGCTAGAAGTACTCCCTAAGTCACACTCAAAGAGACAGGGGAATAGTATGTTTATTGTCCTGCACAACTGTGCTAACATGTACGACTCTAATCTGAAAATCTCAAATCTACAAAGCTGACTGGACTTGGGAGCATTTAGATTTCTGATTAGGGATTCTGAAATGTAAAGTCTATATAAACATCCAGGGACATGTAAGACTCTGAAATGATGTTAGTTCTAATCATTTCCCATAAGGGATATGATCCTCCACAATTAACGCAGACGAACAAAGTAACAAACTTCAGTGAAACAATTTCAACTGGAAACAGAAGAGCAAGGCCTGGAACTCCAAGATCCCTCAGGGTTATGAGTATAAACTGATGTTTTCTTACCGGGTCCACTGTCCTTCAGAGTCACCAAGGGTACGAAGTGCTGGCTGTCATAGCCAAGGACAATGGGGTATCTGTAACAATCCTGGGCAGGCCAGTGGAGAGGCAGGTAAATTCCACCCATTTTCAAAGGAGCAAAATTGGAACCTGATTCCAAACTTCTTAACATTTTATCTATTGAAAGGGAAAACAAAAACGAGACCCTAAGTGACTTTTGTGAAGTTTCCTCCGCTGTTAGCTGAGGGCTGCACGGGAGCGCTGGCTTATCCTCTGAGCCATGACAAGCCTGGGAACCACCAAGAAACCCTCCGAGGCACCTCACCTGAAATGACAATGATGGGTCTTCTGAGGATGTTGCTGAGGACAAAGATGTGGATTTCTTCCAGGGAATTATACTGAAGGCCACTTCGGGCTGCAGGTGTGTCTGCTGATGCCATTTTGACCAAGGTGTCCCACTCCTCATTCCAATTCTGAGGGGAGAGAACACGAGAGGGGTCAGAGAACGGATGAACGAGTCACTCAGAGGTCACGCTGCAACTGTCCGCTTAAGAAACTCCACTCCTTCTTCTCCCTCACTGAAACGGTCATTCAAATGTTCGTCCTCTTCCTAGTTTTGATTTTCTTTCCTTTACGGTTTTCCACTGCAGGGCAAACTCAAAGCTGACGGGAGCTACAGGCAGCATTTGCTTTCAGAAAATCTCCTGGGGGGTGGGGGTAGGGGTGGGGTTGGGTGCAAAGCATAGCTTGGTTGGGAGAGTGCTTGCCTCATGTACATGGAGTCTTGGGGTTGATTCCTAGAACCACATAAAAGCACACGGTGTGTGCCTGCAATCCTAGCACTGTGGAGGTGGGGGCAGAGAGATCATCTTCAGCCACACGGCAGAGTCATAGTCGGCTGCATGGCAGGTTCAAGGCCAGCCTAAGCTACATGATACCTAGCTCTAAGCGAGCAAACCAAAACCCCCTCATGACACTTAAGCTCTTTTTCCATTGTTTCAGAACCATTCCCAGCTCTTCCCTGTACTGGCTGCCTCCCCGGAGCCAGGAAAGTCAGGGATGTGCTCAAGAAAAGGCTGGAAGACCTACCACGACAAAGAAGTGCACACCTAGGAATTTGCTGCTCCACCATCAGAGAGCAGTGACTGGCTAAAGCCTGGGTTAACCCTGCAGAAGGCTCTTGGTGTTTTTTTTCCTTGCGTGTGCACTGCTTAGCTCAACTCATATGGGTAGTAAGTCATATGTTCCTCAGAGCACAGGGGCTGGCCCTGAGTACCCTTCGTCCGCCGTTGGGCTGTCGCACAGGAGCAAAACGTACCCGAGTGTCGTAGCAAAGTCCCGTTTCCACAAATTCCTGAGATTTCAGAGACTCCAGCTGCCAGCGGAATTTAAAGTTCCGTGTGTCTGTCTCCTTAAGGGTGCTGCAGAGGGCCTTCCGCAGGACTAAGTCAGTATCCTGAACACCCCACATGTACTGACAAGCTGCATGCATGAGGCAATTTCCATCACCTGAGAACAGAAGGGAGCTGTGAGGAGCAACGTTAAGCAGCCCAGAGTGAATGTCCCCTGAAGGTTTCAGGGTAAATTAAGCCCACTGCTGGGGACTGTGTGTTTGATTCTTAATCAAGGGCCAGTTGAAAATATTCCATAAAGAAACCTGTTTTTGTTCCTCTGTTTTTAATACATGGTACCAAGACTGGGAGGAGCCAAAGGACCCCCACTGTCCAGTGACCCTGCCCCTAACTTGAACTGGTCTGAAGGCTTTAGGAACATTTCTGAAAGTCTCTTCTACTTTGTAGGATGAGGGCATCAGTTTATGGACTCTGCAGTCCTTTCTTCCTAGTTGTCTTTGGCTTGATGGCTAAGGCCCTGTACTGCTATTTTCTAGTTCTAAGGAAGGTTTTATATCCAGGGTAACATACACACCAGGAAGCCACTGTAGCTCAGCCTACTAGATAGGGCTGGTCTGGCTATGACTCAGTGGTAAATGACTTGGCCATTCCACGTTAGCTTTGGGGATCTGGGAATTTCCTTCTCTGGCTCATAAAGTAGGATTGTCAATACCAAATAGCCTGCAGCCTGCTGCAGGCCCTGCCCCAGCCTCCAGTGGATTTTGAGAGCCTGCTTGTAAGCAATTGTAAAGCCCTTGTTAAAAAAAAATATTAAAAAGCAGGCAGGCATGATTGTGCATGCTTGTAATTGTAGCATTTAGGAGGCAGAAGCAGGAGGATCAGAAGTTCAAGGTCATCCTTAGCTACAGAGTGAACTGACAACTGCTTGGACTACATGAGAAACTGTCTCAATCGGGCAGTCAGTCAATCAACAAGCAATTATAAAATAAAAGTTAAAAAGATGCTGACGTTTAAAATAATTCAGTGTTTGAGGCTAGCACTTCGAGAAAAAGACAAATCTAAATTTCTTCCACTAATTTGTGACTTTTCCAGGATAAAAATCATAATTCACAACTGTCTTCTTTCAGTGTGTATTTTTATTTTTTCAGTTCTTGACATTGAACCCAGGGTCTCAGGAATGCTAGACAAGAGGTCTACCAGTGAGCTACATCCAGTCCCAGACTGCATTCTTTTTCATGCTCCAAACAGTAAACATTTGGGGGTATTGTTTAATATAAAACTAGTAAATTCGCCAGCCTTTAATCCCAGCTCTCGGGAGGCAGAGGCAGGCGGATCGCTGTGAGTTCGAGGCCAACCTGGTCTACAAAGTGAGTCCAGGACAGCCAAGGCTACACAGAGAAACCCTGTCTCGAAAAACCAAAACCAAAACAAAACAAAACAAAAACAACAACAAAAAACTAGTAAATTCTTTATCTTCCTTCGGAAAGTATTACATATTTTTAATTTTTAAAAAGTTTTAAGTGCATGTGGGTTTTTTTTGTTTTTACATTATTCTGTTACTAAAGCAATGAAGGTTTTTGAAATTCCATCAAATTCTAATAACAGTGAAACTGTAAACAACTGTCAAATACATATCCAGGGCCAATATTCCCTCAGTGTGCATGCTTTGAGCAACTTGCTGAACTAATGAACAGAAAAGATCACTAGAGCCTAGTGTCTAGGCCGAGGTGTGGCAAGGAGTACATTCTGTTGAAATTTCCCCTTTGCAAAATCTAGAGCAAAGATAAGGCTTTTTTTTTCTTCTTCTTCTTCTTCTTGGGCTTACTTTCAGTTCTTTATTGAGATGCACCAGTACAAAATTCCCTAAGTAACATGTGGAATTCCCCAGTGTGAAGATATTTGACTAGCAATTGAGCAACAGTTGTTGTACGTTTTGTTCTGGTGTGTAGACATTTAAACTGTGAACTGCACCCTGGACTTTCCAAGTGGGTGTGGTCAGGCTGAGCTGGAACAGGGCTACTCACTATACAAGTGAAATTGCCGCGGCCAATAGACGATGGAATTTTCATGAAGTTTCAACTTTATGCCACCTACTCCCTTCCTCATTCGCCACAGTCTCATATCCTCAAATGCAGACTTGTGAATCACCCCCTCCCCAAACAGACCTGCCTTTGAAGAAAACCTCTTGAAGGGGAAAAAAAAAGATGCTATAATAATCACCTCTTCCCCTTAAAAATCTTTTCTTTCTTCTCCTTCATAATTTTAAAGAACTTTTCTTCAAAGCAGGAAAATTAGGATTCGGGGGCCCCAAATCTGTATTCCCCCCACAACACGTTACTAAAATACCTTTGCTTTTGTACTTTTATTTGTGATGTGAATCCTTACTGATTTAAGTAGCAAAGAAACTCTTTAGCATTTACATTGATTTTTTTTCCCCCTACAGGAAACTAGCTATTTCCTCTGTTAAGGAAATACTAATATAACATCTACTAATTCTGTGAGTGGCAAATAAAATAAGGCTTTTCTTTTCTCTACCCCATTTCTAATTCTCTCAACCCCATCTCTCTTTTTGTAACAAAATGGAACATGGTAAAAACCACAAACTGTCAGGTATATAAGCCCCTTGATGACAAGTTAATATAATTATCTACTTCTAGGCATCACTTGACTTAATGCCAAGAACAACGTGGATAATCACTGTCTCCCGTTTTCTTTCTACTCTGTTTCTAAGAGTCTAAGCTTCATAAATATAGGGAAGGCGCAGAGGTGATATATAAGAGTCTCCGGAATCAAAACAAACAAAACCCAACATCAACCCATCACGGAGTTACTCAAGTCAAGAACAGCCAAAGTTAATGTACCAATTAAGTTATTAAGTTAACGTTCCTAGCACCATCACTGCCAACAAGGATTTTCTACTCTTGGATGTATTATTTTGTCCCAGAGAATGTAGTCACTGGTACAAGAAAATGAGACTGTGCTTGTACCTACACTGTCAGTGTTTAATGATCTCGTACACTCTGTTCTTAGTATAGTAATAAGTGTTCTCATCCTAAAGGCAGAATTCTGTAGCTGCATGGAGCATCATCATTGGATGTCTCTGCCAATCCTCTTATTCAAAGGACATGATTTTAAAAACTTGAAACAGAAAATATGTATAAAAAGGCAGAAACCTGGCTATTTGGTAAACAGGTGTCATCCTCCTGGGTGACAACGTAATTATCTGCTTCTATACAGGTCACTTGATTCGATGCCGAGGACAGAAAAGCTGTGCCTCTCATTTGCTCAGGCAACAGGACCGAGGTAGGGGAAGCAGAGACAAAGCATCCCCAGGCCTTAACATCACTTGCTTGTGAATCTAGGAAACTCCATCAACTCAGGAAACGCAAGAACGTTTCAGTAGTTTTCTAACGGCAGTGGCAAACGACTGCAATTTCGGTGCTCAGCACTCTACTTTCCTTCTGAACTTAAAAACCTCTTAAGCCCTTTCCATTCTGGCCAGTGAAGGGCACTTTATAGATGACTCGACCAATGTAAGCATTAGGAAGATTAATCCCCCAACTGGGTCATGAGATTTAGAAATGCATCCCACAGCCTTCATGCCCTCTGTATCCTAACACACACACACACACACACACACACACACACACACACACACTTAGAAAACACCTTAAATAAAAACATTCACCAACTGGCTGCAGTGATGCACACCTGTCGTCCCAACACTTGGGAGACGGAAGCAGAGAGACCACAGGTTTGAACTCAGCATGGGCTACACAGTGATATCGTGCCCCAATCCTACAGCAGATACATCAAGCACAATTCCTACTGTCACTTGCCCCTTACAGAGTTTCTATAGGTGTCTATTTAATGCCATTAAAAAGCATCACCAGAAGCAGTCTCCCAGGTTACGAGAAGGATGCTGGAGGAAGAGAGCAAGACTTACCATTGGTTTTCAGAGCCACAAGCTTCCTGACTTCACGACACCAATTGAGCTTCTTCTGGCTTTCCAAGGAAGCCTGGATGCTTCGGTCAATAAGTGCCTTGTGGATGGTCTCCCGAAACTGTGGGCAAAACTGACAGGTTCTGAACATCTCTAGCGTGTATCTGTGCATGGATTTAAAATGATGGATGATCCCATTGGTGGGTTTGAAAATGTCTTCTGGAGTTCTCTCTCGTATCTTCACGGCTTTCCGCATGTTGCTCAGATACAAAGCCTGAGGAAGGAATTGTTCAGCCATGGTCCTCGACAAGGCCTGAAGAGGAAGGGGAGAAGCCCATTCCGTTAGCCTGCCTTTGACGCTGCTCCCATATACCTGTCTGCAGGAAACCCCAGTGTTTGATCTTGTCATTACTCTAACCTATAGGCAAAAGATCTTAGTCACCTCTACTCCCAGGATCCTAGCTGGCCCTGAAGATTAACTCACACTGGACTGTTTTAAGTTACATCACTTTTAAAGATTAGTGTAAGCAAGAGAAGGAAGGAGGAGCGTGGGTACTGAGGGGGAGGGGAATAACCCATGCTTTCAGTAACATTTGTCCGGGAGCCAAGACTGTCTCTTGGCGGCGACAGGTACAACTCCACAGAGCCAACCTCAGATCCCTCTGATGTCATTCATCAGAGTCCCAAGTCTAGGCCGTCACTGAAGACCACCACCATTCAATCCTGCTCTTGACCCAAGTCTGGATTCAGGTCATTCAAACATCCCCTTCTTAATGATGCAAAGGCAGCAAATATCTTATGGAAATCCCATGTGGCATCTAGCTGCTGCCTGGTATTTCCTCTTTCATACGAATACTGCCCCCCCCCCGCAAAAAAAGTATAGATACTTGGTTCAGAGAGTGTATGGTATTTATAAAGAGTCAACGCCAAGTTGCTTTTATAATCAGCAACAAAATAAAGCTTGTTTCTGACAAGATGCTTTGCGATCTTAAAAGTAAATTCACGTCAGTCAGCTTTACTTCAGAACCTTGCCGCTGAGCATCACAACATGAGACAAACGAGCGGGGTAATAATAATGCACACTGTACCACCCAGAAAACAAACAAACAAACAAACAAACAAAAAACACAGAGAGCTCTGTGACTTCAACTCAACGAGACCAACTATTATTGCTGCCCTTCCAGGTACCAATGTTTAGCGACACCTCTTCACCCTAAAAGAGGTGGAGGAAATGAAATCTGGATGCAAATACAAAAGACATCTGGCTAGGGTACCTAACTCAGGACAAAAGACCACCCAAGCCAACTGTGCAAGGATGCTGCACGGATGCATAGGGACATCCTTCCAATGTGGAGCAATGCTGCGCCAGTTCTACTTCACTGTCTCCATGGACCCTTAACGGGGCACTTGGCCACACATCCTGATTTCCTAGAAGACAGCAGTGACTTAGAGCACCTAGTAAGTTTCACAGCGAAGCTAACATCATCCAGGCATCAAGCTATCCTCCAAGACAAACTCACCAGATAAAGAAGAGGGATTCAAGAGGGAGAAGAGATCTAGAGATTAGAGAAGCCACTCCCCCATGCCCCCACCACCCCCTCCCTGTTGTGTCTGGGCTCTCCGAAGCCTGATACAATGGTCTAAGTTCTTGGGCCCTGCTTGATACTGGGATTTTGCAGTGGAATCCTAAATGCTAGCTATGGCCTCGAAGTCATTCTCTGATGCCAGCTCTCCCTTGCCATTGGAATTGGGTAGAAACAGAATGAGATGAAACTACCATACATACATCTCCTTGACAATGGCAGTGTAGCAACAGTCTGCTTCACAATGTCATTACACTATCCATCCATCTGTCCATCTCTCCGTGTGTCCATTCACCCATCTATCCATCCATGAATCCATGCAACCAGCAATGCCAGACCACCAATTTAAGGCCAGATCCTTGAGCTTGATACTATAGCTAAAAATGACTTCATTCCCAGCCTTGCTATCACATACACACTAGGTCTGCAGGCAAGGCAATGAAGGTAAGACCCATCTAAGCTGACACAAAGGCTTAGCTTCGCCTACAAGCCAAGTCTTCTTACTTCCTATGCCCGTTCCTTGCTAGTCTCCCAGAGGCACAGTACTTGCAGCTCTCAGTAACAGACGAGAAGGCAGGGTGCTTTAGACCAATGAGTTACATCTTGTTCTGTTTTTAAGACTATTCTATTTTTGCTCTTCTGGACCTAAAGATCTTGTAGTGTAGGTCTAAAAGTGGTGTGGACTCCTAAACCATATACAAGATATGCAAATGTCAATACCCACTAGCCCACTGTGATCCCGTTCATAGACTCCGCCTTGCACTGCCTCCAAAAGTGCCTATTTAAAACAAATCTAAACTACTGCCCAAGTTTCCAGTTCTTGGACTTCCCCACATTTAGAGAATAAATTTTCCTGACATATTATTGTAATGTCTTATGGGTTAAAAAAAAAAAAAAGACAGCATTACCCTTAACTTTTAAAAATATACCTGTTACCTCACTGTCTTACAGATAAATTCCCCAAATTTTGTCACAGGATCAATAAGATTCTACAGAACTTACTCATCAAAGTCTTTCCCCCAGTTTTATTTTTCCACTCTGAACAGATTTTTTTTTTTTTTTGGTCTGTGATGTGGAAACTTATGCATTATTTATCAATAGATACCTTGGCAATTGTTGGGAAGTACCCCTCTATAAAACCATACAAAGATCCAAGAAGCATCTCAGACAAGTGAGAATGGAGACTTGATTGGCTCCTCAAAAATCTGGGACACTGGTGTACAGAAGACTAACAATGATCAATTCGAAACAGTGCCCCCAGACACTTGACCAGACTAGCTTTCCGAAGAAAAGATCAGAAACCAGGAGAACTCAAAACAAAGCGCTCTCCAAAGAGAGCTCTTAATACCTCAGCTTTCCTGAGAGGCCAGGTGGCAGGATGTGGGACGACCCGGACTGACAACCCACAGTCTGCGAGTGTGAGGTCGGGGTACAGCAAGGAGTCTCACATGCCACCAACAGTAGAGCCCTCAACAAGCAGGCTAAGAAACCCATTTCTGCATGCATACTCGTACACTGCTGCAACTGGGGACCGAAATCTCACAACACGCTCCCCTCTTTCCTGCTCGGAAACTCTCCTCCCACAGATAGATCATTGTGTCTGTGGAAGCTGTCTCCCGAAAGGTTCGCTGACTGAAGCCACTAAGTCGGACGTGGTGGCCTCTGAGAGACCCATCCCCTCCCTGTTGGGCCGGTTTTGCACAAGATGGGATGAAACTCCAGCGCGATTCTGCAAAGTCTACGTGCCTATGAGCATGCTGCTCTTGATTTCCAAATTGGGGGTGGAGAGGAGGGGGGGAAGGAAAAAGAAGCAAATCAGCCGTAGCCACACGACCTAAGTACTCGAAGGGTGCTGCAGCTCAAGTCACCCTGCAGGAAGGATCGGAAAGGAATAACTTAACTAGTCGGCTGCGGGGAAACCTAGGGCTGTCACCTAAACCCCTGGCGCTAGCTCTGGCTAGCTACCCTGCAAAACCGGTCCCGCGCTGAGCTGCCCGTGCACCCCCAGCCGCAGCGCCGCTCACCTCGCTGGGCGCGCGGGGCCCTCGCAGAGCCCAAGCGGCCCGGCCTTCAGTCACTGCAGCCGGAGGTCGCCGTCCGGGTCGGTGTGGGGGTCGGGCCGAGGCGGAGCCCCATGGACGCCCGGTCGGGCTGTCTGTCTGTCTGGCTGCCTGGCTGGGGGTGTGCACCTCTCTCCGCCCTGCTTCGCTGCTGGGCCAAGACTGCAGACTGGGCAGTTCCCTTTTTTTGCCTTTGAATTGTATGCGTCGCCAGCCACAGGGGATTTCCGAGGGACTTTCCAGTCACGTGACCCCCGCGTGGAGCGCTGCCGACCGGCAGGGGGCGCTCAAAGCCGTCCAGCCCCCACCCGGAGAAACTCCTAGGTCCCGCCCCGGGGTGTCCCCGCGTGAGTCACCTGGGCATTTCGGAAGCTGGCTTCCACGTCATATCCATGTGGAAATCGCAGTGATGGGAACTGGAAATGCAATAGGTTCTTTTTTTTTTTTTTAATAGCTTCTTTTCTGAAGAAAATCAGCTGTGAAAAGGAAGGGGAATTAGAAAGAAAGAAAACCCTAAAAACCACCCGGACGCACGGGACCTCAGGTCTGAAGCCGGCTTTGAAGTCTGGGCTGCACATGTGATGATCGCTTAAGAAAGAGCCCGCGGGTTCCCCGTGTCCTCTGTCAGCATCAGGCTGAGTGCAAAGCAGAGAGACCTCAGACCCCACAGTCCTACAGCTTTTGAGTTACAGGGTCAATTTCAGAGAGAACTAGATTCACCCGCACCCTCCACCACTCCATTTCTCCTTTATTTACGTGCTCCCAGGGAGCATTTGACTTTAGAAATCTCTTCAAGTTTATTGCTGCCTTTGCTTATCTGTCTGCAGTTTTCTTAGCTGTTGTTTTGGCTGGCCTGAGAATTAGTTCACCCCCAAAAGCCAACAGCCATGTAGCCCTTTTTCTCCTGTCGCAGCAGCTTCACTGGGCAGAGGAGCTTGAGGTCTGCAGAGAGAGGCTGAAATGCTTTTGGGTCTGGGTCTGTCTTGCTCCAAAGCCCACACAGGACGTGACTATCCGAAGCCTTTGAATCCTTTTGACAAATACAGCAACAGAGCCATAGTAGATGCAGGCTCCACCCTCAGGAGACTTCCCAGGAACATTTAGGTGATAAAAGATGCCAATAGAAAAGGGCGCTATGCATAGAATATTAATCCTCAGACCACTCTCCTAGGCCTGCTTCTGTAAACAGTACTAGGCGGCGGCTCTCTGTCATCTCAGATGGCTCCTCAACTAGCCCAGCAGTTTTCATGCGCCCATTCTGGCTCCTGTTTGGCTCCTGCCAACTTCTAACCTGTCACTCACATTGTCCTCATACAGCTGCTTCGCTTGTCTGCCAGGATTTGTTATTGGGCTGGTGCAGGAGGTGATGTGCAGCCTTTCCCGTTTCCCACAGCTTGATTGTGCAGCTCACCAATGCCTTCCAGTCTCCCCAGCCGCACCCTCCCGACCCCCCCTCCCCCGCCACCTTCCCCAGCCTCTCTAACCTACACCCCACTACGCTCCTCTCTCCAGCCTTCAGCATTCTCTCCTAGCCTTTCTCATTCAGGGAAAAGCGAGTGGAGGGCTTCTTCCTAGTTTTCAGTGTCTTTCAGGGGACTGTTGGGCTATGCATTTAATTTTCCCTTTCTGAACACATGGACAAGAGGTGTCTTTGAGGTGAATCAGAAGGAAAAACTAGAAGGGAGAGTGTAGGAGTGCCTCCTTTGGGAACAATAAGGACATCTAATGTCTGGGGACATTTGATGAATGCGTTGAAAACTCGTGGGCGCCATAAAGAGCCTTCCGCTTCTGCTAGAGATCATGTCAAAACGTTCAGGGCTCTGCAAAAAGGTAGGAAAATGTATGAGGAAAAAAGTGGATTCATAGTAGGAAAAAAAATCCCTTTATTCTAAAAGAGAGAAATTCTAGAACGTTTTTTTGAGAATTTTGGAGTTCTGTGCCATTTTCACCGTGTGCCAGCATTCCTGTTATAACTGAGTGTTTTTCTCTAGAAACTTACTTGTGGGACCATGCCTAAGGCTTGAACCACACCATAAAAGAGATGAGGATCCCTTAGCAGAGGTCGCGGGTGGGGGGTGGGGGAGGGTCCCAGTGCACTGCTGTAACTCTGGGATCTGGAGGGTGGACGCCGGAAGATGATGAGGCCAAGGCTGTCCTTAGCTGCACAGTTAAAAAAGCCTGCCTGGGCTCTGTAAGACCCTGTCTCAAACAAACAAACAAACAAACAAACAAACAATAAAACAAACACTCCACAAAATACAAGGAACAGTTGAAACCCCAGTAAAGAAAAACAGACTCCAATAGGACCAGTAGCAGGTGTGTAGGCTCAGCTCAAATGCACCTAAGAATCTTCCTTAATCAGAAGTCAGTGTTGGTACCTGAGAGGCTGTGGAATTCCAAAACACGGCAATCGCGGATCCAAGTAAAATCGGGCCATTTTGCACCCATAATTGCCCCTTCCTTCTCTCCCAGTATTGTTCTCTAGCGAAGAGACAGGTACCCTAAAAATCACATCCCAGTGGGTTGATACAAGTCTGGCAGCTTAGTTGTTACACGGCAGCTTTGAATCCTGAAAACCTATCATCTCAGCCATCCAGATAGAGCTCATGAGACAAGAGTTTGAAGCTGCTCCAGGCCTCACAGTAAGTATGAGGCAAGGCAGGGCTACAGAGAAGGCTCCGTCTCAAAATAAACAAATAAAATAAAGGGGATAAAGGATACTGTGTACAGCTTCAGAGCCGCTACAGGGTCTAATTCCAAGAAGACAAGAACAGCTCCCTAAGAGAACTGGGGGTGTGACATCATGGGTCTTATTATTGCATGAATGCTACCATCTTCTGAAATGCCACCTCTTCCATAGGGACCCCAAGTCCTTACAAGAAATTATTTGTAGGAAGAAATGCAAGGCCCATTCCAGTGGATGACGCCTGAGGTAAACTTGTGCGTCACTGGTCCCAGGAACAAGACCCTTCACTTGAAGGGAGGCAGTAAATTTCACTCGAAGGACAGGTCCTCTAGTCCCAGGTGGTCTGAAGACAATGGATTGTTGGACTCACAAAGTGCTCAGAAATTCAGTCTGTGAATTCCAGTTTAATTTACTGTCAGCACTTGGCTGAGTTACTTGGCAGAGTAATTTTATTTTGTATCATAAATAAAAAGGCTCACTTCTTGGTTTCATTTCTGTTTCTGTGGAGAGTGCTATTAATGAATGAATATGAACAACTAGGGAAGGTTGGGCAATGGGTTCTTAGGAACTCGCTGCTGTGTTTGTCGCTTTAAACGGTAAGCTGGCTTCTAACTGAGGGAAATTGTTTATTTGTAAATATGTAAATGAGCCTTTGGTGTACACACACACACACACACACACACACACACACACACACACACACACACTTCATCTGTCCCCCAATCCCCTTGGATCAGTTTGGGTTCTCCTCAGTCCTGATTTCTTGCTACCCCTGACTACTTTTATGCTTCGTCTTTATTAAAAAAAAAAAAAAAAGAGGGCTTTGGCTTTTGTTCATTTGGGGACTTGTTTTCTGGGGCTGACTGACAAGGCAATTGATCCAGGTTCATTCTTTTCAAACAGAGAGCAACATGTTACCATGTTATATTTCTTGCAAAACTGTCCCTATGGACACCAGGACATCCTACAAGTTGACTTAGTGGTGGAAATCCCAAGCAGCGTGACGGGCTGCGTGAGGGGATGCTGTGCTTCCATGAGAGTCCTAGCATGGAAATCACACTAGAGATGTAGTAACAATGGGAAGGGCGACCTAATTGTATTAAATACAAACATGTTTGCTCTTTAATTCATGGACAATGGAGTGTGTGTTGATGTTGCTGCGTTCTTTCTCCTTCTTCACTACTGTCACTAGCCACGTTTGACCCCCAGGCTTTTGGGGGCTTTATGAATCTTCTGAGCTGATCTTGGTCTGTAACGTCATGCATGGCACTGCATGTATAAATTGTGTATGACCTGGCTTTTTGGACCTCTTTTTATAAGGATTGACCATGCCAGTATTTATGTATGTATGTGTGTATGTATGTATATATGTATGTATGTATGTATGTATGTATGTATGTATGTATGTATGTATATATCCTCTTAAGCATTTCTCCAAGACCCACTAGATGCAACCAGTCATTGAAATGTGCTGTTAGGTGACTGGTACCTATTCTAACTTTAGAAGATAATTTGATGCTGTCTAAGTGCAAGTCTAGAGGGCTGGCCTGCATCTTTGTACTTGTTAATTTTCTCCTTGATGCAGCAGATTTCCTAACAGAACAACCTAAGGTAGGAAGGGTTTACCGTGGCTCACAGAATGAGGACTGTGGTAGGGAAGTCATAAAGGAGAAATGTGAGACACATTAAAAAAAGCAAGTGTGTTGGTTGGAGCCTTTTGCTCTAAGCTTCATGGCCAGTATTCTAAAATACTAGTGTGTTATGAAACTCAACTATATGGTGTTTAATGAGAATAAACACTCAATGAGGTTTACAGAGCCTAAGTGCTGGGTTAATCTTTTAAAATGATTTATTATTTCACACAAGTTGGAGAACAAAGACAAGACCCAAAAAACAAAGTGTAGTGCTTTTAAATATTATGTTCCCAAACCTGCTATTAAGTATCTCTCGGTGTACCTTAAATCACCAGGTGGGGGGAAAAGAGTCCCACTCAAAATGGGATTGCATGTTCCTACAATGGCCTTGGCAGGTCATTTTCCCTCTTTTTACTGAATCAATAGATATCAGTAAGACAGATATACCAAGCCTATGTGTTGACCATAGTTACTTGTTCCTGCTTACTGGGTGTTATGGATGCTTTAGATAGATGTCAGCTAAGACTCAAGGGCTGAAGGCATGGTCCCCAGCCTGTGGTGCTGCTGGAGGTATAGGACTCTTTGGAAGTAAGGCCTAGCAAGAGGGACTAACGTCACTAGGAACATATCCTTCAAGAGGGAGCTCCTCTCCCTTCCCAGATACTGTGAGGTTAGCAGAGTTGTTCTTTTAGACACTGTAACACCACCCTGCCATAGGCCCAAAAGCAGTGGAGTCAAAACCTTCTTAAGTTAATTTTCTTAGAAGTGGAAAACTGACTAACACAAGTTGGCTGTTTTCCCATGGAACTGTTTAGAGGTTTCAAATTGTATTTTAATTTTTATTCACTAATAAATTATATGGAAACTACTAATACTTTACTTACACTGGTAGGAGGTTTATTTCCCTTCCTGTTCTCTTAAAGCCTTAAGAATTAGGGTTTTTCTTAATTTCTAGTTTTTTGTTAGAAACTTGGAAGTTCTGTTGTTGTCATATTTTTAATATGCCTCACAGGAAGCTAGGGTGAAAAGATGGGGGCTGAAATTTTCCTCTTGGAAATAAATCTAAGGAACGTGTTTTTAGCTGTTCAGCTCCCCCAGGAATACAATGACGCTTTATTTATTTCCAGAATAAAGTTATATACAGTTGGAGGAGAAAGATGAATTTTATGAGCTCTTATAGAAGCACTCCCACACCAAATCAACAGGAACAATTAATTTTTTAAAAACTCTCAGCTGTGAAATGGATTTCTGAGGAAAGATACCTAAATTCTTACAGTTTTCATGATCAGTGCTTAGAGTTTTTGCTTGAGACTGACAATGAATAGGCCTCGATGCTAAGCAGGCTGCGAGCTTGATAGCAAACATTAAAATGTGAGCAAATGGGAGATTTGAGGCTGAAACAAAAACTCATAAAATAACTTAATTCATACATATATTTCTGGCTTTGAGCTACCAGGAAAATTACTATACTTCTTGAGTGGTTGAAAAAAAGAAAAGCTTGGTTGTGGACATTGTCATCTGAATCGCCTAAACTTCTGTCTTACTCCCTAGAATGTCTGTTGTTTTTATGATAACTGATCTACAACCTAAGACCTGAATCTGCTGGCCTTTCGTGGTGCCTTCGTAGAGCTAACTCAGATAATGTGAGTGAAAAACAGCACCACAGACATAGATATGACCTCCAGAACTAGGTAATTTAGCTGGAATGCTTGAATTTGCCCAAGTTAATACATGCTTTTTAAATTTAAAAAAGCAATGAAATATTTAGGTTGCAAATTAACATAGGATTCATTTAAAGAAACAGTATAAAAGGTGAGATTTTTCATGTTCACTAAGCAATTTTTTCTTTTCCTAAATTGTCTTTTTTTTTTTTTTCCATTTATAAACTGAAAGATCTACCTGTGTAGTCTCGGGTGATGCATGCGTCCCTCAGCTCTCTCCAGGCAGAGGGAAAAGAATCAGGAGCTTAAGGGCCACAAGTTGAAGGCCACTCTGGGTTATATGGGAGCCTGGCACATACATACATACATACATACATACATACATACATACATACATACATACATACAAGGGAAAGAGATGGTTGGATTTATTGGTTAGTCAGGGCCATTCTAACTCCATAATTATTCTGTGACTGCATCAGGAAATTTGCTATCAGTCATTAAGATCACTGAATACAGAAATCTGGGTAGAGAGGTTGGATCAGACTGCAGGATCAAGGTGGAGTCATGCACCAAGTCAAATAACCTTGGTCACATTGCTGGCTTTCCACATTAGCTCTGCGTTTGAAAAATGAAATAATAATAGGCTCTAGAGTTATTGGGAACATTAAATACAATGAATATATGTGAGGTGCTTAGAGTAGTGGCAAGCACAAAATAAGACTCAGTAAATAAATGTTGGTTATTATCTCTTCACTTTATTGACAGGACAAGGCGTTTTCCCCCACTTAAGGTTTGCTTACAATTGTTCAAATTAAAAGCACTTTATTTTTCATATTAGAAAGGAAGAGCTCTTGCCTTTATCATACGAGAGAGTTAAAAAAATTCCTTTATATATTTACTTGTTTTGTTTTTTCCCAAATATGTAAAATTTTAGACACAACCAAGATAGAGCTCTTCAAACTGTCACCTACATGAGTGTCTTTGGCATCCTTAGAGATGAAACCAAGGTCATCTCAAGTCCATGCGTAATGGGATCAGACGAGTCTCCTTGCTCTAGCAACATCTTATTCCTCCAAACTGGCTTTGCTTCCACCTGTCTCATACACTGTAATTCTTGAACTAAATTGATTTAAGTGAACAGTAGACAAAGGGGCTAGAGCAAAGGCTTGGTGTTGACTGTGTAAATTCCTCAGAATCTTCATCTCAATATCAACATCTACAGAAGAATGAATGATTGCTTTTCTAGGGCACATGCCAAGGGCCACAAAATTCATACGTCTCAACTACGTGGGATGCAGGGGTGAAATTTTTCCTACAGCTCTAAAGCAACTACTGTGATTTAGGGCTTCCTGGCAGGATTTTTTGTGTTTTTTTTGTTTTTTTTTTTTTGACATAAAAGAAATACTAACCTGGCTTTTCTGGGTCAAACGCCAAGTTAGATCCTGCAATTACCCTTTGCCCACTTTCTTTCCCCAAGCTGTTTTAATTAGATAAGAACTCTTATTCATTTCCCTCTGTGAATGGAACTGTGATATTGCCACGAACACTTTCAGGACTGATAATGCTCCAGCATGCTGAGTGCTTTTTCCTTCTAAATGGAAAAGGTTTTTACCATAACTTCAAAATTATTTCCAAGGAGTGGAAGGCCTAGAGAACAAATTTTTATGTTATTCAATACTACATCTCTCAACTGGAAACTAGTTCAAATGACCCTAAGGGGGAAATAGAGAGACTTGGCTATCCCTCTTGTCCCAGATGCCTCCACTAAATTGCTCTCCAGGATCAGCAAGACAGCTAAGCAACTGCAGGCACCTGCCGCCAAGGCTGATGACCTGAGCTTTGTCTGTGGGACCCACTGCAAAAGGAGATTTGATTTCATCAAGTCCTTTTACCACTACATGCTTTCCATGGCATGAGTGTTCACATGTGAACACACACACACACACACACACACACACACACACACACACACACACACACACGCACGCACTCAAATAAATGAATAATAAATGAATAACTAAATAATAAATGTGATAAGAATGACTAAATTGTTTATTATCAAGTTGTAATTGATGACTATCTTGCAGCCAGTTCTTCTGCACTACACTGTTTCCCTATCCTTGAACAAACCGTCCAAGGAAAGAAGCGCCCCACAGTCACAAAACTATGACCTTCACTGAGCTTTACCATTTAACAATAATGGGACTTTTGCATCAGTGCAATTACAGTGCCCAGTGTCTCTTACAACTTGGCTCAGACAAAATTCAGTTCTAGTGTCATTTGCCCTTCTACAATGCAACATCCTGTAAGACAAGTCACTCAGCTTCTAGAAGCTTCTTTTCATAGCTTACCTAGTTTTGTTGGTGGAACTGTGTATGTTAACACTTGAAATTTGCCTTATTGTCTTCAGGTGGCTGTTATAGTCCATTATGCAGTCGTAGCATCATTTAACTACTTATGGGCTTCCAGTCTTTTGCACTGGGAGTCAGCTCTGCAGTGTGGGTGGGTAGTCTCTGTAAGACCCATTTTGATACATGGAATTGCAGGGCCAAATTTGTGTGTGTGTGTGTGTGTGTGTGTGTGTGTGTGTGTGTGTGTGTGTGTAAGGTAGTTACTGTCCATTGCAGTTGTTTCTTTCAGACCAATAGTGGCTGAGAGCTGTTTCCACAAGTGAAAAGGAAATCTTCAGTGTCATAAGTGAGGTTGAATATGCTTTTATGCGTGGTGGTGCATGCCTGTAATCCCAGCACTCGGGAGGCAGAGGCAGGCGGATTGCTGTGAGTTCGAGGCCAGCCTGGTCTACAAAGTGACTCCAGGACAGCCAAGGCTAAGACAGAGAGACCTTGTCTCAAAAAAAAAAAAAAAATAAATAAATAAATAAATAAATAAATAAGGGCCATTTTTTAATCTTCTTTTCTTCTAACCACAAGGCCTTTTTACATTCTTTCTTGAGCATTGGTCTCCTTTTAGTAAAGTGTAAGGACCATTTTGTTTAGGGAAATGACTTCTCAATCTGAGCTATGAACTCCAAGTATACAAGCATATTTATAGAATATGTAAACTTAACCTTTTACCTTTGCACATGAGGTGGCTCTTCAAGCAGAGCTTCTTAAAAATGTTCTGTGACTTCTGGGTTTGTATTGTATTCAGAAAGTTTTGTTCTACAATTTTCTTCACATTTTATGACTGTCTTTTTCACATTTAATATTTGGCCCCTATTATACATTATTGTCTTTTAGCCTGTGAGGTAGAAATCTAACTTTATTTTATTTATCTGGTGGTTACCAGTTGAGTCCATTGACATTTATTGATAGCTATGTCAATCTCCAGCTAAGTTTATTGTATACTTAATTTGTCTATGCATTTTAATTCACTGCTGGATTTTCTGGTCTGTTCTACTAATGTTTTTAACTAATCCTACACAAATAAGTTGTTTTTATAATCAGGATGATATGGTGAGTCAGGTGCAGTGGCACATGCCCATAATCCCAGCACTCAGGAGGCAAGAGGCAGGTGGATAGCTGTGAGTTCAAAGCCAGCCTAGTCTACAAAGTGAGTCCAGGACACCCAAGGCTACACAGAGAAACCCGGTCTCAAAAAACCAATAATCAGGATGATGTGGTATGTCATAAGATCCAATGGAATATTCCTTTTAGCTTTTTTTTTCTTGTGTGATGAAGTGTGTATACATGTTTGCATGTATGTGGGTACATTGCACAGATGTGCATATGTCTGGAGACCTGAGGTTGGTGTTGAGGGTCTTCCTTTTAGGTTGTGTACCTTTTTCATCGAGACAGGGTCTTTCCAATGAACTCGGAGCTCACTCATCCCGATAGTCTGACAGGCCAGCTTGCTTCGGGGACCCCTTGTCTCTGATATTTAGGATGAAATTGCAGGTAGACTACCACACCCAGCCAGCATATGCATGGGTTCTGGAGATCTGAGTTCTGCTCCTACACTTAAGCAACAAGCACTTTAACCTCTGAGAGTCATCTCTCCAGACTCTAGTTTAGTTTTCTATCTAAAATTTTCTTGGCTATTAATTGTTTATTTACACATGAACATTAGGATCTACTTATTTAGCTCCTCCTCCATCAACAAAATCAATTAGTTTGTTTTGGATGGAGTATACAAGTCTATAATTAAACTAGGAGGACTATACATATTTATGATATTAATCTATTAAAGACTAAGCTATGTGTTTCTAGTCAAGTACTTTAAACTTTCTATATAAGGCAGATATAATATATAGAGGGTAATGACAGTGCTTACCTGCCCTGTTTGGTATTTTTGTTAGTTTGTTTTTTTGTCAACATGATCCAAGCTAAACCTATCAGAGATGAGGAACTTCAACTGAGAAAACGTGTCCATCAGATTTGCCTACAGGCAATTCTATAGGGCAGTTTCTTGATGAATGACTGATGTGCAAGGGCCCAGCACAGCGTACGTGGGGCCACCACCGGGCTCATGGTCCTATGTTGTATAATAAAGCAGGATGATGGAGCTATGGGAAGGAAGGAAGGAAGGAAGGAAGTAGCATTACTTCATGGCCTCTGCTTCAGTTCCTGCTTCCAGGTTCCTGCTGTGGAGTCTTACCCTGATTTGCCTCAGTTGTGTACTGTGATACAGAAGTGTAAGCAAAATAAACCTTTTCCTCCCCAAAGCTGCTTTTGGTCATGGTGTTTTCCACAGCAGCAGTACAAGCCCTCTCACTATGACACTTCCTTAAAAAGTTCTTTCAAAACGTAAATCAAGATAATATACGGTGTCGTGGTAGATTCTGTAATATACAGTCAGGTGTACAATGTATGACAAATGTACACTTCTTGCTATATCCCGGAACATGTGTGACTAATCCAGTAAGATAAATCAGTATTTCAATAATGTCAAATTTCCATGGCTGTGACTCATAATTAGCCTTATCATTGAAGCAGAAACTCTTTCCTCCCTGTGCCACACTCAGTTATGTCCTCCACGTCTTTGGCATAGGATTATGGAAGGGTATCTGTGGGTATCCCTGTTGACTTGAACTAAACAGCTATGGCTGCCCTGCTAGCGTAAGGGAGGCATCACCATCCAGGAAGAAGTGCCTGTGTGGAAGTCACTGTTAGTCATACAGCAAGGTTTGATGGTCATCTCTGCGCATTTCACATGCTCTATGCACACGGTGTTTTCACTACTGAGATCAATGCTTTCCTTTCTCATATTTAGCTCTGTGTAGGTATAATCGTCTCATTTTACAGTTAAAGTCACTGGTAGTCTAGGTTACAGATCTAATCTGATGATGGAGATTCAGTTGTCTCTAAGGTTTGTGCTACTAACCAGTATTTAAAGTTAGCATATTCAGAAGAAATTAAAACCAATAGCCAGCAATGTGGCTCGATAGATAAAGGTGGAAGGAAAAAACCAGCTCCACAGATGTGTGCCCAGACCTCCATACTGTTTATGGTGCATACTACACACATGATTCACTTAAACATGAATATACACTTGAAAATTAAAAGAATAAAATCAATTGTTTAAAAAAACTATAATGCTATTTAACTATGTCAGAGCACACTTCTGCTACACAGAGGCATTATTATGTCATACATGAGTGTGTGCATTCTTTCTGTCAATAGAACCACACCTTTGCTGAGGACCACATAGCTCCTGGTTTGAATACCAGCCTGAAAAAGCCTTGGGAAATTTGTCTTTGCAGCTACATTTGCTTTCAAGGGTCAAGCTGTATATTTCCACATTGTCTGAGAGTGCCCCAGAGACACTCAGAGTTTCCCTGTCTCTTATTTGCCTCCGTGCTTGGACATTTTATTTGGTGAAAAACATGTGACTCTTCCATTTAGCTTTTACCAGATAACCTGCCCAACACAAGCAACACACTGGCAAAAAAAAGACCATCCAGGAAACGACTTATTCCCCAATGGGAGAAGTGGGTAAAGCCCATGGATCAAGGAAAATCGATTTATCAAGGAAATAGCATTCTCCAGGCATCTCTGTATGGGCCACAAAACAAAGAGTCCCCCTACGTGGTAAATGAGCAAGGCAGAATTCCTTTCCCAGTTACCATTAGTGCCACACACACAAGCTTGCTTACCGCTGAGGAAAGAAGATCAGTAGAAAGTAGGAGGTAAAGACTTGTCACAGAGGACTAGGGACTGGCGGCTAGCATTGGGAGAGTGGGGCAGGTATTTGAAGGTCATGTTAATGGTTCAACAGAGGGAAAGGCCCAGAGTCTGGCAATGGGAGTTTGTGGTCACCCCAAGTCCCAGAGTAGGCAGAAAGCTGGGTGTCAGAGGACCTTCTCTCTAAAAGAACACATCTAGGGTTTGCTCTCAGGAAAATTGGACCATCTAGTGTGTCAGCAAGGTAGATACTTGTGTTAAAAAAAAAAACTGACTCACTTGAGTACAAAGGGAAGACTTGTTCCTAAGATTTGCCAAGGGAAAAGCATTCTCTGGGTATCTCTGTATGTATCACAAAACAAAGATACCCCTACATATTTCTCTGGCTCCTTGCTGGGGTGTTTTCAAACAAAGGCCCTCTGGTTGGCACACAGAATACACTCAGTTAAACATTCATTGAGTGATGACATGAGGTATAAGGTTGTCACCCAGTTTCTGAATATAGGTCAGGTGGTGACACTAGTTCTTTAAGAGGTGATGGCTTGATGCTGAGTCACCTGAAGGGTGACTAAGGACACAGTTATCCTCAAGCCTTGGGTGGGACTGAACCTGCAATTGGCTCAAGTAGGGGAAATTAGGAGGATGGGAGATAGACAAGAGATAGTTCCTTATTCATTAACAGCTTTCTGTTATTAATGGCTCTTTTTTCCTCAAAGAGGTAGATCAATTTTATTTTATTTTTTCTTATCTTTTTATTTAAATAATTTATTCAGATTATATCCCAATTGTTATCCCCTCACTTGTATCTTCCTATCCCCTCCCTCTTTCACCCTATTCCCCTCCCCTAGACCTGTGACAGAAGGGGATCTCCTCCCCCACCATATGGTCACAGCCTGTCAGATCTCATCGAGATAGCCTGCTTACCCTTCCTTTGAGTGCCACCAGCCCTCCCCACCAAGGGGAAGTGGTCAAATAAGGGACACCAGAGTTCATGTCAATCTGGCACTTTCTCAGAAAACTGGGAATAGGGTTTTCTGTTCCGTGCCTTGGAATATACCCAAAAGATGCTCCACCACACAACAAGGACATAAGCTCAACCATGTTCATAGCAGTCTTTTCCATAATAGCCAGAACCTGGAAACAATCTAGATGTCCCTCAGTCGAAGAGTGGATGAAAAAAAAACTGTGGTACATGTACACTGTGGAATACTACTCAGCTATTAAAAATAAGGAAATCCTGAAATTTTGCAGGCAAATGGATGGACCTAGAAATGATCATCCTGAGTGAGTTAGCCCAGGCCCAGAAAGATACTCATGGTATATACTCACTTATAATTGGATACTAGCCCAACAGTGATGTCCCCTGAAAGTGTTCACTTAGCAGGAGATTGGGATAGATACTAGGACTTCCTACTTGGCCTTCAGGTGAGAGAGGTAACGGAGAACGGGGAAATAGAAGGATCCAGAGGGTCCTAGAAACCTACAAGAAGACCATCAAGGCTGGCAGATCTGGACGCAGAGGTTCAGCTCAAACTACTGTACCAACCAAGGATAATGCATGCAATAAACCTAGACCCCCTATCCAGGTCTAGGCAATGGACAGCACATTCTCCACAGTTGTGTGGAGAGCAGGGACTGATTCTGATATTAATCGTTCTTAATTTTTGATCAATCACTCTGAAAATGCTTTGCTCCATTCCTCAGCTTTCATAAAACCAAAACGAGACTCTAATGAAGGATGCCATGTGTGGCACAGATAAGCACAGTGCACAGATGTGGGAGCTGCCATTCAGCTGGAATGTATTTAAAACTATGTGGCTGACGTTGTCAAGTATACTATACCTAACACCTCTTTTCCTTCAGTTAGCCTCTAAAGGAAGATGTTAGTGGATCTACACTACCTAAAGGTCAAGTTGTCTAAGGCTCCATGGATGGGGATTATCAGGAGTCCCAGACTCTATCATCTTTCTCCAGCCCTCCCTGATATAGGTCTTTGCATAGATGCAAGCTTTGGTGTGCAGATAGGCAGCCTGTTAAAGCATGGATTCTAGTCTAGATTTCAAGCTGAGACCTTTAACTTACTTACAAGCTCCTAGGAGCGGCTGCTGCTGCTGATCCGCGTTGCACACATTGGGTAGCAAGAATCTACAGCCAGCTTAGCTGCATAGTGTTGTCAGATCTGTGGTCCTCGGGGTCTCTGTTTTATCACTTCAACTCTGCTGCAGTAGCATGTGGGCCAAGCGAGCCAATGGGACCTGAGGAATTGGCCTGGAGCAAGAGTGAGGTTGAGATATGTCCAAACCCTGGAAATCTCTCTTGAGACTGAGGAGTAAGGATCGCCCCCCTCCCTATTCTGACCCTGCCTGCCCCAGTGCAGGTAGCCTTGCAGCACCTGTCCCCGCTCCCCTGGTCCTCTGCCGCTTGAAGTAGTCATGTAGCTTGGTAACCAGGTTTCGGGTTAAAATTTCCTATTTTCTTATGAGGACATGTCCAGCTAGCACCTGGAATTCCTCTCCGTGCAAATGAAACATTCCCAGCACCTCAGCCCCACCCAATGATGTACACTCACCCTGCAAACACCTACCCACTTCCCCTAGGTTTATTTAGCACTTATTTCCCCAATAAAGGAGAGCTGTTTCACTGAAACCATCTGGGAGCATTCACCATTGGACCGAGATCCTGACAAATCCCTCATCCCCCGACCCCAAACTTCATTCCTTCAAGTCCAGCATCTGTGCACAACAGTACCTGGATGCCCAGAGGGAAGAAGCTATCCCCAGCTGACAGTAGCACTCAGACTTCCATAAACCATATGTGCATAGGCAAGTGTGTTATTGTACCAGTGCCAGTAAAACTTTCTTCATGGACACTGTAACTGAATTTCTTGTAATCTTCATGTGTTACAAAGTTTTTTTTTTTCTTTTTGTTTTAGTTAGTAGCTCCATGTTAACTTTTGCCTGACATGTGTGAGACACTGGATTGGACCTTTAGCTCTGCAAAACAATAGAAAATAAAATGTGAAAATCTTATCAGCTTCTTCGCCCCCAGTGTAGAATGCTCAAGGGCTTTGCTATCGAAGGGTGAGGAATTTTTCTGAGAAGACAGGAAGCGCATTCTGTAACATCACCGTCAAGAGTGACAGGTGGCAGACAGATGGCCAAGATGAACAAATTACACTCATGGAGCCTGATTTGCCTCTGTGACAGCTATGACTGCTCCAGTAACGATAATATGTAAAACTTCATATTTTTTTAATGCCTCAGTTTTCTCATGTTCAAAGTGAGACTAGAAAGCACTTATAACCATAAGGTTATTATTAAGAAAACAAAGAATGCAACCAATCTACATAAAACCTTTGTAATATGTGGAAGAGATGAATTATAACATAAGAACTAGTGTTTCAAACAATACCAGAGAACAAGATTCCCTCTGAACATGAGTGGACTTCAGAACCAACCAGCCCACAGGGGACTTGCACGATAACTTGTGGATCAACAGACCACCGCTATAAACAACCACACAACTTTGAGGAAAATGCCCTAGGAACTAGGTGGTAAATAGTCCATGACTGTGAGTGAGATCTGTGAGGCATCCTTATGTCTTTTCGCGGTGAGCAAACAGACTCTTGGGAGAAAGGTGGTCAAGTTACCAGGAGAAGATTAGCATGGATGTCATAAGGACACTTATAAGCTGACAGAAGTCACTTGGTGATGGGTCCAGCTGCTTCACACGCAGAACCCTAGTTAACTCACACAATCACTTTACAAATCAGGCACTATTACAGTCCTCGCTGACCAGATGAGGCAGAGACAAAGAGGCTAAGTGACATGCCCAAAGCTGTCTTTTCTTAAAGCGGAAGCCCAGGCTGGCTCCAGCATCCATGTTCTCAATCATTATGCTGAGGTGTTTATCTCAGGCTAGACATGGGGCTGGTGAGGGTGGGGTCTTTTAGTTAGCAAGCGAGGCTTCAGGGATGCTCAGCCTTCTTATGCCACTATGTTATGATATATAAATACATCCCATGTGAAAATAGAAATTGCACTTTTTATCCCCGCATGCTACATAACCAACCATACTGTAGTTTTGGCATATCTACACACAGAATGGTACAAGTTCAGACTACATTCTGCATCTCCATGTAAAGTCATTTTCAGAAGCAGATGGGGGTGGAGGACATATTTCTGTTTGTCTTCTGTGTGGGTGATGATGCTTGCCTCATTGGGGATTGTGCACAGGCAATCTGAAACAGAAAGATGCCTATTGTGGATCAAAAGGAAATGCCACTCGAAGCAGATCTCATGAAATTAGTGCCTGTGATTACTCGGATCCCATGAGTCTACACAAAACTTTGGGTGGTTCCCCACCTTATGACTGTTGTATTTTCCCATCACTAGTCTTTTAAGAATTGAACACATCGTTTAAGGTTCAATTTGGAACAGGAATTTTTAATAAGGGTATTCCCAACATCTTCACCTCAGGCGATTTGCACGAGAAAAATCAATCTGACACTGTGTGTCCATATTTGGTAACTTCCTCTTCAGTCAGCTCAGATTTCCTGGATGCTCCAGGACTGCCCACACTATGTTTCTTCAGTCACAGGAAGAAAACCAAACTTCGAATGCTGCAATACATCTTCTCAATTGTTAAAGAATAATCCATGAAGTATCTGCCTTTTTGTGATGTAACTTTCAACACAATATAAAATTAATAGTATTTATCAAAATACCATTTCAACATTTTATAACAAAATATTTCATAAAGGAGCATCAGCATTTATCTCTCTCTGTTTTGTAACTATGGATGTGTTGTGACCAACGTATTCATATTTCCATTGTTCCACCTTTACGACCATAGTGGGCTGTACTCTTAAATTATGCATATGTGTGGGACGGGGGTGGGGTGCATGTGTATAATTGCCCTGGGATACTTCTGGTTCTGTGGAGCAAAGGGTCAGTAAAAAACACTACATGTGCTGTGTTAGGGTCTGCGTAGTGTTGGATGATAGGGTGGATAGCATCTATCTTTAGAAAACATATCCCTTAGCTGAATGTAAACAAATCATTGCAACATACTGAGCTGAAGTTGTAGTGGATGCTAAATGCTACTAGATCATTTAGGGAAGTCTAAGGGAAGGGGGCTCCCACACAGTGTTGGGGCCTGAGGATTTGGGGAAAGTCTCCTTGGGGAAGTGATTTTCAAACTGGGATCTGACCACTGTGGAGGAAAGGAGAGTAGAATTAGAAGGGTGTTAAAACTTCTCAGAAGAGGAAATTGCATTTGTGAGGGCTCTGAGGTGAATCAGAGTCCAGAACATTCCAGGAACTGAAAGGAGGGCCAGCTGGGCTGGAGTGTCAATGCAGTGGCATAACCTCTGAAGGGACACTCTGGCAGGCAGATGGTGCCTGACATTGGAGACCACAGCAAGGGCTTTCATTCATGATACTTCTCTGTCTTCCTTAAAGCTAACAGCCCTCTCCCCTTCCATATGTCATCACCCACACTTATTGTCCTACATCATTAAATCCTCAAACTCTGGTCAATTCTCCGCACTTGCATCAAGACCCTTTATGAATAGCAAAATTTGAGCATACTCTTGATCCTTATAGAAAATGCACGGCATTTGCATATAAGCCAAGCACACCCTGTATATATGCTTTGAATCTTCTCTAGATTATTTATAATACTCAATACAATAGGAGACCTCTGCAGATAGTTGTTATAACTATATTGTTTAAGAAATAGTGGCAAAGCTAGGCATGGTGTCACGTGCTTGTCATCCTGGGTGTGAGAGGTAGAGGCAGGAGGATCACAAGTTCAAGGCTCTTCTCTGTCTTACAGTGATTCTGACATCATCAGCCTGGGATACACAAGACCTTGTTTCATCATCATCAATAATAATAATAATAATAACAGTAATAATAATAATAATAATAATAATAATAATAATAATACAATAGCAGCAAGGTAAATGTCTCTATAAGTTCAGACATGCAATATTCTCCCAAATCTTTTTACTCTGAGGCTGTTTGCATCTCTTGTTAGCTGAACTCATGCTATGGAGCCCACGTGCTCAGGGCAGACTGTCCCTACATCATTTCAGCGCAACTATTACCTGCCTTTGAGTGAGACCATTTCTTAGAGTTCAAGGTTGGCTGAAAGTCCTCCACCTCGGTCATTATAAAAGCTAACACTTTCTATTCTTACCACAGCCATGTATTCCCTATCTGTCAGGGACTGTGGTTCCTTTTCCCCAAATCTTCGTCCTCTTTACCATTTGCAAAACCATAGCCTAGGGGGCTCTCCTCCCATTTTTTGTCTTCCGGCACAAAGCTGAAGCTCACATCTTTTCAATGGTTTTAAGTGGTGCTTGGTAGCCATTCAAGATCCATTGTTTATTCCATTCCTCCCTCCTACTTTCTAACTTTTAGGCTTCATCATCCCAGTGCCTGCTCCCCTACTGGGCTACCCTGGCAAGAGCCCAGGACTCTGCTGGACTCCCCCACCCCCACCCCACCCCCGTTTCTGTATATTATGCTGGTCAAACCCTATTAATTGAATCAGCTTAGCTTCTCTTTCACTTTCCTTCCGTTTAGCCAAAGGGCTGTTTCCTGGCTTTAGGTCCTTCACTTCCGTTGCCAAATGGAATTCTTCCAATCTTTTCTCCACACTTCCTGGGATGTGAGATATATAACCTCGTCACCGCTTTGTTTGAAATTGGTCAATGACTTTCTTTCCCATAGAAGCAAAGTCCAACCTCCTTATGGAGAAAACAAGGCCACTGTGGGCCGGCTCCAGTGCACATCTCCAACCCTTCTGCCCAGGCATGCCACCCACTTCTGGTCTATTCCACCCTTGGATGGTGCACACTAGCTGTTCTAACTTGCCCTCTTCCTCTAGCAGCCATGCAACAGCCTGTCTCTGCATGCTGTGCAAACTGGTGGGTGTCTTTTCCCCACTCGTATTACTCTCCCTGACATGCGATGTCATTTAGAATTCAACAAACAAATTCCTGAACGACCGCTCTTCTTTCTGCCCAGGTGGTCGCGACCTCTCCTCCAACCACCCACTCCCCTCAGTACATAGCGCCACCATAACAATAATTTATCTTCAAAGCTTTCTTTCTTCTTCGACGTGGTTAGAAGCTTCTCAAAATCAAAACTTAAGCATTACTTGACTTTGTATGGCTGGTGCTCAGCATGGCTTGAGGTCTGTCATGGGCGCTCAGGGCAATCTCTGACTTCACAGTCTTCCTGTTCATCTCATTGAGTTTAATTCTCAGATGAGATTCTTCTATATTCCTTTCCCCTCCAAAGAAGAATCTTCTATCTCTGGTATCAGTCAAGTTTTCACTTCTATAGCAAAATATATGAAACAGGCTACTTTATAAGGAAAAAAAAAAGTATTCTTTATTTAACAGTTTTGAAGGTTGGAAATGGGAATTATTTTCTACTATTTATTTACTTATTTACTTACTTGCTTATTTATTTATTGGCTTTTTGAGACAGGGTTTCTCTGTGTAGCCCTGGCTGTCCTGGAGCTCACTCTGTAGACCAGGCTGGCCTCAAAATCACAGAGATCTGCCTGCCTCTGCCTCTGCCTACCAAGTGCTGGGATTAAAGGCATGCACCACCACCACCACCACCACTACCACCACCACCACCTAGCTTATGATGGGACTTCTTATCAGGAGCAAGCAAATGATTACATGCCTAACCAGGAACAGAAAATTGGCCGGGCCTCCCAATCCTTTCTAAGCCCCTCCCATGCCTCCCCCCCCCCCCCGACCCCTCCCCAAGTCCTACCTCCTGAAGGTTCTACCACCTCCCCATAGAGCCAAGTCCAGGATCAAGTCTGTAATACAGGAGCCTGGATAGAAGCTGTCTTAGTTTGTGTTCTGTTGCTATGGTAACACAGGGGAGGGAAGGGTTTATTTGGCTCATAGTTCCAGGTCACAGTCTATTACTGAAGGAAACCAAGGAAGGAACTAAAACAGGGATTGAAGCAGAAACAATGGAGAAATGCCGCTTACTCGTTGATTTTCTCTGGCTCTTTCTCAGCCAGGGTTCTTATAAAGCCTGGAGCACCTGCCCAGGATGGCACCACTCACAGTGGTCTGGGCCTCCCACATCAATCAACAATCAAGACAGTTCCTCACAGGCAGTCCCTCAGCTGGGACTCTTTGTTCCCAGGTGACCCAGCTTGTGTCGTACTCACACCTCCTCCCTTTCCTAAGTCCTCTTTTCAGAAGAAGGTGTCCTTGATGCTCTCCTCCATTGGCCCTGACCTCACTTGAACTTCACTCACTAACTCACAGCTTTTGTCTTTCACTTTCTGTTTCTTCACCTCCTTTTGTCTTTTCTTCATCTACAGATCAGGTCTTTCTCTCCTATAAAATGAAATAAATTCACTTTCCTCACCCTCTGTGATCACCATGTCTATAGCAGTCGCTCCCCATGCCCAGCTCTGCCATTATTTTCTGACTTCTTTTTCTTCCATCACTGTCTGTGTCTGTCTGTCTGTCTGTCTGTCTATCTATCTGTCCTTTCTTTCTCTCTCCCCTGCCCTCTCTTTCCCCCCTCTTTCTTCCTCTCTCCCTCCTCCTCCTTTCTGGGGGAATGTGAGATACAACTATGTATGGTGGTCACAGGTCAACCTGTGGAAATCAATTCTTTTCTTCTACCATATGGGTTCCATGGGTTGGATTTGGAGCATTAAGTTTGGCAGCAAGGGCTGCCTACTGAGGCATCTGGCTGCTCCCACATAATTCCTTTATTGCATTTGCCACAATACTGTTGTTTTATTTTCCCCTTTAACTCCCATTCTCCCTGTTACAGACAGCTCTGAAAGGGCCAGTCTTCAATGTCTCACATCATACCTTGTGAGGAGGCACATATTATTTACATACTAGATAAATAAACGCATTAAGTGAATGCACAAATGAACCCATTCTTTATCTTTTTTTCATATTCTTTGAATTCTGCATCTTCAATTCTCTTTCCAGCCTATTCTGGCTCCTATAAAACTATACCACTGAAGTTACTGCTTCAGAGTTTGCCAGGGACTGCTTTATTGCCAAGCTCAATGGCTTGGACAGTTCTGTAGCATTTTATAAACCTTTGAAATCATCTTGCTTATTTCTGAACGAATTACTACCCTAATTGTGCTTCTCTGTTTGTTTGTTTCTGTCTGATGCCTATCTCCCCATTATGTCTTGGGCCCTCCTCCTTCACTCGGTTTCTTACTGGTTTTCTAGGAAGTAGGCTTTTCTCACAGCAAACAACACATTCGTCTTACTTATACTGCAGGTTTCAGCTAGGACCTCCATTTGCACGCATACAAACCTACATCCATCTCTAGCCTCTTTCTGAACTCCAGGTTGCCTTGACATATGTTTTTTTTTTCTAAACAAGGGACCTGTTGGTAACCCCAACCCACAATGACTGAAAACAAAAATAAAACAAAATCAAGTCTACAAAGTTCCCTACTCCTAGATCCATATTCCAAACTATAAGATCATGTTTTCAGAACTGGGGAGGTGGCGTAAAAGTTAAGAGCCCGTATTTTTCTTCCAGAGGACCCAAATTAGACTCCCAGCACCCATATCAGTTGGCTGACAAATACCTGTAATTCCAACTCCAGAGGCATTGATGCCTCGCATCTGTATGTATGTGGTAGGCACACACACACACGCACACACACACACACACACACACACAGAGAGAGAGAGAGAGAGAGAGAGAGAGAGAGAGAGAGAGAGAGAGAGAGAGAGGGAGGGAGGCAGAGACAGAGACAGAGACAGAGACAGAGAGAGACAGAGAGAGCTAAATTTTTAAATATACTTTAAAAAGTAAAAGTTGAACAGCATAAATAGTATACAAAGGCATCATTTCCCCGTTCACACAGACTTGTACAATAGAAATTACCTCTGTTCCTCCTGACTACTGGTCAGCCACCCAATCCTATCAGCTCCCTTGGAAACATCTGCCTTTAACCTAGAATGTTTTTCCTTTGTCATCCAGCCTTTATATAACCCATAAAGAATTTTTTTCTGAAATACCAGTTTAAAACACCCATAATTCCTAATTTTTAAAAATTGTAATTATAAAATTTTGGAAAGATTAATAAGAAAGTGTACGATCTAAAACTATGTAAGTGCTCTGTCTGTTAGAAGTGCTTACTATGCAAGCCTGATGACCTGAGTCCCATCCCTGGAGGCCATGTTGGAAGGAGAGGACCAACTCCTAAAAGTTATCCTTTGACCTCCATTCGTGTACTGTCACACATATACAAACAAACACACACACAATAGTAATAAAATAGTTAAGCTTCATAAGATCACCATGATTTCATTTTTTTATGAAAGTATAATTTTGAAAATTCTGTTTATTGACAACCAAATCAAATTACAGGCTTCCGCACTGATAGCAGGTGGTGCATTCCCAGAGTAATTTCCCACCTTGATTCTACACTTATTCTGTTAGAGCCAAATAGTTCATTGTTGCATATGTTCACCTATCTATCTAGAGCCTAGATTCTAGACCATACAGTTTTCTAATTAAATTATGATGCATGAAATGATGATATGCATACATAGGACATGCACACATGCATACATACACACATGAACAACAGGAGTTTATTATGTTGTCCAGGATGGATTTAGGCTTTCAATTTATTGCCTTAGCTCCCTGGGTGTTAAGATTACAGGTGTTAACTGATACAAGAACGGATAAATAAAAAGGTGCATTTTAAGACAGTTTCCTTAAAGTGTTAATCTTCAATAAGGTTAATAACTCAGAAAATTGAAGCCAAAATCCCCATGAATATATGTAGCCTAAATTCGTAACTCTGAACTTACAACTATGTAGCTCAAGTTTCTGAAGGTTTGTCACTGAAGCTCCAGTGTGTGCTGCTCCAGATCGGCCACTACAGCAATGAGCTCTCTGTCTACCCGGTTTGCTACCGGCCTCTTATTTACCAGCATCAGTAGGTGCCAGGGTCCAGAGTCCAGTATGTAGTGTATGAGAAGTGTGGGCCTCTGTTACTCTTTAGAGTCTGTGGCAAGCAAAGGAAACAAACAGCCGTGTGGAGCCTGGTCTTGATTGCTGTTCTTTCTCTTTCTTCCCACTCACTGTGCTGTGTACAAGCTCTGCTTTCTCAGGATGCCATTTTTTCCCTAGTCAGCCCGCATGTGCTTATCTTTCCACCATGGTAGAGAGGGCATCACCTCCAACTCAGAAAAGTGAACTGTGTTTGCCACTTCTTTCTGCTACATCTGATCTTGGGCAACTCACACTCCATAACTGAAATGTTACCAAAGGAGGCAGAATGGCTGTCTAATTATAGGGTTAGTATCTGGCCAACACCCCTCCCTTACACAGCCATGGGTAGTTGGATATTTGTACGTCAAGGGTGAACATTTAAAACACATTTAAGACTCTTGTCAAGTCATTTTGTTGTGTTTTTTTAATTCAGGAAATTTATTAGAAAAAAGTACATTTTTAGTTCAATCACTCTATTGTTATGTAACTACAATAGTGTAGCAGCAGGGCTATGTACTAACTGGGCTATTCTAAAAAATTTAACATTATCTATTAACTTTACTTGCATAAGAAACTATTTCAGGCTTCAAATAGTCAAAACTGTAAGAGATTTTAGAACATACAAGGGTGCACATTATTATTTCAGCATTTATATACACATATTTGTTTTTATAGCCTGAGGATGGATGAGACTTCGGAAAGCAAAGGTTGTAAATATGTAAAGTGATGAAAAATATACTCCTTAATGCATTTTTTTGTTTATACTAAACCTAGCCAGTGTTGAGGATGTTGGTTGGTGGTATAGTGCTTTTCTAGAGTGTGTGTGGTCCTGGGTTTGATTGAAGCAACACACACACACACACATACACACATACACACACCTTCTCTCTATAAACAATACTTCTGCATACTAATCATATACTTCTCTATGGTCTTACAGAATCTTTTAAGTATACGTATGCCACATTATAGTATTATATATATATATATATATATATTAGTCACATGTGTATTATTTCATTTAACAATGATTTATAATTAAGAATTTATAATTAAGAATTAAGGTTTTGTTTCTTCTATATCCATGTATACTACTAAACAACAGTGTAGTGGGGAAGACAAAGCGTTTAGCCAGTTATGGAAGGAGTACAAGTAAATGAATATGTACATTTCTTCATGTGCGAAGGAAGTAGGAAGCTGGAGCAGTTACCAGTAATTTACACACTTGATTAGTGCCTTAGTTAGGATCTCGAATCTTTCCCCCACAGACCCAGTGTTAAATGCTTAGTCCCCAGAGTGGCACCATTGATCACTGAGCCTCTGTGATATGAGGCCTAGTAGGAGGCCATCAGGTCACTGGGGGTATGCCCTTAAGGGGGATTATGGGATCCTAGACTCTGCTCTCTTTTCTCGGCCTTTCCTTTCTGGATGGCCAGGCAACTGGTCTTGCTCTGTTGCACACTCTGGCTACCACCTGGTGCTTCCACAGTCCCAAAGCAATGGTGATAACTGATTTTTGGGGCAAAAGCATCAAAGTTGTGAGGCAAAACAACTTTTCTTTTGGGAGTTAATTGCCTCATGGGTATCAATAGAGTGACAGCTGAGTGGTGGCAGCCAGGCATCAGCACACATGAATGTCACCAGCAGTACCTGAGGCTGGCAGAGTAGAAAACAACTTCCTTGAAGGCATGCATATGCAGACATTTCTGAGTCTGAGGACTGTGAACTTGAGATGTCTGGCTTTTTCCCCCTGGAGATATTCTCTGACTTTAGACCTCAGGCATATTCAGTGCCTCAAGATTTTGTTTGTTTTTCAGGCTTTCCTGATAAAAACCACTTCCTCTATCCAAAGTTCTGAGCATTCTCACAGTGAACACGGTTTCTGAGGGACACTTAAGCACTATGACTACTTAGGAGGGCGTGGACTAGAGTTCAGGCAGGTGCTGCAGGCTAGGACAGAGTGGCTTGGCCGTGATACATGGGTGTAGATGAGGCTCCGAGGGGGAAATGCAGGGGGGTACAGAGCAGGGCTTAAGAAAGGAAATCAGTATGAGAGAAAGACCATAAAGGAGCGGAGTATGGTGATATGAGTTAACACGGTCTGTTTGTCAGAATTCTTTCAGTCAGAGTATAAAATTCTTTGCTATAATGCATGGTCTCTGGTGGTTCTCTCTCTGTCTCTCTGTCTCTCTGTCTCTCGTCTCTGTGTCTCTGTCTCTGTGTGTGTGTGTGTATTTGGAAGCTAGAGGACGCTGCTGGGTTATATTTCACTATTGCTTTTCAACTTATTTTTATTGTTTACTTATTTTTGAGACAGGGTCTTTTACTGAACTCTGAGCGTACCAAGTGTGTGAGCAGGCTGGCCAGCAAGCTTAGCATCCTCCTGTCTCTGCCAGCCCGTTCTGAAACTACAACTGAGGTCCTTCCTCATGCCTGTGCAGCAAACGTTTAACACACCAAACCATCTCCCCAGATGAATTTTTACTCTTATAAGTAGGTAAGTTTAGGATATGAGTTCATGTTAACTTCCTGATATCAAATTTAGACCACAAGGTCCACAAATTCCCTTATTTACAACCCCTGTTTCCCCACAGCGATGCCCAGAGGTGTTTTTTTTTCCTCTCTTTCTCTTTTTTCCCCTTTCTTTCTCTCTCATGAGCCCTCCTTTCCTCTGTTTCCTTTCCTTCTTCCATTCCAGTTTTACTGTTCTTTTACTCTTCCCTCTTTGTTGAGCATATTTCCTAAATTCCGTGTTCTGTGATGGGAGTGAGGGAGTCGTTCACTGCAGGGAAGCAGAAAAAAAAAAAACAAAAACCAAACACCACAGATTCTTCTTGTCACTACTTGACGGCCTTCATGAATTTACAAACATTACACCGGTGATTTCAGTATTTTACCTAACTATATAACCAGGCAGGTTTTGTATGTACATAAGTTTGTTTACTTTTTACATACTGATCAAGTTGGATAATAAAGTTGAGTCATTTAATCCCTTTAAAAAGTCCCCACTCCTTTTTCCACTTGGGATTTTGAATCTGAAAAGTTCAAATATTTTCTATGTGATGTGCTCTTTCTAAAAACATGACTTGCACAAAGCCCGGTATTATTTTCACTCTGTGTGTTCAGCATGGTGAATAGCACCTGGGAAAGTTTGGCTTGTATCAACTCTAACCTTAGCCCTCTGCTGCACTGAAAAGCACTCTTGGCATTTTCAGAGATGCTCCTTTCTGGTCCTGACTGTTCTGTTGCCCTTTGAGATTTAAACATCTGGGCTGAAGGTAAGTATATTGTATTATCCAGGTAGTGGGCACGGTAATTGTAGCATTATTAGCATATGGATATGTGCCTGTACCTGAAATAGGTTATTAAAAAACAAATATGCAACTACACACAAAGATCTATACTGAAGAAATATGTAGAACTTGGGTCAAATGAAGACTTCATACATCCCTGGTCACCTCATATATTCATGCTAAAGACAACTCAGGCAGTACTTAACAGTCTTGTGACTTTCTCTACTGAATAGCAGGATATATAAAAGGAAAGACCTTGTTTTATCAGCTCATCAATACTTATTAGCACAGGATGGTACACAATAAGTGTGTGTAAATGTTTATGAAAGTTGACTTTAATTAAGACATGCCTACTGTTACTTGTTTTGATCTCCACTACTAGAATAATTCATCTTTATGTAGCTGAAAAATCTACTCTCTTCTTTTACAACATATTCTATTAAGGGAAAGTAATAACATTTTTAAAGTAAGATTTTCCTAAAACATTATGCAATTCACTTCTTGCAAAGCTTTTTGTCTGTCACCTGTGTGTCTTTTCCTAATATGGTCAGAAATGTATTCAGGGAGGTTTGTCTTGGTGTAACTACTAGTTCATTCGTCTAGAATGTCCCCATTTTCGTTATCATAAGTTGCTCACTTCTTGTTGGGAGCTGTGGTTCATTGTGAAGGGGAGTTCCTTTATGGCTAGTAATACTCTGGAATCCCCAGGGATGGTCCATGACAAAAGAGTTTAGAATTCTGAAGTGACACCCTTCAAACCACAACTAGTCAGTCTATAGTCTGAGTCACAGTCTTTGCCAGAGCAGGTCAGCCTGTGCCCAAAAGGGAGAAAGAAGAGGAAGAAATCCTTGTAAAAGTACAGTGTACCCAACAGAAAATTCTCCAGTTGTGCTTTAGAATTTTGAGTTCTACCCCCCACTGAAACTTTCTAATATTTAAAATTACAAAGAGACCATGAATTTCCCTTTACTACACTGAGTACTTTAGCTGTGGTGTGCTTTATTTATGTACATATTCTTCAAGTTGGTTCTGAGTATTTTTCTTGAAGTTTTTTTTTTTCATTTTTTGTTTCCAAAGAGAATTTTCCCAACATCCCAGGTTTCATATTAGTTAAGGTATTTTTTAAAGGGACCTACATATCCAGGGTAACAGCAAGAACTTTATCTGTTAACAGAAGCATAAGCCATCAAATTTATTATCAGGGTGTGTCTATGAGTGATAGATCTGAGTGGCCTTCCAGAGCCAGGTATGTACAGTAACCACTGAAGAAGTTCTGAGTCTCAGAGAGCAGCAAAAAAGGAAGGGATTATCACATTAAGTCACTGTCTTTGCCTAAGTAATTTCCTAGTTTGTATTCATGAGAATAGCAGAGTAATTCCAGGCCTTAGCTGAGGAAAGTCTTACCTTTATTCCACACCTCTGTCTCAGGTTATTATGCTCACTGTAGCTCTTGTCACTGTTGTAAACTTTGGTTTTATTTCATAAGACAAAGTCTTCGGTATTAAGCAATCATAGTGGAACTCGGGTTTCCTAAGGGTTGACATGCCAACTCTGCAGCTTTTTAGAATTTGGCCCAAATTATTTACCTGGATCCTCCTCTCAAAGCCATTCTCAGCTCTGGGAAGTGGAGAAAGTGACATCCCTGCAGAGTTTTAGAGCAAAGCATGTGTGCACATCAGAGGCTGTGTTCACTGCCTGTGCCCCCAACAAACACTAATAATAATAAATAAAAAGAAAGAAAGAAAGAAAGAAGCCTGGAGCTTGCTAGCAAGTGCCTATAGAAGCCTGGGTCAAGAAGATTGCAAGTCTGAGGTCAACCTAGGCTACACAGTGAGACTCTGTCTCAAAAATCTAACAGAGTTTCAAAAAGAAGATGAGAAAATATCATGCTAAGCTCTCAGTTTAACCCTGGCACATAACACTTGTGGTCTCTGAGGAAAGGGGGCAAGAGACCTTCCAAGACTCACAGGGAAGTCCTTTATTAGCTGCCACCCTGGTAATTTTCTCTCAAAGCCTTAGTTTCCTCATTTGTAAAATGGACAGAATCTCCCATAACCTGCCTAAGTAGCTTAAAGAAAATGATTTCTCTCTCTCTCTCTCTCTCTCTCTCTCTCTCTCTCTCTCTCTCTCTCTCTCTCTCTCTCACACACACACACACACACACACACACACACACACACACACACACAGAGAGAGAGAGTAAAAATACTTTATAAAAGACGATATATAAAAATGTGACTAATCTAACTACAAAGTTCCCGGGAGCTAGCTGTTTTCTTTTAGGAAGACTCTTTTTGAACCAGAGCTTCATAGTTCCCTTCTGTCAAGAGCAGTGGCCTTTTCCTACTTTGTCTAAGTGACTCATGTGGAACTTGTCACAAATTACCTTGCAGTTTGTTTTTCCTTCCTTTACTCTAATTCAGTTTTGATTTCTGGAAGACACAATTTTAAATCTGTCCATTTGAACTCTCAGCTCGTAGGAGGGGCTGTCAGGAAGCCCTTCTGGTGTCACCACACCATAGCTATACCACACTTCGGGTGGGAAGAGCCAGAGCTCAGCGGGACAGCAGCTGTCTTCTCAGAGAAAGGCAACGAAGAATGATAACCCGGATGAAGGGAGAAATTCTTAGTTGAGGAGAGATGCTTAGGGGACTTGGGGATTTGCCTTGATCTTATTACAGTAAGGATGGAAGGAAGGCCAAAGAGTTGAGGAAATGAAGGGAGATGGGGTATTGAAGACACATATGTCAAAGTACCAAGACTGTGTCTTGGCTCTTTGACAAGTCCATGTATTTCCTTTTTGAAAACGATCAGTGCTTACTACAACTGACATATAGTTGACACTAAATTATTTCTTGACTCTGAGATTTGTACAAAATATTATTTTGTCATTCGTATTATGTGATAGTAACAAATACAATAGCACATGAATATAATATCACACCACCAAATGTATAAATGCCATGTATTTGCAACTCTATAATTTTTAATACTGAGAACAGCCTGGCTAGGTGATACTCTCATTATGCCCAATTTAGAAATGAAAATATTGAGACCTTAAAGCATGCTTACGGTATGGACAGTATTAAGAAAGGGAAAAAAAGTCAAATAATTGTAAAATATATTAGAACTTGTGGGCATAAGATAGGCTCCGCACAACTAACTACCTGTTTACCTCATCTGGGTTCTGTAACCTGGAGTAGTTGGATGAATTTATCTGGGCTGAAACCTCAGTGGATATGGGACGGTTACCTACCTCCTTTGTATTTCACCAATAAGTCAGGAGGCAAAGAGAGGACACAGTCTTGAATGGAGATAGGAAAAAGATTTTAGAGACAGGCGGTTGTCATTGGCCTTGGAGTGTTTTAGAAACTTCACATGATTGGTTGTGCTTTGTCCCACCCTCTCTGGCTAAACATCTGAATCCTGGCCCATGTGATCTTACTCCTTTCAGGAAATACTGGTTGGGAGGACTCAGAACTTGGGAGGAGCCTGTTGTTGAGAAGCCATGAGCCTGCATTTGTACAGCCCAGTTGTTTGCTGACTAATGGGTGCTGGGACTAAAGGAGACAACATCCCCACGGAAGAGCTGGGGTGGCAGAGTGGGGCACAGTCCCCTCATGTCTATCACTCACTTGGAAATCAGGGACAGGGTCTTGGCTCTAAGAACAAAGTCATTCTCTTCACCAGAGACAAGACGGCTGGGAAAGCAAAGAGAGTTTATGCAGTCAGAGTTGAACTACTGAATGAGAGTGATGACAGTTAATTTGGAAAAAGATGCATTTGATATCATATACATTTTTGCTTTTAATCTGTCAAAAAAGCTCATGAAGACTCTGCTATTTGAATCTGGGCCATGGAACTTTCTTGAGAGAGCAGACGAGATGAGGAGAAAGTTGAAAACAACGTCACTGCTGGCATAGGTAAAAGGGTGGCCTGCCCCAGGTGGGACAGATGATTAGCAGGGGCCCTGTGTACTGGTACTTTTCCTGCTGTGGTATTGAAAACACATGAGAGAACTGAAGAGAGGATAAACTTGCTTGGACCCCGGTTTCAGAGAGTTCACTTTGTCATGGCAAGTATGTGGCTTGAATAAGAATGTCTCCCAGCAGGCTCACACAATTGACACTTGGTCCCCACTTGGTGCTGCTGTTTGGGTTGAGGTCTAGAAGGTACATATGTCTTGGAGGAAGTTCATCACTTGGGATTGGCTTTAAGGTTTCAAAGCTTTGCATCATTCCCCATGCTCTCAATCTCTGCCTCTTGCTTCTGTTTTGTATGTAAACACTCAGATTACTGCTTTGGCTACCATGTTTGCTGCTTACTTATCCTGCTTCCCTATGATCACAAAGTATAACCTCCTAGAACCATAAGACAAAATAAACTATTTCTTCCATAGGCTGTCTTGGCCACTGTATTTTATCACACTAACAGGAAAGTAACAAAATACAACAAGAAAACTATGGAGGTGAATGTGGCTCCATCCATGATGGCCTCACCAGACAGATTAAGATGCAGAGAATAAAGTGATCAGTATACTCTTCAAAGGCCCACCCCTAGTGACTAGCTTTTGCCAACCAGACCCCACTTCCTAGAGGCTCCACAGCCTTGAAAATAGTGCCACAAACTGAGGACAGTTCAGGTAGAGAGACTCCCAAATTGACTGGGGATGAAGTTTGGACAGTGTCATGGTGAATTCTAATTCAAAATTGAGTTAAGAACACTGTTCAGAGAATGGGGTGGTTACAATGTAAAGTAAGATGCTTCCTGTTGGAAAAGGGTCTTGATCTTCTCTTCAAGAAATAGTACTTGTATGAAGTGTTAGGTAGGCTTAAAGGGATCAGCTTAAAAACGTTTCAAAGCCTGTAGCACTATTACTACTCTGAAATTCTGTCAAAGTCAATCTTTGATGTTTTTCAGGAAATCATGCTTCAGATTGGTCCATTCTTCCAGAGTCTGAAGAGTTAAACAAAGAGGGTGTGAGAGGCATAAAAGATGTGCATAGGAGACAGATGGGTCCTCTTTGCTAAACTTGGCATGAAGGATACTCCATTGTCTGACTTGGAAGCACCTGCCATTTGCCCAACAAAAGTCTCTCTCAAACCAAAGAACCTCCTCTGAGGGTGGCACCAGCATAGGGAACTAAGAAATACAGTATTGAGTGACTGACTTAGTGTGTGGAAAGTAAGATGTGGCTACTTTTATTTACTTTTCACTTCCAGTTATTATACAAATTAATGGGTTTCTTTGTGGCATTTTCATACATATGTGTCACACTTTGTTGTAACTTGTGTCCTGTCTGCTTCTCCCATGTCTCTCCCCTGCCCCCTTTCTGGCTAATGCCCTTTCTTCTTGCCAAATAATACTTACCCCTCCTGCTTTCTACCTTTACTGTCACATGCATTCCATTGTTTTCTCTCAACCCTACCTTTTCTACTTTCAAAACACACACACACACACAAACACACACACACACACACACACACACACACACACACATACACATACACTATAGTTTAAAATGTAGGTTACATACGTCAGAGAGAAAATATACATTATTTGTCTTTCAAAGTCTGGCTTATTTTCTTGGCATAATTTTCAGTCACATCAATTTTTCTTGCCAATATCATGCCTTCATTCTTCTTCATAGGTATATAAAATTCCACTGTGGATATATGTCACATTTTCTTTACCCATTAGTCTGTTGGTGGACATCTAGACTATTTCCATTGCCTAGGTATTGTGGATAGTGAAGCAACAAACACAGCTGTGCCACATCTCTGTAGTATGTGGACTTAGTATAGCTGGATCGTGTGAAACCTCCACATGGATTTTTACTGACTATACTAGCTTCTTTCTTTCTATTCTTTTTTTGTTTTGTTTTGTTAGTTTTTCATGACATGGTCTTTTTGTGTAGCTCTGGTTGTCCTGGAACTCACTCTTAGATCAGGCTAGCCTTAAACTCAGAGACCCACCTGCACATCACTGCCTAGAATGACTTTTGATGTCTGTATAAAGTTGTTATGACTTCTTAATGAATTATTGCATTTATTATTAACAATAAAGAATGGTCTCTTTCTTCTGACTATGGTTTGAAATCCACATAGACAGATATCAGAATAGCTATACCAGATCAATATTGGTGTCCATTGGCTTGACAGATTGTCTTCCAAGCTCTGACTCGCAATCTTCGCTGTGCTTATCAGTGAGGTGTGTTTCTTAGAGCCAACTGGCAGTTGACCAGAGTTTATTAATCTAATCCATCCACCAGCATCTCTTTATTGGTACGTTGAGACCATTATATTTAAAATTATTAGTGAAAGATGTTTTTAGGTCTTACATTTTTTTTTTCAGATTTTGTTCATGTGTCCTGAGCTGATGGGTTGGAGAGCTCTTCTGGTTCTATCTGGTCATCATTGTGCAGCCTGTTCTTGACATCTCAGTCTTCAGTACCATCAGAAAAGAGAAGATAAATTGCCCTTGGCAGTGACTTCTCTTTCCTTCCCCTCAGCAGAGAGTTCTGTGGTGGAAAATGTGTTTAGCCTTCTTCACATTGACGTAGTACCTGTCCTTTTTGTCTCATTTTTCATGAATTCTTCTACTTCTTGGTGGACTACCAAAGCTCTTCTGTTTCATTCTTTGGAATGGAGTCTAATTTTTCTTCTTGTGGAGCTCTCTTTAATGGGTCAGAGGAGACTTCTAGCCCACTCTCTTACCATGAAGTCCTCCATAAATAAACTTTTCCATGCTTCATTTTAGGGTTTCAAAGAGTTCAGCACATTGCAGCATCCAGCTCTGCTCAGCTTCCTCAGGCCACCCCAGAACAGGTGAACTTTGTTTTTTGTTTGGTTTGGTTTGATTTGTTTTTTTTTGTTGTTGTTGTTGTTTTTATTTGCTGGTAATACATTGACATTGAATGCCTTGGACAACTATGGGCACAGTGCACATTGGCCGTTAAACCTGAGCAGCTCAGATGCATCCGGAAGGCTTGTTAAAGTGCAGCTTTCTGGGATCCACCCCAGAGCTTCTGACTTAGGGCTATGATAAGGCTGTTTCAAGAAGTTTCATGTGATACTGATGCTCTTGATCTGGATCACAGTTAAGAAACTGCTGTAGGCAAGAGGGATTCATTAAACACACTGAAAAGAGCATCCCAGGAGTGGTGAGTCAATTGCTAGCACACAGCTTTGACATGACATGAAATGGCACTTCATGCTAGTAAACTTCTTGACTTAAATGAATGAAAAAAAAAACTCAGGCAAATCTAAGGTGATGGGTGGTCTATGACACACCTGACTAATAACTCCAAAACTATCATAGATCAGTTGTGAGGAGGTGGAATGATAGCCCAAGCTAGAGGATAAGGGAGCTAAAGGATGCTGAAAATGGGAGAGTCTTCCCCAGGGAGGAACCTATCAATTTGTTGTGCAATACCAAATTGCCGGCCCTGAAAACATATACATATAGTAACATTATACAGACTGAACAGATTGTATTTATCTATTTAGGAATATATATGCATGTATGTACATACATGCATTAAAAATTTTTATTTTTAGTGCAAAAAAAGCCTTACCAGGACAAAGAATTGTGTGACATTTTATATTTGTGATTGTGTAGCTTTGTAATAAATTGTAAGTGATTTACTTAAAATATACACACACACTGTGTGTGTGTGTTGGTTAGTTTTACTGCCAGCTTGATATACCTTAGAGTCACCTTGGAAGAGGGAAGGCCAACTGAGAAATTGCCTACATCAAATTGTCTTGTAGCCAGTAGTAAGAGATCACATGCCCCTCAAGCTGCTTTTAGTCATTATGTTTATCACAGTAACAGAAAACAAACAAGAGCAATGTACATTGTGTGTGTGTGTGCGTGTGTGTGTGTGTTGGGTATATGTATGTATATATGTGTATATAGATATATATATATGTGCATATGTGTATATATAAATGTATATTGTATGATTCTCCCACATCTAACACATATATCTGTATATCTTACAGCTTTTGTGGAAGACAAGATAGCCAGTTCCTCTGGGTTTGTGATATTAAAACAGCCACTCAATGGGAATAAAACTCTGGTTAAGAAAGTTTGCAGTGACTTAACAGGCCTAATAGAAAAATTTAATCCTTTGAATGTATCTTTCCTTAAATCACAACAAATACTATTCATATTATCTGCTTTTTTTTCTCTCCTTTTTTACCTTTTTCAGTCCCAAGAAAATCCACTTACCGTGGTCTAAGTAAGAGTCAGGTGCTTGCTTGTTTTCCTAAGGAATACTGATTTGCTTGATTGTAGTCATGAATGACGTGTCCCAACAGCTTAGTTTCTTCAATTCTCCATGTAGCCATGCAAGTTCGAGTGCACCCACAGAGCACAGTATAGAGCACAGTATAGAGCACAGTATAGAGCACAGTATAGAGCACAGTATGCTTATATGAGATGAAGGTGGGTGTAGGAAGACCCAGCAACTTCCTGGGGGCATACGTGAGTGAGTTGGCCAGCACTCTCATTGTTCCCCAGTTTAGGCTCCCTCAACCTTTTAAGCATTGTCCCTTCTGCTTGCTGCTAGGGTGCCTACAACCACTCAGGGTCATGGGTAGCAAACGTAATTGGTGGAGGAGAACTAATGCAAGGGCACGCTATATACCCCTTCTTTAGTTGGCTGGGGATATTTGTCTTTTCTTTTGAAGTGACTTAACTATGCATTTGTTGGAGATCATTGTGGGGGGAGCGGGGAGGGACGGTTGAAGCAGTTTTAGCGTGTAAATGGTCCAATTGAGAACTGTAAGGGAGAAGCTTAGATACAGGTTCCACCTCTCGTCCAGACTCGAAATATGACCCTCCCACTCCAGACTCTTCCTAAATAAAGTAAAAGTTCAGAATAGCCAGCTGAACTGTAAGCAGCTCCTCTGGGTATATTTTGGTTTCACACTAATGAACTCACGCTCTCACGGAGACACAAGGAAGAAGACTCAGAGAGGAGCCAGGCTTTTAAGCTGGGTTGCTTGGCTCCAGGGAGAGATTCCAACACCCAACTCCAAGGCTCCCCAAACCAGAAACCCCAAGTCTGACCAGCCTTGCTTGTCCAGGCACCACCATGATTGCCTCTGTCAGTCCTATAGATAGACTGTCTCATTGTTTATTTAGCTGCATGGCCCACTAGTTTCTACCCATCTACTGCAACCATTGTTTTATAACTGGTAAATATTGATCAAACTTCTGTACTGTTCCAGGCATCTAGGGTACAACAGCACCAAAGAAAGTGTAACCCTGGCCTCGGGAGCTAGGAAGGCACTAGATGCTCAGGAGGACACACTACCTAGCAGAACCCCAAATGGGATCCAAGATGAAGTTAGGCAGCCTTGCAGGAGCCACCAGAGCTTGAGGCTAGATTCACAGCACAACGACGAGCTGCCTTTCATTCTTATTCAATTTTTCTCCAGTTTCTTCCCCAGTTTGTCCCGTGACGAATCTAAAGACCAGATTTGAAGTTCTGTCCTGCGAGATGATCACGTGTCCAGAAGGGCGACACTTTTTTCATCTAGTCATTAAGTTATACCTAGATGCTTTGTGTCAACATATACTTCATCTACCTCCTCCGCCCAAGAGCTTTAGCTGCTTGGGTCCTAACCCCATTCCTTCCTGCAAGGCAGCTATCTTCTATACCGTGTCCTCCGGCAGCCTCGCCTTCTGTCTCCGTGTCTGCTTCAATAACAAACAGCTGTTGCTGAGGCGTTGCTGTTACCGTGTAGCCTTCGAAAACTCCCTCCTGTCACAGGAGATGCCTCTTCCAGAGGATGGATCATCATCCAGGCAACAAGTGGCTTGGTTGCCATAGAGACTCACTAGGGTGAGCTGTGTTTGTTTGCCTGCATCACTCTTCTCCCTGGGAGTGCGACAAAAACCTCTTCTCTACGTCATGCATAGCTGTTGTTTTGGTAGGCCGTGGGTAGGCTTTTCCTGTGGGTGAACGTTAATCAGCCGATCAGTAGTGATAGTATCAAGACCTCTGTTTGATGCGTTAATAGTGGCAGACACACTTCCACAATTAATAACGCTTTTGGGCGCCGCGGGGAGGGAGAGAGGAGAGGGCGGAAGCACTGCGTTTGCTAGTGTTCTGAGGACGCCTTCACATAAACACATACTCGTCACTGCCTGTCACCACAAACTGTCTTGCTCTGCTCTGATCTTGACTTTCTGCATAACCCCTTTCTGGGTTTATATGCCCTTTGGCAAGTGCAGCAAGGGCTGTTTCCTGTTTCTGAACTTGTAGGCAGCCATCCATATATCTCTGTTGTCACTTTTAACTAGCTATCAGTCCAACTTGTTGCTGCTCTTTTTTATCTGCAAGTGAAAAAGGCTGGCAGTTAGGTTGTTGATGTATTTGATAGTCTTAATTAATGGCTACATTTACATATGACTCAAAAAAATCTAAAACAGAAAGTAAGCAGAGATGAATGCCCCCATTCCTGAGGCCTAGGGGGTGGGGGGGAGGGAAACACCAGTGGAGACAACACAAGAGGCATGCAGATTTTAAAGTACCCCTTGCTCTTTTCTCTGTTTCTTCAGAGACCAGGGAAAGAAACCTTCACAGGAGCTTAGCCTATCAGAGGGCTTCTAAGCTGAGAACACAAACGCACAGCAGGAAGGAAGCATGCTCTCCCAGGTGGCAAGTCCTTCCAGAAGCTCTCTCCACTCTCCTGGAGAGCAGCTCCACTGTAGCTCAGACCCTATGGGTGGATTCTCCACACATAGGAAGCACCATATCCTACACATTTAGGCCAATTATAAACTCCAGGCCTTCAAACATGCTGCCTCATCTTCCTAAAAGGGCCTTCCATTCTGCTTGCCCTGGGCTGTGTCTGCTCACCTTCACACATTCTCCCTGCTTTTTTGTAAATGTCTCCTCCGCTGTGCTGGCTGATCCTTCTCTTCTGTAGACTGTATATCTGCAAAGGTTAGGGCCAAGTCTGGCTTAGAACGGGTTTCTCTTCTACCTTGGTTGCTGTACAGAAAATGTTGAAGTAAGTAGTGGACATGTAAGGCACTTCCTTTTTCCCTTTCCTTTCTTGTTTCTCTGTAAAAAATAAGCATTGCTGAAATAAGTTTGTTTTACTCATGACTAATTGTCCTGATTCGGGAATTAAAAAAAAAAAACAAAAAACAACAAAAAAAACCAACCTACTTTCTGACATTCAGTTCCTTGGAATTAGAATTACTAGGTCAAATACTGTAAACATCTTAGATTCCTCTTGAGAAATAACACATTGCTTTCCAGAAAGTTGTGTATTCCAGCTAGCTGAGCATGAGGTTGCTTGCTTCCTTCTATGCCTATCGGCACTGTTAGAAAAAAATATACTCAGTTTGTAAACTTGGAAAAAGAGAAAAGCTTCTTACTGCTCAGCTTTGCCTCATCTAAGTACTGAGAGAGACTGTCACCACCCCTACTCACTTTATAGTTCCTGCATTGTGAATTGTGCGGTATCTTCCATCCGATTTATTTTTGGAATATTCTTCTTTTCTTCTCTTTTTTGGACATCCAGCCTCACTAAGTACTACCATAGCTGGATTTCAATAAGTTTCTATACATTAAGTAGTTAGACTATTACGCATCATGTGTTTTACAGATCTACCCGCTTAGATATTTGGATTTTAAGTACAAGGTCTTTCTAATGTTCAGAAGCTAGGTGTTTCTACATGGCCAGGCCCATGGCCATTTCCCTTGGGGTTTCTCATGTGCCTCTTAAGTCTGCAGTACTCTTACCCTCCACAATGAAGAGAACATTTAGCTACTTTGTCCCTGACATTTGCATACTCTTAGTTCCTTGTCTGTGTTCACATGAACTTCATGAGTACAATTGTGTTCAGCTCTACTTGGCTCTCAGCCACTGAAAATTTGATTTGACATTGTCAGGAGGCAAAGGATTACCTTTTGCCAAAGTTTGTGTCAATATAATTTACGGAACAGTTTTTTTTTTTCTTCCTAAATTATTAGAGGTGTCTGTCTTTAGTGTATCGAAAGTCACTATTTAGCAGGGCTTGGTGGCTCACACCTGTAGTGCTAGCATGCAGGAGGCTGAGATAGCAGATCAATGTTAAGTTTAAGGTCAGCCTGGTCTATACAGAGAGCTTCAAAACAACCAGAGTTTTATAGCAAGACCCTGTCTCCAAAGACCCAAAAGGAAAAGAAATGTCACCCTTTAGCTGGGCTTGATGGATCATGTCTGTAAGTGGAACTCTTAGGAGGCTCAAGATTAAAAGCTTGAGGCCAGCTTGAACTAACTACACAGTGAAAGACTGACTCACTTTCCTCCCCAAACCTCTGTTATTCTACGGTCTTTCATATATATATATATATATATATATATATACATATATATATATATATATTCATATTACATCTCAATTGTTATCCCATCCTTTGTATCCTCCCATTCCTCCCTCCCTCCCGCTTTCCCCTTACTCCCCTCGCCTATGACTGTGACTGAAGGGACCTCCTCCCCCTGTATATGCTCATAGGGTATCAAGTCTCTTCTTGGTAGCCTGCTGTCCTTCCTCTGAGTGCCACCAGGCCTCCCCATCCAGGGGACATGGTCAAATATGGGGCACCAGAGCTCGTGTGAAAGTCAGTCTCCACACTTCACTCAACTGTGGAGAATGTCCTGTCCATTGGGTAGATCTGGGTAGGGGTTCGAAGTTTACTGCATGTATTGATCTTGGCTGGTGCCGTAGTCTGAGCAGGACCCCTGGGCCCAGATCCGCCCATCATAATGTCTTGTAGTTTTCTAGGACCCTCTGGATCCTTCTATTTCCCCATTCTCCCATGCTTCTCTCACCTAGAGTCCCAATAGGATGTCCTCCCCTCTGTCCCACTTTCCTGATAAGTGAAGACTTTCATGGAACATGCCCCTTGGGCTAGTGTCCAGATATAAGTGAGTATATACTATTTGAATCTTTCTGCTTCTGGGTTAACTCACTCATTATGATCATTTCTAGTTCAATCCATTTGTCTACAAAGTTTGGAAATTCCTTGTTTTTAATATCTGAGTAGTATTCCATAGTGTATATGTACCACAGTTTCTTTATCCATTCTTCTACTGAGGGACACTTAGGCTGTTTCCATGTTCTGACTATTATGAATAAGGCCGCTATGAACATGGTTGAGCATATGTTCATCTTGTGTGCTGGAGTATCTTCTGGGTATATTCCAAGGAGTGAATAGTTGGGTCTTGAGGAAGCCTTATTCCCACTTTTTTGAGATAGCATCAGATAGATTTCCAAAGTGGCTATACTGAGACATGAAAAGGAAGGGTACTTTGTTTGTTTTCCCACCCATTTCCCTGCCTGTATTCCAAGACTCCTTATTTAGCAGCAATTAATCCTCACTGAGGGAAGATGCTGTGGCATCTTGGGAAAACTTAAGATACAATGTGATAGAGGCATAGTGAATTGGTATGGCAACCTATCAGACTGGCTTAGCCTTGACTATAGATGAGTTGCCCTGGCCTTATCAAGGCATAACTTTCATTCATCTGATACTGGACTCTTCATAAAAACCTGTGCACACACAACCACTGAAAAAATAAGTTCTGTGGCAAAAGATAGACTATCATGAATCTTCTCTGGTGTGTCAGAGACCAGAGTTTCTATGGTGATTTTTTTTCTTTTTCACAACATACCATTGTACAAAGCGGGGGAATGCCAGTCTTAACTAAGACAAGAGTCAACAGAATGTTCCCTTATAGGAAGCCACTAGCCACACACTCAACAAGGTGAGTAAGAGGAAGCATTTGGCAGCTGGTCCTCTCTTCTCTTCTAGCTTTCTGACTTATCTCATGGGTCTTGAAAGTTGATCCCTGGAAAACTTGGGATCACAGAACTTGACATTCATTAGAAGACATTGCCAATACTCATTGGCTGCTTTATCCATAAATCAATTTTGAGAACAAAAAAATAAGTAGTTGTGTTTTATTTTATTTTAAGGTGAAAACAATAAGAGTAGAAAAGTCTTCTTACTTTATTAAAGAATTATACTTTCTATCCAAGTGCTACTGGATTTAAATAGAAGCTTTGTGTTGTCAGTGCTTTTTGTTTTGTTTTGTTTGGTTTGGTTATTGTTTGTATATTTTGTTTCTGGTCATGTTGTTTGTTTGAGGTAGGGCCTTAAGCTGTAATCTTGTCTAACCTAGAGCTGGCCATATAGAGCAGCTTGGCCTCAAACTCTCAAAGATAAGCTTGCCCCTGCTTCCTAATTGCTGGGATTAAAAGTGCACACTACCCTGCCTGGGCTGTTTTGGGTTTTGAGATAGTGTTTTATACAACCCAGGCTGGTTTCAAAATTGCTATGACCTTGAACTCTTGATCCGCCTGCCTCTACCTCTCTAACCGTGGGTTACGGGTGTGCAAAACCACACCTGGCCTTAAATGGGGATATTTTAAGAGTATTTCACACCCTCTTCCCAAAGTGCTGTCCTCAAATTCTAGTGATCCTCTGGTCTTGGCTCAGAAGACCTAAGGATGGATCAATGTTTTAGAGTGATTTAGTTGAACCTTCATTTGGAGTTCAAAAACTCTCTCCCACCTAAATCTCACGTAAGTCTTATTAATATTAATTTTATTGCTTTTTTAAAAACTGTTAAAATTTCTGCCTCTGAACATGTGTTAGGAAGTGGGGTACAAATACTGCAAACATCCTTAGGTGTGTCAGGCTTATTGGCCCTTATTAGCTAACAAGCAGCAGAGATACCTCTGACTCCTTCTGGCTGAAATAAAGGAGGGCCTCCTCTCTAGCTCCTCCATTCCTTCTTCACCTCCCTCTCTTTTCTTTGCCATTCCTCTCCTTCCCAAAGTAGCCATCATCCTCCAGGATGCTTCTGCACAATTTGTCAGATACAGCCTTTAGCCTATCTCCTCCTCCGTGAAGGAGGGGCTTCTTGTCTACTGAATGCACTAATGTGGTCCAATGTCTGTGCCCTAAATAAACACTCAGTGAGTATTACTGAATTCAGTTTAGTCATCTGATGGCCATGTGAAGTGCATTGTTCTTGGGAGTTGATTCCTCTGGTGAACTGGTATCATTGAGGACCTGGTTCTTTATCTTTTAACTTTGTGTCTCTTGGTGTTGATTCAATCCTAAGTCAGACTTCCTTTGTGGTTCCCAGTGGCCCCCTTGCCCCTCCCCGTGTTAGTCAGATATGGTAGCAGGGACATGGGGACATGTCACAGCCACTGTCGCCTGGGTACACAATGTAATGATGGCTTCCCATTGCCCAGATGGAATCATATGGAGCTCTGAGCAGGAATGAGAGACAGAGAGTTCCTGGTGAGCTGCATCTCCAGCTCATGCAGTCCAGTGTGAGTATAAGTTACTTTCATGGGGTACATTCGGAGAAGTCATCTTCTGAAAGGATCCAGGAAACCAATACGCTGACTTCGAGGATGAAGAAATTGTTGACACCTCACATGTTCTGTTGGGGTGACTTTCTCAGGCCTTAAAAAAAATTAAGCAGTTACTCATCTCTTTTTATTTCTTTCTCTGCACAAAGTGCACTGGACACTGATACTTCTGCTTCTCTGGAGGTTTCTTTCCAAGGTAAGCAGTCCCAGAAACAAGCCCAGTATCCTTAGGCTGCCCTTCCTCGCCCTGTATTGCTATTACTAAGCCAGCATCAGCTTCAAGTAGGATCCTTCTTGGTTCTGCAGCACAGTGGTGGGTCCACCATATGTAAGTGGGTGGGAGATGGTACTGTTTCCTAGGTTATGTACCAAGTCAGCCAGAACACCAGCAAGTTTAATTCCCTTAGCAGGACTGAGGGGGGGGGTATCAACAAGAGCGTAAAAATAAACTGCAAAAGACATGTTCCCACTGCTTCTCGCTTCTGTGCTTAGAGGTAACTGCTATTAAAATGAGCCTGAAGGCTTAAACTCACTCTTTCTATGCCTACAGCTGTGTGCATATTCTTGGTCCTTTTCACACACACTAGAATTATTTTAAGGGGCCATATGGTGAACAATATTCTCTGATAAAAGAATTATCTTTCCTCCTTTTCAGGTCACAGGCATACCCATCTTTGGATATTGGACTTCATCTCATTATCTTTTTTCTGATAGAAGCCTCTTGGTGGCTGTTTCTGGCACTGCACTGAGTGCCCCTATATGTATATCCTTGTATATGTTTCAAACATTTCTGGAAACTAAGTTCTACCATGTGTAATTGCTGGGCCAGAGCTGTGTGCTCTGAAATTTTCAGACAGTTGGTTGTGCTTGCACTTCTGCCCCAGAACGTTGGTGTGAACAGTTTCTAGAGTTTAGAGTATATGATTGCCAAATCTCCCTCTAGTATTAGCAGGACTCAGTTCTAAGACTCTTATCTCTTCTGCATGGTGGCTTTTTGAGGCTAACTTTTATTTTGGGTTATTGAAATGAACTCCCTTTTGAAGCAAGTCAGAAAGAGAATGTTTGAAAATGAAAATGCAACTGAAAACGATCGCACACTTCCTGTAACTATCAAGAGGGGTAGTGGGTCATGCCAGTAATATATCACTGTAATCCCAGGAGGCTGAGGCAGGAGGATTCTGAGAGTTTAAGAGCAGACTGAGCTGTAACTTAGTTTAAGGCCAATTTAAGGCCTTAAGTGAGAACCATCTTTGTAAAGAAAGAGAGATATAAAATCAGGGAGGACTGATTTCACATCATAAAAAGGAGTGAAAGTGCAAGCTTGGACACAAACACTAAGGAATTCTCTGTAATGGATGGGCCTGCAGTAACTCCACCCATAACCTTTGAACCAGTCTGTTTTGTTTAGAGATGGCTGAACCTGCCCAACCCGTGTCTGGAGGTTCTCCCAAGAAAACTCAGAGTATAGCCGAGGTTTGCAGCAGGTGAGCAGGGTAGTGGGATTGCCCCTTTGAGTCAGGGCAGAGTTTTAGCATTTACCTGGGAGCTAGTTCTCTGAAGTCATATTTAAGTACCCAAGGCACAAGAAATCTCTCTCACCTTTTGAGGAAGTCTCTGGTTGGCCTGATACTATGTACCCCAGACTGGACTCAAACTTGCAGCAATCCTCCTGCCTCAGTGCTGAGATTACTGGTATATTCCATTTTGCCTGGCTTAGTTGGTTCTAATTTAAGTTGAAAGATTCATCAGCATTTCCTTTTAAATTCAGCTGATGGTGTTGATATTTCTTTCTTTCTAAGAATAGCCAATTAATTCAGTCCTAAAGAGATGACCACATTCCATCAGGGACTCAGAAATGACTGAAATGTCCAAACCCTGTAGGGGAGTCTTCCTAAGTGAAAGTCAGTGGAGAATCTTAGAAAAATGCATATGAAACAATCGCTGTAACTTCACCTTAATAAAAAGTTTGAGCTTTTCGATTTAATTCAACAACTTGTATTAACCTTCATCTCACCTTCCCAAAATGTCTTAACTTTTATGAAATGAAAAATTAAAGAGGGTCTGTATACCACAAAGTCTTGGGTAAGGAATATAAAACTACAAATGTTTTATTTATACAGTACTGTTAAAAAACACTATAAATACACATCAAAATATCTTCACAACAGAAACTGGGTGTGGTGGGTCATGCCTGTAATCCTAACATAGGAAGACAGATAGGCATATCTTACAAGTTCATGGCCACCCAGAATGAGACTCTGTCTGCAAAAAAAATTTTTTTTCCAAAATAAGACACCAAGAATATCTTCAATGCTATAAAGCTAAAACCTTACTTACATGCATTCTTTCCTTTTTGAGGGTAAGGCTTCTGAGCCAAAATACCAAGGGCTACACTTATTCTCCAACATCAGCTTGTAATATTACCTATTCAAAATTATTGAGATAATTATTGTTTTGTTATATTTTATTATTGTATCTTAGAAGCCTGATCTTTTCTAATGAGGGGCAGAAAGGGAATGAATCCAGTGGGAGGGAAAATGGGGAAGAACTTGGAGGAGTCGAGTAAGGGGAAGTCATAACTAGAATATATTATGTGAGAAAAGAACACATTTTCAATAAAAAGAAACAACAAAAATAAAATGTTATCAGAAAAGGTAAATAATGCATACATATACTACATAGTGAATCATTATCTGCAGCTGATCTGGGACACAAAATGAGGGCCAGTGTGATGGCACAAAGGTTAAAGGTTAAGAGAAAGAAGGTTGGTTGTGATGGTAGATGCCTTTAATAGCAGAACTTGGGAGGCAGGTGCAGGTGGATTTCTGTAAGCTGGAGGCCTGCCTGGTCTACATAGTAAGCTCTAGGCCATCTACACAGTGAGACATTGTCTGAGGAAAAAAAATGGTTACAGGAACCCACAAGTTGTCCTCTGAAATTCACACATACATGCATTCACACACACACACACACACACACACACACACACACACACACACACAGAGAGAGAGAGAGAGAGAGAGAGAGAGAGAGAGAGAGAGAGAGAGAGAGAGAATAAATAATGTGATTAGCATATATTTTGTCCTTGAGGCAGGGTCTTAATCTGTACCCTAGGCTGACCTCCAGCTCATGATACTCCTGCCTTCTGCCTTAGAAATGTGTACCTCAATTCCTGAATCTTAATTAAATTATTAGGTTGAATTTTATTTCTGGGTTAGCTAATTTTGAGATATTACATTAGCGTATATTAGTTGTACAAAAATAATGAGTTTCACAGTACTGCTTTTATAAATGTATAATATAGTTTGGGAATGTTTACATGTTTACCACATTATCTTCTTTGTTTCCCTCTCCACTACTGGGGGTTCCCTTTCTCTTGGTAAATATTCCCCATTCTGCACTCATAGATTTTAAAGAATCTACGTTTCACACAGGAGAGACACACATCGATTGCTCTTTCTGAATCTGTATTATTTTGCTTAACATAATGATCTTCCAGTTCCACCAACTTTCCTTCCAATGACATAATTTCACTCGTTCAATTTTTCTTGTATTTGTTCCTGTGTCGTGGGTGATATGTGCATCTATATCCCACAGTGAGCGTGTGGAGTTCAGAGGACGACTTCTAGGAATCAGTTCTCTTCTTCCATCATATTGGACCCAAGTATCAATCGCAGGTTTGTCAGACTTGGCATCAAGTGCCATCTACTGAGCCATCTTGGTAGGCCATTTCATTCTTTTCAGGGCTGAATAAAACTCCATTGTGTGAATACACGACACCTTCCTTATCCATTCATCTGTTGATGGGCGCCAAGGCTGATTCTGTCTTGGAGACCAGTTTTTAATCCAGATGTTTATGGCTTTCCTGCTACATTAACTAGAAAGAGACTGGACCTGCTTCTGTGACGTATCATGCTTCTTCTTCTGTGCTGATAACAGCAATTAGCACCTAATTCTAATTCCCACTCTCTCCTTTCTAGACTTTTGATTGGATTCATGACTACATTGAAAAGGATGGCATTTCCCGGACTCCCTTGCCACTGGATGTGTCCAAATGATAAACTTCTCACTAATTGGGTGTATGGAAAGTGCTGTGGATCTGGTGATTCTGGAAACTTTCCTCTTCAGAAGAATAACATATACTCTAAGCCCGTTTTCTCCACTTTCCTTTTTCTCTGTGCTCCTAATATAGGGTGAATGGTGGTGCTCTCTTACACTAGAATTTCTACTACTGCAGTTTTAGAATATCAGAAGAGAGGAGGTTAAAGGAACCTAAACCTCCAACAACTTTAAGGAACAGAACTTGTGTACCAGACCTAGGTTCTCACCCCTGGACATTCATTTTTAAGCCGATTCCTACCATTCATTCCTTTGATGGCCACTAACTAATGCTCATTAACAAAAACCCTGATGTACATTTTCTGGTATCAATAGCAGGCTATATGATCAAGTGCATCTCCAGTAAATGGAACAGGAGTGTTATGACCGAGCCATTATTTGGGCACTGCTGATGAGCAAACTTCTGGGTAAATCACAAGTGAGGACTCTACACCCAAATTGCTTGTTTCACTGGCATAAATGGGGAAAGGTGTATTTTTATCTATCCACACGTGTCAAGTGCATCAAATGAGAAAAGCATTAGATGAGAAAAGCTAATGATACTCCCTTCTTCTCTTTAATGAGAGAGCTTTGGACCCTTAATTAGCCAACCAGGAAGCTCAGCACTCATAGCAGGCAGAACTGGTTTCCTAACTCCTCTGACTTCCAGCTTCAACTTCCTTATGGCTTTTTTCCAATGACTTCCCAAACCAGGAAGTTTCCTATTTCGTATTTCAAACCTGTCCTGTGGCTCTATCTCCTCCCCCTCCCCTACCCCCCCTACCCCCCCCCTCCGCTGTGGTTTTCAAATTCCTCTTGAACTGGCCTTGCATCATCTCAAATCCCAGCATTAGCCCTTGGGTCATTACCATTTCAGCAGAGCACATCCCTGAAGTGAGGACCAGAGGAAGGACAAAGGGGTTGCCCTGGTGAATGACTCATTGCCTATAGAGATGGACTTTTTTTTTTTTTTTTTTTTTTTACAAATGTCATTTTCATTCGGGGATGTAGGGAACTGATTGTCCAGTCTTCTGATGTGTCACCAGCAGCCAAAGCTAAGGAAGAACGGTTTTAATTGTGAGATGTCACATGAACAGAGGAAACAGGAGGACGTCCCACCTTATGGGTCGCCTGGTAACTCGGGCTATCCTCCCTCCCTGTTTGCCTTTAGTAAAGAAGCAGTTTCACCAGTGTGCAGCAGTGATGTGACTCAGGGCAGGGTCAGCTGACTGAGCAGGAAGTCACCTCCAGCTGCACCGACAGATGGGAAAGTCCACAGTAGATTGAATGTACTTTTTTAAGAAAAGGAAATAAAGAAGACACTCTGTAGCTTATGGGTTATGTCACAAGGTTAAAAACCCCAATTACATTTGATAATCTTCTGTGAGGTCCCAGGCCAGGAAGGCATTGATCGGTCAAGTGATTATAATACTGTTCCCAACCTAAGTATGTTCCAGTCATTAAGTAAATATATACAGTTTTGTTAGGAGCAGAAGCCTGGGATTGGTAGTAAACCAGGCTCTGTGGCCTTGGCTAAGATGACCAGAGCATAGTGGGAAGTGGGGGTGCCCTCTTTCCCAGTGCGGTGTTGGTGTTTTAGAATTTTTCCCTTGTTTGGGGCTTCAAGGATTTAATGGGTCTGTCCCATTTTTTTTTTTTTTTTAATTATCACCCATTGAATACATCTGAGTAGCTATGTGGACCTGTGGGGTCCAAATAGATACATATTTAGAAATGAATAGAAGCACAGGACTAGTTCTGAAGGGTGGCAAAATGGCTCAGCAAAGGGCAATGCAAATGATGTCACAGGAGTACAAGGTTGCTGTGGATAAGGTTAGACTGCGAGGCCATTGTGTGAACAGTGGATCTAGGAGGACACTGTACCTTAAAGAGACAGAACTTACAGATTACAAAGATCTTAGAACAAAGAGGCTCCTGTTTCTTTATCTGATGTTGGGTGCAGTAGATAGCTTTCTTGCCATTCAGATTAAGTAGCTGTGAGTGAGTGTAAACCATAGCTCTCGGGAGAAACTTGACGCTATTGTGAATAGCAATGAAATATTTAAGGAGAGCAATTCTGCAAATCTAAGTTACAGCTTTACTATAAGAACTGGTATTCATTTGCAGCCATTCAGAAATTAAGAAGGAGAATTGGAGGTAGGGAATTGTAACCTGCTTGTTACAATTGGCTTGTGTATAAGCCAGCCAGGGGCCTTACTAGGACAAGCTTGAGGACAATGATGAAGTGAATGCAGATCCCATCCTTTAGAGGCTCTTTCTGTTTCCCATGCTGTGGAGTGAGCTTGCATTCTAACCCAGGCTTAAAGCCTTGAACATTACACAGGACGTAAGAACCAGTGTGTACTGAAAAGGGGGCGGAGGGGGGCGGTTTCTAGATTTAGCATACCGTCTGATAGGCATTGCTTCTAGTTAGGCAAGCACCCTTACCCCCACCCCCAGCATATTGATGGAGAAATAAGTGATATTATTTGCTGTGGGGTCAAAATGTGCATGTTGTGAATCAGACTGGTAAGAATGAAAAAAGACGGGCTTCTTTATTTTCAATGCTGAGTTATCTTGCCTAGAGCTCCTGTTTGCACTAACAACAGGGATTTTTCCATTGAAAATTTGTTTCCTCCTAGGCAGCAATGTTCCTTGGGATAAATATTCAGTTTATTTGAAGTGCTAGCCCTTTTCCCAAGCATTTTCCTTTCTTCCTCCTCATCCTTCTCAGTGTCTCTGATTTTTTTTAAAGAGTGTCTTACTCTATAGCTCAGGCTGGCTTTGAACGCATGAAGGTGCTCCTGACTTAGTTTTGTGGGTACTGAGACTAAAGGCCTATATTATTACAGCAGTTTAGTCTCTCTCCTCTTAAGAGTTTCTTTTTCTCTTCTTTCTGGTGCTGGGTTTAAGTAGAAGATGGAAAGAGGAGCCCCACTGTGGAAGGACTGCAGGTTTTGTCCCAGGTGAAAGTAGTCTTGGCAGGCTTTGCCCTTTGCAGGCTTTGTCTCAGGTAAAAATAGTCTTTGCGGACTTTGCCCCTTGGAAACACCACGGATACACTACTGAGATTGACCCAGGCCCAAGAGAGAAGCTGGCGGAAGAGAGAGGAGGGGGCTGCAGTTTTTGGAGCAGGATCACACGTGGATGGGGAAAGGATCAATTTACAGGCCAGACCAGTTTGCAGGCCAGAGACACCGGGGATCCATCCTGTGGAACAGATACCGGAAGGTTTGCGCTTGTTTCCCTTTAACCCGTTTTCTCTCTTGTATAGGATTGCTGGATTGTATAATAAAGTCTAATTGTTAAGAAACAGAGCCAACACCCCACACTTCATGTTGCTTCCAGAAGGTCTTCACTTCTAGGATGGGTCTCTTCCCTAGGCTCTGGGAGTGCTTAGCTGCATGCGTATTGTTTATGATAATATCATGGGTTTGTATCTACCCATCCCCCTGGCCTCAACCAGAATAATAGCATCTTGGCTTTGTATCTTCCATACTCCCTGGCTCTCATCCTCCCACAGCCACAGTGGACAAAACCTAAAAGGATACCCCATGCTCAAGACAGCAGAAAGTGGACTACAGGCTGCTTGGCTTTCTGGCTTCTGTTGTTTTTAGGAGATTTTACCCAAACTGCTCTGAGTGACAATTTGAGGTCTGGCCCTGTCTCTTTTCTCCTTTAGGCAGGTATACATATTCTCTTTCCTCCATTAGCCCTCTAGAAACTAGATCAGCCTAGCATAAATATTTCATTTTTTTCTCCATTAAGATGAATATTTTACAAATAGGTTAATAGATTTGAGATTCTTTTGCTTTGCCTTTGAGTTAAGACCTTTCTATATAGTGCAGGTTGACCTATGTATCCCATATTGGCTTTAAATGCTTCCTGACAATGATCCTCCTGCCTCAGCCTCCTTAGTTCTGGGAATGCCACCCCGTGTTGTCATGCCTGGCGTATTTTAGAATGTTGTGTGGCTCTAATCTTTATGCAGAGTGGTGGCTCTTACTCTTTACATTCTGTTCCATGGGCTCAATGAGACTGACCTATAGGAAGGAGAAAGGAAGCCACAGACACAAAATGACATCAATCAAGTGTCTCAAAAGTTTTATTCCTGCTAACAAATGTTTAAACTATTCCGGTAGTTGTGACACTACTATGGGATGGATGATGCTAACATCAATTCCCTGTCTGGGAGGGCTCCAGTGGTGTTCAGAGTCATTCAAAGAATATGCACTCAGCCAGCCTGGTCTATAAAGTGAGTCCAGGACAGCCAAGGCTACACCAAGAAACCCTGTCTCAAAAAAAAAACAAACAAAAAATGCACTCAGAAAATGCTATTTCATTCCAAACATGGGAGAAGTATTATCAAATTTCCACGTGCTTGCATGTTCTCACATGCTGTTAAGCACTCCTCAGGCAAACCATCAGATATAAAGAATAACAGCACAAGGATAAAGGTAAAAATTTAGCACACCCAGGTAGTAAGCGATCTTGGAAAAAAGAATGGAATGGGTAAAACAGAATTAACACTGTGGGATCAGAGACAATGTGTTTCACCTGGAGGTAAAGAGCTGACCCTTAGGGGCTCCCATATCTGGAAGGACAGACGCAATGAGATACGTAAAAGCAGGTGCTGACCTGGAGGTGGAGGAGAAGCAGATGGACCTTCCCAAACCTTGATTCAGGACAAACTTGTCCCACCCCAAATCAGAGGACATTGAGTGTCACCACTCTTTTTTATCTCGCCTTTGTCCCTTTGGTTTTAGTTTTTATCCTGTTGGGTTTTCGGAGGCTGACGGGAAGAGCATCCGAGGAGGCTTGGGTGGAGCAGGTTAGCCAGTGTTCCATGGTGGTGGACATGGTTGCCCGTTGCTGTCATTTTCACGTGGATGCTCCGCTGCTAGCAGTTTTCCTGAAGAGTGTGCACACCTTTCTGTCATCTGGCGGAGGAACACGGAGGCTTTGGCAGACGTCAGGAAGTGCCCGTGGACTGTCTACCAGCACTGTATTCCTACATAGAGCGAATCATCTTACTCTGGTAAAGTCAACCAGGTGGTAAATTCCAATTTATATAAAACAAACTAATGTGGAGAACATATTTTTATCTTAAAGTTTGGAGTTTGAAAGTATTTAACGGTAGAAATTTAATTAATTGCCTGCTTTGTCTGATAGAGCAGCCACTTGCTGGAATGTGGCTGTTTAAATTTTGGTCCAAAGTAATTATAATGAATTAGAATGTTTTTGCTTGTGAGCTTTTAATTGTAGAGGTTATAAAATGCTTTAAAATTTTGTATAGCCACTATTCACACCTTCTCCTTTTTTCAAAGATGGGTCTCAGTGTGCCACCCAAACTGGCTTTGAAGTCCTGGGCTCAACCGATCTGCCTGACTCAGATTCCCAGATGGCTGGGACTCCAGGCACACAACGTTGTCCCTGTCTAGGCACGCGTTAGTGTTACTGATGGTGAGTGACCACAGGGGTACTCATGTGTCAGCACGTAGCCCTGGGCAAGGGTGCTAGACAGTGCCAGCCCAGGTTTTCAAGCAATACTGTCACCAGAGGGAATCAACAGCTCAAGACTTTTTGTCATCGGTTTCTTTTTAAAATAAAGTGTTGAGCAGTGAGGCAGTCTGGAAGGAGGAAGGAAAACGTCATCTTTCCCGGAAGTCATCTTCCCACCTCCTCTCCTGATTCCAGCTCACAGCCTCTTGAGTACAATTGAGAATTTGGAACCTTTAAAGGTAGCACCAAGTCGCTGGTGCTGTTTAAACCGGGAGCGATGAAGGGGCTGTGTTGTTAGCTCTTTGACTGAGCCAGTCAGTCCCCATTCACAGCAGGGGCCTATGCAGCAGAGCTAGGCTGAGAGCCAATGCTACTGAAGGTCACCTTTGGTTGCACCATTCACTTTCTGTACAAGGGAATTGACTTTCACTCTCAGCAAACTGTTTGCCTTCTCTCATCTTTGGTGCTATCGTATAAAAAAAAGATGGTAATTATGTCCATTTTTATGCATTTGAGGTAGAATATGTGCAAACATGTGCGTGGGTACATACACATGTATACATGATATTTGGAGCATGATATGAAGTCAATTAAAGAGTTTGACTTAAAAAGATACTTTAAGTTTATCTTACTCCAAAAGTTTATGTAGCTTAGGCAAGGTAAATATTTCTAATCCCATTACTCAAGAGCAAGAGACAGAAAGATCAGTGGAAGTTCAAGGCTAACCTGTTCCACACTGTGAGTTTTTCCAGGACTTCATAGTAAAATCCTATCTGTCTGTCTGTCTATCTACCTATCTATCTATCTGCACATATATATGTATATATATGTATGTATTACTCACAAAAGTTGTTTAAACAAACACAACACACCTTTTTTTCTGCCTTGCCTTTCATCCCATTAACACAGGGCATTTAGCAACCCTAACTTCTTTACTGGCTATCCATAAAGGGTTCCTAGCTCAAGCAGAAATGCCTCAAGCTGTTTGTTCTAGGGGTCTTTATCCATTTTATCCATTGTTGAATGCCAGTGACATGTGTATCTTCTGTTGGTCATTAGTTCTCACCTGGTGATGGATCTTCTAATTCACCTTTATAATTCTTAATATATTTGTCACATAAAATATTTTTGCTTTAAATTTTGTGATTGTATCTATATCTCTCAATTATATATATATATATGTACATATATACATATATATGATATCACATGTAGACAGTCTGGCCTACAATTCATTATGTAGCTAAGGCTACATAACTTTCCTGCTTCTATCTCCAGATGCTGGGATTGCAGATGTGTGCCACCACATCCAAATTCCGATGAAAAATTTGAATTAGCAGAAATAGACAGCCTCCAATAGCATTTGAAAGAGTTTAAGTATGAGTATGCAAAGTTCAAATAGTCTAGTATACCTACCCACTTCAAAGGTGACCAAAGTGGTGTTCAAATATCATTGTCAGAGAGTGGTAGATAGAGCAGGCCGGGGTACTTTGACGCCTCCTTTTTTCTCTTTTCCATCTCCAACTATTCAGAATTAAGAAGACAGAAAATGAACAATAGGCACATTTGCTCACAAAGTAACTTTTTGAGACAGGGCTTCTATGTAGCCCCCGACTAACCTTAATCTACTAAATATTTCTTAAACCTAAATAGACTGAAATGACGCCAGACAGGAATATCAACTGTACTTTGTAAAAAGGTGGTTATCAGGCAGTGGTCATGTAGTCAATGCGTGGTATCAGGTTTTCTGTAGGATGAGGCTTGGCTGCAAAGATGGTTTAAAATCATCCTCTTTGAAGAACTGTTTCATTTTGGGAAGAATTTTAACACAGAGACTGAATTGGAAACTGAACAAATCTCCAGGTCTCAGGGAAAATCAGATAAATTGTTGGACGGTGGAAAGTGTTCCAAAGGACAAAAAGTGATTCATACAACCTGTGACGAATGACACATCTATATACTCCCTCCATAAAAATAATGACAGGGAAAATAAGAGATTGACTAAATGAAGAGGGAAATCTCTATCTGTGGTGCTGGGCCATGCAAAGCGAGTGTGAAGTGTTACCGTACCTGGGGTACATGCCTAAGGTCTAGGCCACTTCCATTTCCCCCAAAGATACAGACAGAAACAAGTAAAAGACCTCACTGCTGAAGTTATACAGTACAATTTATACCTGGTGGGACTGTGGTGTGGGGGAGAGAAGAGCCAGCAAGAGGTTCCTGGGGCCCATAGGATACTCTCCAGTGACTAGGCCTTTGAGAGATAAAGAGGTCAGGTTAAACATCCTTTCATATTAACTGCTATGACACCACAATACAGCAGGGGTTTTCCCAAGGCTACAATGTTCTCCGGATTCCTATCAGGAGACCTTCAGGGCAACCTTTCACTTTGGCAGCCACACAGTGACAAACATTGGAGTGTCAAGACTAGTAAGTGTGTGGTTAAAAAGTGAAATAAGATCTGGCACCCTCCAATTCTCTCCCACCTTCCCAGGCGTATAACTCAAGGCTAATTTAGGAGAAGTCAGGCAGCGGGCTTATAACTCAAGGACATAGAACAAAAATGTGACTAAAGTACTGTTCTAGTTTGAATATAAAATGTCCCCATAGGCTCGTGTATCGACTACTAGGTCACCAGATGCTGTTGCTGTCTTGGGAGGTTCTGGAAACCTTCTGGTGTGGAGTCTTGCTCGAGGAAGCAGGTAATTGGGAATGGAATTTGAGAAGCTATGTCTGGTCCCCAGCCCCTCCTCCTTCTGCTTCCTGTCTGTGATGGGTGAAAAGCCTTCTTCCATATACTCTTGGTGCCATGATGTTTTGTCTCACCATGGTCCAGAATCAATGGCACAAAGGGAAGAGGGACTAAAATCTTTGAAACCAGGAGACACGATACAATTTTATTCAGAAAAAAAAAAAAAAACCAAACCAACAACACAATGTCCTCATAGATAGAACACATGCTGATATTTTATAATATCAACATGTGATGGCTAGAGTTTTCTGTAGAACATCAGAGAAGTCAACCAGGGCAAAGTGAGTTTCCTCCTCAGAGCTTTAGTTTCACTGTTTAGAAAAGACAACAGGTAGAAGAACTGTCATGCATCAGGGATGGTGGAAAAGTGTATGTCAAGTGTTCTGTTTGGTTTCAGAGACTATGTCTCATGTAACCAAAGACTGGCCTTTGACTCCAAATTCTCAGGTCTGCTGATGTGGCAAGTTCTCAAGCGTGAAAGAGATCACTTCCACTTGCGTCTGGCTGAGACACATCGAAGAGCAGAAAACTAAACACTTTCTCTCATCCTTACTTACAGGCAGTACTTGTAAGTACTGATGCATAAATGCTGAAACTGGTTTTGAATCTATTTGGGACTATGGGAGCTGCCAGGCTGGGAAGTTTTGCAAACATGTTTGCATTTCATGTATAGAACCAGTTTCTCCCAGCAGTGACCTAACTTGGGAGCGAAGAGACTGGGTCTCCTAATTCTTTGTCTTTCCTAATGTGCTGGTGAGATAACACATCTTTGGTACATAGTTACTTGCTGACTGTGGAAAAGAAATTGTACTTTGGGCAGTGTGGAAGGAAGTGAGCACAGAGGGGAGACAGCACTGCTTCTGGGATCCTCTGAAAGTACAGGCTGTTCAGGAAAGGCCGAGGCATGTGAAATTTATTTTCAATTCAAATGATAAAACTATCTATCAGCCCTTTTAAAAATTGCTGTTAGTACAGGCAAGATACTTGACTTGATTATAGCAGGAAATAAACCTTATAAAAAAACTTGTAGTGGGTTATACCCAAGATTTACGTTGATAATATTCCATGGTAAAAATTGCCGGCTTGTTGTGGTCCCTAACAATTATCAAATCTGAAGTACAGACTTTGATCTAAAGCATTAATAGTTTTCTTCCCTCAATAACTCATGAGGGGCCATAATGAACCTATAAGTCTCATCAAATCCAAGAAATCACAATGCAATCTTCAGGCAAAAGAAGGGTTTTACTGTGATCCATTTTTAGGCACTTGGCTTCTTCAGTACAACTGGGGGAGGGAAGTGCAGAATGAAAGAATAAGTCTGATGCTTACCTGACTCTGGTTCCTCCTATTTCTAGGGGAAAAAAAAGGAAGATTTAATCCAGGATTGCTAGCACATGTTTGTAATACCAGCTCCAGAGAGGCTGAGCCAGGAGGATGGAGAGTTCCATGTGACCTGGATGACATAGCAACACTAGCAAAACCAAAACAAAACTAGGATAAGCAAAACTTAATAAGCCATTTTCTCAGCTACTGGACCACTGTAGGGACTTTCTTCCATCTGTGGCTCTCTTTTCTTCCTATTTCCCTGCCAAGCCTGGAGGGTGGTCTCTATCTTCCTTCCATTATAGGATTGGTTGTGTACTCGAGATGACTTTGCACACACACTACACACACACACACACCTGTCTCACAGGTGGATGCCAAGGGTGCCACAAAAGACCTGCCTTAAAGAATAGTCCTACAGCAATGAATTACAAGGCTTACAATACCAATATTCCTGAGGTTAGAAAACTGCTCTAAAGGATTAACTGTAAATCTCATGGCCAGAGAGCAGTATATAAAGATATCTTGGGTAGAACAGGGCACATCTTTCAATTAGTTTTGGTTAAAAAATAATAAGTAAGTAGTGAGGGAAGGTATGTAAAAACATGGGTTTTGGGGCCAGTGACTTGAGGCCACAGTGCAACTATATCACTTACTAACAAGGTGTTCTTGACAAGTTACTCAACTTGTATGTACCCATTGAGGAAATATAATTAAAAATAAAATCTCTCCCCAGACCCGGAAGCCTCTTTACAAGGAAGAAAAGAAAGAGAAGGACTGTATTGTTGAATAAATGTTAAACCACACAGTGATACTGAGGATATTCAGGAAGGAAACTGCAAAGACAGAAGGAACTCTTATCTCAACTACAGCTATTCAGACATAATCCATTAATTAGAGCCTTATGATTTAGAGTCAAGTGACATGTAGATCTGTTTCTTCCTGGGACTGAACAGATTGAACATTATCTTACTTCATGTTTATACCTCAAGGGTAGAGCTCTCAGATCTTTGAGGAAACCTTGCAAACATTTGAAAAGGACAGGAAAGAAAATCCTGGGCAGGGGATATGAATCTCCTTTTTTTGTTTTCAAAAGGAGTAATTAAAGATCTAATTTTAGCTTTTACTTGCTAATATACACCTCACATTGTCAACAGAAATAGTATAATAGTGGTAGCACTCAAGTATTTTTTCACCAGCCAGGGATGGCTTGGAGCTTACAGTGATTCTGCCTCAGCCTCTGGAGTGCTGAGATTACTAACATGTGCCATACACTCATCTAGGACCTACTTCTTAGGGCTGCTGTGAGGATGTAAGTCAAAATACATAAGGGTATATGCTATTCTTAATCCTGCGATTCACTGACTTTTAAGATGTCTCTGACATGCCTAGCAAAATATAGGCCTTTGTATAATTTTCTTCCCATTTGTGTGAGCATAAAGGAATGTGACACATGTGAGGAGCTGACTACTGGTCTGACCTTTAGTTCACTGACAGAGAGATAATTCAGTGGTCTGAGTAAGGGCCCCTGGAAGCTACCAACATGACTACAAACAGCAGGCAGACTCAAGGAGCCAAGGGTGGCCCAGTAGACATTGTAGATGGCCCAGCAAGAGAAACTGAGCTGCAGTCCTACAGCCACAAGGAGCTGAATCCTGCTAGTATCCCTGTGAGCTTGAGAAGGATTATGAGCTCAGAATGCAAATGCACCATGGATCACTCCTTCACTTCAGCCTCTGGAAGCCACAGCAGAGGCTCCAGCTCAGAAACCGTGAAGATAATACATGGCTGTTGTCTAAAGCCACTAAATATGTGCTAGGTGACTGGAAACTAATACAGGCTCTCTCTTCTTCACCATCCCACTCCTCCCCCTGCCCCAATTATTATTATTATTGTTGTTGTTGTTGTTGTTGTTGTTTGGTCATATTTCAATCTCGTGTCACGAACAAAGTCTCTGAAAGGAAAAGACTTAACCCAAAAGTTCAACTTTGTCACAGTTCATGTATAAGAAACACCTTGAGTTCCCCAACAGGAAAATCCATCAGCAAACGTATTAAACAAGCCAACCAGGCATGAGCCTTTGGGACAAACTCCTCTCTCTCTTTTCCGTAAGCTGAGAAGTTGATCCACTGGGTAACAAGGGAACTCTGTTTATTGCAGTTCTTCTTCTTTAGATCCCAGAGAGTGAAGGCGGGAGGAGGAGGGGTGGGTGGCTTTGACAAGGAGACCTTGGAAACTGTATTTCAGCGCTCCTTAGGCACACACTGTGCATTCCTGAGATCCAAGAATTCATACTGAGCAGCCTCTAGGCACTGACTGGATCTAACTAAAAAGGTCTACATCCTCTTTTCTCCTAGAAGCTTAAATTTCTTAAAATACATGAAACTCGCTTTTGAATGACCCCTAAAAAGAGGCTTTACTGAAGGGTTCTAGAAGGTTTTTGGTGAATGCAGGAACACAGAGATTCACCTCATCCAAGGCTTTCATCCTGTGGGGAATGTTAGAGATGTGCTTGCCACCGCCCAGCATGCCCAGAGATTCTGGTGGGGAAAATGCTCAGAAGTGAAACCCAGGAAATGTGCATTTTTAATAAGCAGCAGTGAGGGTGTAAAAGTAGTTGTCTGTGCACTAAGCTAAGACAAACCCAAGGCTTTGGGGAGGAAGAATCACAGAAAGTAGACTGGAGACGACTCAGAATTCCGGGAAGGGTCCCAACAGGAAGCCGACTCCAACTTCTTTGACTGAATGAAGTAATCTCAGTGAGGGAATTTTAGTGTGTGGGCACGTATAAGGGTATAAGGGACACAGTAAGGGCTGTTCAAGTGTTCAGTGAGTGACAGTGGCAGGGAGTCCTCACACGCACGTGACTGAAGGAGCAATAGGATTGTGAAAGCACCTTCAGTTATATTCCTCTGAGCCATTAGGCTGACGAAGATGCTCCTGAGCAAGGAAAAGGGCAAGAAAGTATTCAGGATGCAGCATGTTTAAGAGACTTTGCATGGTAAACACACATGCATTTGTTCCAATATATGAGTGTACCCACATGAATACACACACACACACACACACACACACACACACACACACACACACACACACACACACACACACAATTCCAAACGGAGCAGGAAGGCAGGGGAAGGAGGTCACTTTTCACATCAGAACCCTGTTGGAGGCTTGTCCTACAAGAACCAGTGATGGCACCTGGCTGGGGGACAGAGGTGGTGATGGAAAATAACCATCACATCAAAAAGATGATGTTTACATTTGTTTATTTATTTGTATATGGATGTCTGCAAGCCATGGTGTGTGAGGAGGTCAGGAGGCACCTTGTGGAAGTTGATCCTCTCCTTCTGCCACGTGGATCCTAGGCATCAGACTCAGGCCCTCCGGCTTGACGGCAAGTACATTGACTGGCTGGCCATTTTGCCGACCTGTCACACCAGCACATTCTACATCTCTGAAACAAAGTCATGAACACGGAGGATCGGAGCAGTGAGGAGTATGTGGACTGAACGGGAAGTGATAACTGTCCTAGACAGGACAGGTGTACGCAATGTCCCAAGTCAGGTGCCTCAGCTTTAGCACTAGGAGAAGGTACCAGGGCTTTTCTGTGTATCTGACAAGTTGAATTCTTGCCACCTACCCGTACCGAAAACAGTGAGAATCACACATGCAAGTCCGTGAGAGCCTTCCTGAGACACTGTGAGGACACTTCCTCCCATCTGCACTGGTACAATTTCTTTCTTTGCTAACAAACAGCATTGTCAAAGCTCACTGCTGCCCTCTGGATAAACCAAACCAGGAAACCAAAGCAACAGTCACAAAGCGCCCTGTCACTTATGACAAATCACTAAGTATCTATCTCACTCCTTTAGATTGGGAGAGGAGCCAGTTTCCACAACAAAATAACCAGTCTATGTATTTTAGCTCACAACATAGATACATGCACAGAACGTATCAATTCACTAAATTGTTCCTTCTTTCCAATTGGTAAGCCTAGGAAAAGTTAAATACTCAATCTGATTTAAAGCTTAGGGATCCAGTAGTTTAGGCATCTGTTAGTCCCATCCTAATCCGTTTAGGGATAAAGTGGCCTGGCCTTGCTCACTGCATATCAACCTTGAAAATGTGGGCTATGAAGTCAGCGTGCAAAGGAGTCTGGCTCTCTGGCTTATTGTATGCTGAGGCATAGACAGTCTTTTTTGTTGCAGTTTCTGTGCCGCAGCTTTTTGAGATCTGACATCACAGGAATGTAGCCTCATGTCTGAACACTTGCTCTGTCTGGGATCTGCACACTAAGCCTTTCCAGGGCTTGGTTATCTGTCTCTGGTGGGCCCTGGAGCCAGTCTGTTCTTCAGAGGAACTTGTTCATTCCTTAGTTGTGGACTCTCTCTTCCACTTACGGAGGCTACAGACACTTGGCTCCCTGTTTATGTCTTCTTTCCAGCTCCTTTGCCCATCTTAGTCTCTGCTGAGGGACAACCTCACTTTGTCATAGTAACCTTAAGGCAAGTCTTTCTTTCTTTCTTTCTTTTTCTCTGTCTCTGTCTCTGTCTGTCTGTCTCTCTCTCTCTCTGTCTCTGTCTCTCTCTCTCTCCTGCACCCCCGCACGCACTTCCTTCTGTCCTTTCTTTCCTTCTTTACATTTTGTGTGTATGTGTGAAACAGGGTCTCATGTGGCCTTGAACTTACTATGTTGTTGAGGATGGCTTTGAACTCCTGACATTCCCACCTCTTCATCCTAAGTGCTAGAATTACAAGCATGCACCATAGTACTCCACTCCAAGTCCTTTGGTTTTTGAGTCAGTTTAGTGTGAGGCAGGAGAGCCAAGGGATGTCTGCATGGTTAGTTGGGCATTTTTGGTGGTTATGACCCGCTTATGTCTTTAGCATTTGGATATCCACCTGCTGGCATTAGGCCTTCTGCATGGTAACCCTTTCCCTAAGGCATGTGGGAAAGTTTTTCCTTTAATGGTTCTTTCAATATATTAGAAATACATATGACTTATTTTCAAAGGTTATCATACGTATGTGTGAACCCGATGAGTTAGTTGTAACCTGAAAATCAATATAGTTATGGACCCTATTATCATCTTTCAGCTAATGAGCCACATGTACAATAATGGTCTCATATATTATAATGCTACTGATGTCATAGCCTTTTAGTGTGTGTGAAAGTATGCCTCATGATGTTCCCACAATGTTGAAATCACAATACATGACTGTATTTGCTGCACTTTTGCAATTATAGTAGAGACAGAGGGGATGGTTAAAAAAAAATTAGAGCCCATTGTTCGTGGACACAGCTGAAGTCTGGCAAAGCAGCTTTCTTCTTACAGCAGTCATATGGAATCTAGTGACAGCTTCCTCAATCTAGTTAGCACTACAGTGTTTTATTTTGCTGACAACTTCAATGTTAAAATGGTCCCCAGTTGTAGCTTTTTAGTTCTCAAGTTGAAAAATGCAGTCGTCTGCCTCACATAGAAAATATATATTCTTCCATGGAAGGACTCAGGGCACATGTCAGGAGCTCCACAAGGAGACTGTCAGGGCTGGAGGACCTGTGTGTGTGTGTGTGTGTGTGTGTGTGTGTGTGTGTGTGTGTGTGTGTGTGCGTGCGTGCGTGTGCGCGCGCGCACGCGCGCATGCACAAACTGATGCACCAACCAAGGACATTGCAAGCAGAGAACCTAGACCCCCTGTTCAGATGTAGCCGATGGACAGCTCATTCTCCACATGGAGAAGGGGAGAGTGGAGTGGGGCTGACATGAATTTGATCTCTGGTGCCCACGATTTGATCACTGTCCCTAAGCAGAGAGGCCCTGTGGGTACACAAAGGAAGGGGATGCAGGCTATCCAGATGAGGCCTGATAGGCTGTGGTCAGGTGGTGGGGGAGGAGGACACACCTGTCAGAGGTCTAGGAGAGGGGAATAGGGCAGAAGAGGGACAGAGGGTGGGAACAGGACGATAAGAGTGAGGGGATTACAACTGGGATGTAATGTGAAAATATATGTTCTATGAATGTTTATGTCCACACACACACACACACACACACACACACACACACACACACACAAATCCTACTCCAATATGGCTCAGTTTGGAAATGAGGTCCTTAAGGAGTCAATTAAGGTTACAGGGATTGGACCTGATTGCTCCTCTGCAGACAAGTAACCATATGAAAACCAGGAAGAAAGTACAAGAAATTGAACTTGCAGACTGCTTGCTCTGAACTTTCTTGCCAGGTTAAACATCTGAGCGGTGGTACTTTGTTATGGAAATCTAAACAGCTACGTGTTACACGTGTTTCAGCGAGCACATAGCATGTAGTGTAACTAGTAGAGTTGTGAGTTCAAAGTCATATACATATACATTTTTATAGAGTGTCTGCTCTTTAAAAGGCAGGGTCAGGAGAACCAGGAAATAAAAACACAGACTAGAAGAAAATATTTGGCAAAAGACTCATCTTACAAAGGACTGGTGTTCAAAATATATAAGGAACTCTTTGAAATTTAACAATAAGAAAACATTGTCAAAACAACACGGAGCTAGAATGAAAGTCCAATGGCCTGTGTGTTGCGAAACTTTGTCAACTTGATCACACAACGAAATGCCTGGGAGATTAGTGAAGCTGGTCTAAGTGTGCTCAAGGTGAGTGTTAGGGCTAGGGTGATGAGGTCACTCCTAGAAGAGAGTAACTGAAGGTGAAAACAAGTATTATTCGATGTGGAAGGCAGCGTTCTATAGATTGGGAAGTAAGAAAGAGGGGGAGAATGCCAATAAACAGACACACACACACACACACACACACACACACACACACACACACACACCACACACACACACACACACACACACACACACACCACACACACACACTCACACACACACTCTTTTTTCTCTCTGTTCTTCATCTCTATCCACCATGCTATAATGTACTTCACCCATGGCGAACCCAAATCTCTGAAATCATAAACAGGATATATACTACCTTTGTTATTTCTGTTGTTCCAGCAATTCAAAAATAGCAACATGCCACAGCTTGATAGTGGCACTACTGAGCCATGAAAGACATGGGAGAGTCTTAAGTGCATGTTAATAGCAATATGACCAAAAAAAAAAAAAAAAAAAAAAAGTGAAGAACATGGCCAAACAAACACCTACCAAAGGAAGATACAGACAACAAATAAGCAAATGAGATCTTTGTCACATTGTATATGTGCAATTTAAAACATAATGATGCCAATAGATTCCTGGCTAAAGTCTAGAACATCAGCAGAAGACAGTGGGGCCACAGGGATGCTCACTCACGGCTGCTGGGAATGAAGGACAGCGAAACCAGCGTGGAAGAGTCTTATAACACCAAACACACTCTCCTCATGCATCCCAACAGCCTCAGCCACTGACATTGACTCAAATGTGGTCAAGACTTATTCCTATAGTGACTTTCTTGATCATTGCCAAATTTAGAATCAAACCAGATTCCTTTCAGTGGAATGGAGAAACTGTACATCTGCACAAGCGTCAATCTATGGCAGACTGGTTACTTTAAAAGGCAGAAATTTATTTTATAACAACAGTCTTAGATGGTGGACAATTGAGGGACCAACCAATGTGATCTCTGGTAAGAGCTTGCTCTCTGGCATGTAAAACGCTGACTTCTTACTGTATCCTCAGGTGACTGTTCTTGAGGCAAGCCATCTCTAATGTCTCTTCCTATGAGGCCACTAGTCCCATTGGATTAAAGCCCCACTCTGATCATCTCAGCTATCCTTATTTGCTTTTTAAAAGTCTTTATTTTCAAATATAGTAAGCCACATTAGGGATTTTGGAGTATTAATACAAGGACATGATGAGGGAAGGGGGGCACAAGCCAATTCAAAACACTGGAATGTAAAAGCATCCTTTATTCACTTACTGCCTCCCTCTGCTAACCTGCGCCTACTCCTGGAAGCTTCTAGCCTCCATACTATCTAATCTAGGCCTGGAATGCTTTCAGCCTCTAAGACTTACTGCTGAATACGCTCATCCTTTCTAGCTCTTTCTGAACTGGCTGGCTGGTGCAACTCAGCTGTTTAGGCTCAACTCTTCTCCAAGCTGACTGATTCCTTTTGGCTTCTCTCTCAGTCTGTGACTGACTTGCTCTGCTTGGCCTCACACTAACTCTAGCAATCTGTTCTAATCTTCTGGCTCTTTCTCGTCCTCCTGCTTAAGCTGTCTTCACCTGTATCTAGCTTATTCTCTCTTCAACCTCTCAGTGTAATACTGTCTCTGGATTCCAAGAACTGAACTGCTATGAACTAAACTCCACTGCGCTGCCTCTCTCCTCCTTGACTCAACCGAAGTGACCGAACAGCACTGACTAAAACTCAGAGATCTGTATACCTCTGTCTCCTGAGTGCTGGGATTAAAGGCATGTAACACCACACCTGAACCTAAGCTATTTTTTTCCTCTAAAACTTGCTCTACACCAGTATGGCCTTGAACTCAGAGAACTGCTTGCCTCTGTCTCCTAGGATTAAAGGCATGTATGTCTCTATGCCAGCTGGATCACACAGACATAGAAGGTCTTTGGATGAGATCTGACAGAGCAGCCATGTTTTGAACTAAAATTTCTCTACACTATAATACATCCAGATAATAGAATGTTTTTCAGTCTTAAAAAAGAAGCTTTTATACCACAAAAAGATATGAGAGAAACCTGATAGTGTTGAAAGAAACCAGCCTGAAATGGTTGTGTAAAAAAAATGATGCCAATTATAATATGGATTAGTTCACTTTTTGACACTGTAACAAGCTCTCTGAAATAAACAATGTAAAGGAAGGAAGATCATTTTGGCTCACGGTTCCAGATTTTTCAGCCTGCAGTCTCTTGGGCCCATGTTTCTGAGCCTATGGTGTGATAGAAATATGGTATTGTGGTGGGGCAGAAGCATTTGAGAGATGGTTCATTTCAATGTGGGAGACCTCAGGGCTACTCCTCGAGGATTTATGTCCTTCAGCTAGGACTCACTTGCTAAATTTCTATTACTGATCAATAACCCTTTCTTCAAATTAGGGCCCATCAATGGTCTAAAGTATTAATCATTGGATTAACCTGCCAATGAGGTCAAATGTATTGGATAATAATAATTTCACAAAAGTTATGTTAGTTGATTGGCTATAACTTGTCAAGTAGCCTAGATTTTTCCTGATAACTGTTGACAAACACAAACTCTTTGGTTCTGTTCTCATCTTTTGTGTGTGTGTGTGTGTGTGTGTGTGTGTGTGTGTGTGTGTGTGTATTTATTCACTTTAGATCCTGAACATACCCCCCCTCCTCTCCTCCCAGCTCCATCCTCCCACCATCTTCTCCCTTTCCCCCCTTCCCTGCTTCTCGGAAAAGGGAGCCTCCCCCCATCAACCCCTTATCAAGCACATCAAATCGCATCAGGACCAAAAGAATCCTCTTCTACTGAGGCCAGGCAAGACAGCCCCACTAGGCAGAAGTCCAAAAGCTCACATCTTAACTACTAATATTAAGTATCAGGTCATATATTATACACCACACAGTGATGATCATCTTTGTCTATCTATCATCTATCTATCTATCTACCATCTGTCTATCATTTATCATCTATCTATCTATCTATCTATCAGTCATCTATCTATCATCATGGAGGTGGAGACAGAAAGGTTACAGAGATGTAAACAGTCTTTTCAGAGGAGTAGATAATTGATCTTGTTAGAGCTCTTCTAAAGATGCTACCTGCAGAGCCAGGCCTCAGAGTAGAGTCAAGCTGCAAGATCAAGTATACTACCAAATCCAGACAGATGGACGGGTAGGTGGGTGACAGCGAGTGAGCGAGTAGGTCAGCGATAGAAGACTGAACTGAGCCGAAGCACCAGGGGCGATGGTAGGTAGGGTGACTCACCATCACATTGCTAGATCTACTTCCCTTCAAGGGTCCAAGTGAGGGTATTGAATATTTTCTCATTCTGGTGTGTCTGATAAGTCGTCAAGCCTGAAATGGCTTTAAACTATCATTGTATTCATCCAATCTGAGCACGCTTTACTTTTAGAAATAAGTTATTTATCGGTATGTGTTGGACAGGTGCTGTTCTTGTGGATGTACACAAACTGGTGCAGAGCCATCTTCCCTCTGGATTACCACTCCAAATGGGCCAAATGCTGCTTGGATGTGGAATCACCCAGGGTAGGGCACAGCCTGAGAAAAACAGGATTTCATACAATATGTTACAACCTAGAAGAGGAGCAGAATGCCACCTTTCTGGGGGGGAGGGAGAGAGAGGGGGGGGAGGGAGGGAGGGAGGGAGAGAGAGAGAGAGAGAGAGAGAGAGAGAGAGAGAGAGAGAGAGAGAGAGAGAGCGCTTCCCATTCCTGGCTACGGAAACCCAATGCCTGCTTTCTAATTACCTTATGCAAAACTGTGATGGGAAAGCTCCCTGGGAAGCTAAAATCACGGGAATGACCTTTTCTCAAGATATTATGCAAGTTTGCAACCGAGTTCAACTGTAGATTTCATAACAAGTGGCCAGAAGTGACGACTGCCTTATCATTTTCTGGATTCCTTCTGAAGCAATCTTTTCTTTCTCCCTGACAACCCTTCCCCATTATAAATACCCTACAGCGGTGGTTCTGAACCTGCCGGTTGAGACCTCTTTGGGAGTGGCATGACCCTTTCGCGGGAGTTGACTAAGACCATTGGAAAACAGACATTCACATTATGATTCATAACAGTAGCAAACCTTATAGCTACGAAGTAGCAACAAAAATAATTTTATGCTTGGGGGTCACCACAATATGAAATGATAGCATTAGGAAGGTTCAGAACCAGTGCTCTAAGGCAAAGAAGAAGAAAATTCATGTCCAAGTTAGGCTCAAAGAACAAAGGCCGTTAGTTATTTATAACACATTATCTATTCCTGCCCCAATTTCCTCATAGTTCAAAGCTTCACACAGAACCAGGCCCCAGTCTCAGTGGGACTGACTGGAGGCTGAAGCTGACCCCTCACTGGAGCTAAGACATGGTTGCCAAACACCTCCAAACTGCAGGGATTGATTTGTATCTTCTCCCTTCCTCCTTCCTCCTCCAACTGCCGTACCTTTGTGACTCTGCAATCAAGCATCCCTTTGAGAGGGGAAAGCCCCACAAGTACGCAATTATCTTGGTGACTGATACCTCCTCCCCACTTTTCAGCATTGGCCCTTTCCAAGAGTGCTCTCAGCTCTCAAGGAATCGCTTGATTTTCAGGTTTTTATTAAATATCTTCACATTCCGTTCAAAGGTAGGTGGCACTTGTGGAAAGTATTAACAAATTGAAAAGAAACTACAATGTGTGAGTGAGATAAAGAAGTCTGGGTGCCAGGCCAACAGGCCTATGCACTGAATAATGGTCGCAAGAAAAAAAAAAGTAGAAATACTGAGCAGAAAGAGAATTAATCATCAGTAGGCACAGTCTGAAAGGAGAGGCACAGAGATATGTGTCTAAGAGGATGATACCTTTTCATCTTTGGTATCTTTGGTCAGTCTGGCAAGTCTTCTATGATATGGGGTCTGTGGGGGTAAATGTCACAGTCCAGCAGAACCTAATGCCAGTGTGTTGTGATCACATCAATGGTCACTTCACTCTTAACAAAATAGTGTAGCAATCATGTTGCTTGTTTAAAAGGAAAGGATGGATCCAGGCCTCCTGGCATACGCCTGTAATTCCAGTATTTGGGATGCTGTGGTAGCAAAATCATTGCAAGTTCAAGGTCACCCTGAATCAGAGGAAAGAAAGGGAAGGAAAAACTGGGGGTTGAGGAAGGAGGTACAGGGAAAAGAGAGGAAGAAAGAGGGGGGAATTTTTTTTTTAAGGAAGGTAGGGAGAGGAGGATGGTGAGGAGATCTGCAAAAAATGTAAATTTCTAAATTAGTATTCTGGCTTTATAAGTCATCAGCTAGGGGCCTTCCTTATAGTGGGTCAGGATCTAACATCTAGTCTACCTTAAGATATTTAACAAGATTATTTCTGTATCTGTAAGATTATAGACCAGATTTATAAAAGCTCACCAAGGTCAATGCCAGTTTGTGGGTCCTGTCTGGAGGCCAGACAGTCACCATCCTGCAAGGTTTCTTCATCCTATATGAGCCTGTTGGGGCTGAAACATTTGTGTGTGGGGGTGGGGTGGAGGGGTGTTGAGACAGGGTTGTAGCCTTGGCTGTCCTAGACTCATTTTGTAGACCAGGCTGGCCTCAAACTTACAGCGATCCACCTGCCTCTGCCTCCCGAGTGCTGGGATTAAAGGCATGCGCCACCATGCCCGGCTTTGCTGAAACATTCTCAATTAGTACATGAGAATGCTGTTTCCTCTGCTGGATGGAAATACCCTGTGGCCTTCCTATCCCACAACATGGTGTACTTCTGCTTCTGATGAAACAGCTCTCAGGAGGAAATACTTGTAAAAGGCAGAGTAAATTCATCAAAAATTACCAATGCTCGTACAATTTTAGGAAAAAATACTAGTGGGGAATTTGAGTTGAAGAATTCCTACTTCTACACACTCTGCTCCCCCCTCCTCCCCCCTGCCCCCCCACGCCCCCCACCCCTGCTTTCTTCTCTATAACTCTGCTGGGATTCCATTAGAAATGTAGACCTGTAGATTCCACTACATTTTGTTGGACTGTCTTATGTTAAACAGAGTCGGGATGGGGAAAAGGAGCCATCACATTCTCTTGAGTTGGTAGAAGCTACCATTTCTTCCTACAAGAGGGTTTAAGATAGATTCAAGATGTTGGCTGATTTTCAAGGTTGTTTCTAGCTCCTCATCTCTGGGTAGGCCCCAGAGTTATGCCCCTGTATTGTGCCAATGCCAGGGAACAGGTGTCAACTTAACTGTTTTCAGTCCTTAAAAAAAAACACACACACACCCACACACCCACGTCCCCTGGATGGAGAGGCCTGGTGGCACTCAGAGGAAGGATGGCAGGCTACCAAGAAGAGACTTGATACCCTATGAGCATATACAGGGGGAGGAGGTCCCCCGCAGTTACAGTCACAGGGGAAGAGAGTAAGGGGAAAATGGGAGGGAAGGAAGAATGGGAGGATACAATGGATGGGATAACAATTGAGATGTAATATGAATAAATTAATAAACTATAAAAAAGAGATAAAAGAAACACACACACACACACACACACACACACACACACACAGGATAATATAGTCAAATTTAGGCACACATGGCTCAATGATTGAGGGCGGGCCTGGAGAGGTGGCTCACCAGTGAAGAACACTTGCTGTTCTTGCAGAGGATCCAAATTCAGTTCCTGGCATCCTTAGGGCCACTCACAATCCTCTGTAACTATCCATTTTCGGGGGGGAGGGGGACATGGCTCTTCTGATCTTGGGTTCCTGAACACGTATGGTGCACTCACATGTACACTCCCCACATACAATAAACAAACAAACAAACAGATAACAATTCCTTTGAATGAAGGACCTGGCTGATATTGATTGGGACTCTGATCCTGTAAGATTCATTAATGCTACAGCCTAATTTTTGACAAAAGAGGCTGATATTAATCTACTCTTCTCAGAGATCTTTAAGGCTTTATTTCTCCCTATCTGTTGGAATACAGCACCCTTGTACTGAATTTCTACCTATAATCGAGATGAGTGCCCCATCCATCAACTAATGAAGGTCATTAACAGAGACCAGGTGCTTTAGGGGGTAGGCGGGTAAGGGGCTGTTGTTTTGCTTTGTTTGAGACAGATTTTTCACATGGTAACTTCTGCCTAGTGGGCTTCTTGCCTCTTTCTCGGGAGTGCTAGCCTGACAGGTGTGCTCCCGTTCCCAGCTTGTTTTATTGTTTTTATTTCATTGTTTTCTGTGGTGCCATTAATCAACCCAGCAGGATCTTGTGCATGCTAGGCAAGTGCACTGCCACTGTGTCTCATCCCTAGCCAAGGAGCTGAGGCTTAGGTCTTTCCTGTTAATTGGCCATGGTAATGCCTTATAACTTTGTAAACAAAGTCAATAAAGTCTGGAGTGATTTTATTGTTGCTGTTGTTGTTATTATTATATTTATTAGCTTCCAAGATAGGGTCTTGTTTTGTAGCTCAGTTTGGCTTTGAACTCAAGACAGCTCTCAGCATCCAGAGAGCTTAGCTGGGACCATTGTTGAAGTGGATGCTTGATTGACTGCAGTCCGTTTGAGAGCAGCTTCTGGTACATTATGAAGTTGTACTTTAGTTACCACGCCATCTTCTAACTGAGGAATTGGCAGGGAGAACACTTTCTTGTTCCATGCAGGCTTGATGCCAAAAGCTCTATCTCAGGTTCTGAGAAGTTCCAAGAGGTCTTCCTTTATGATTCTAAAGCTCCGGGTTAGTGACACCTCAGATGGTTGATAGCCCAGAGCCACAGTCACCAGGACTCAGTGTCGGAGCAGTACCAGGAGACCCTTGTTTTGGAAATATTAGTGGCATCAACACAAACCTTAGTTTCAGAGGAAAATATTAACCTTATTGGGGTCTGTTACATTCACAGTTGCTACAGCGGTAGTATTATTCCTTTTAGTCTGGCAGTTTTTCAGTGCAAAGAACCTTCTTCTAAAGCGCCTAATGTGCTATGCAGAGAGGGAAATTCCTTCCTGTCCGATGCGAGATGATACTGATTTATTTTTATTTTAGTTAGCTAAATGACTTTTTTCCCTGCAACATCAACAGAAACTTATCTTTATGCGAATTTATTCTAATTAGAAAATAAGCAAAAATTTTTTATCATTTTGAACCTAGGATTTCATAATACAATACTTCTTAAAGATTAAATGACTTGATTCTATATTTTAAAACTTTATAAGGAAAATATAGTGAAGTTTTAGAAGTTATTGATGCCTGTTTGTGGAATGTATGATTTTCCTTCACTACAAGATCATGACAAATAAAATAATCACATTGTTTCCAAGGTGACAACTGAATCAACACTAACAATATCAATGAATAAAACATGATGTTTCTGGTGACAGATTTTTGAACATTTATTTCTGACTTCTATTTCAGCTCAGGGATGGATTAGCTTTTCCAGATCATCCTTCTGGAAGCAAAATAGATTCTGCTGGCATGGGAGAAAAAACATTTTTATGTTTTAGATTAAAATTTAGAGTTCAAGTGTTTGGAATCATTAGATATAGATGTCATTTTTCTGCCTTCTTATAGCCAGCCTCACCAAGGACATGTGGGAGGTAGGTGGAAATGATTAAAGTTGATAGGGTTGGATGGGTGACTCAGGGGCCTTTGAAGTTAAGTTCAGATCCTGGTTTGAGGTAGAGCCCACTTAGTCCAGACCTCTGTGTTGTTAAGTCTGGTCCTTTGTCTGACAGTGTGGTCGACACACTGTGAGTCTAGGCACAGCGTTGGCCAGGGAGGCCCGTGTTTTCTTTTTCTTTCTTTCTTTTGTTCTTTCTTTCTTTTCTTTTTCTTTTTTTTGTGAAGGGAGGGAACTCTTTCTTATCCATACGTAGGAAGTCAGGATGCACAGCTTCTAACTTTCTTATGTGGAGAATTAGTATTATCTCATATCAGTTGGAGTGTTCATACTGTAAGCATCAAAGGCCCAGCTGTTTGTCTTCCTCTAGTATTTTCAGTACAACGATCAACTTAGAATTCTCTGGCTCCCGCCAAGCTGGGTGCTTTATGACATCCGGCAAGAGAGCCCTTGTGAGTGCAACCTTGGAGTACCATAGAAAACTCTAAAAACCAAGTTGTTGGCAAGAGCTTCACCACCAGCAAAACCAAAACGATGTCCAGAAGGCAGAGCCCACAGCGGTTCCCCCCATTTCACACGTACCACAGTAGCAGGAAGCGCAGATGACGCACAGTCCTGGCAAAACCCACCGTGGGCCATTGCTTCCACGGGTGGATGGTGTGGGGAAGACTCTGCCCTGCATCCCACTTGACATCCGTTAGCTGAGAGAAGACCAGGGTTAGGGGAGATAGTTGAGGAAATACAACGAAGCCTGCTATTCTTTGCTCTGGGGCTCAGGCTTAAGAATGCTCTGCTGCCGGACGTGGTGGCGCACGCCTTTAATCCCAGCACTCAGGAGGCAGAAGCAGGCGGACTGCTGTGAGTTCGAGGCCAGCCTGGTCTACAAAGCGAGTCCAGGACAGCCAAGGCTACACAGAGAAACCCTGTTTCGAAAAACAAAAACAAACAAACAAAGAATGCTCTGCTATCTTTCAAAGCAGTAAACCACAAGACACCTACAGGGAAGGGTACATGAGGCCCTCTGACTCCCAATCTGCCTCTGGTTACTAGTGGCAACCCCATATCCTCTCTGGCCATGGGATATGGAGAAATTGCCAGACATCTGCAACTAGTTTAGACTGGGTCTGAATTCCCCCAGGAAGTAAAACCTCAGTGGTTGTGTGTGTGTGTGTGTGTGTGTGTGTGTGTGTGTGTGTTAGGGGAGAGGCAAGACAAGATCATCAATTGCCCAATTCCTGGGGGGAAATAGTGAGGAAGTAGGTGGCTTGCTGTTAAGGAACTTGGAGAAGGAGGTTCTGTTACATTGGTTGTAAATTACATTGGCAATCGTGTCTGGGGATGCGTTTGAGACAAGGCTAACACAGCTGGTTCCAATTTCCTTCATTTTTGCTGAATTTCTGTGTTGTTAAATATAAAGAAGGTCCTACCTCCTGCGAAACAAAAAAGAGTCAGAAGAGGAGGAGAAAAGGGGGAGAAAAACCAGCGGGTTACAGAGTAGGGGCAATCCCACACCACAGCACGCCACACACAAGGGCACTCTGGCAGAGTTAGAACACACGCTGCCATAAACAGCCCCTCCTCGGCTCCACTGCCAATATGTGGGCTTTTCAACAGTCCAGAGTTAGAGAGAAATACCAGGCATGACGGCTCGAGGCTGGAATCACAGCACTTAAGAGACTGGGACAAGAAGATTACTACTTGTTTAAGGCTAGCCTAGGCTACATACGCATTCCCAGACTACTCTGAACTGCACAGATTAAAAATCTGTCTTAAACAATCTAACTCCAGGTCAAACAAACAAGCAAAAGACACAATCCAAACTTAAAGAGCTTGTCGGACCATGTCCTTCTGACTCATGTCTTGGTATTCTTTGTGATTACTATGTATTTATTTGCAAAAGTTTTGCTTATGTTAAGTGTACAGTTTGATGAGTTTTGGCAAATGCAGAAATGCGAGCAACCACCACAGCAAATAAAGCGTCTAACAATTACATCATTTTATAAATTTCCACATGTCAGCTTACTGTCACCACCTCACTCTGGTAACCAGGAGAATTATGTGGCATTGATATGTATCTTTCAGGGACTGGTCTCTTTGATACAACATAATGCTTTCATTTAAAGTTAAAACCTGTAGAATAAAATAAATAAATCTTTAAAAAAAATGTTTTAAAGGGCTCAGAAAGATGGCTTTGTTGTTAAAAAACAACAACAACAACAACAACAACAACAAACAAACACGTGATGCTCTTACTGAGGACCAGGGTTTAATTCCCTGCACCTACAGGCAATTCACAACCATCCATTTCCAAGGGATCTGATGCCCTCTTCTGACTTCTGTGGCCACCGGGCACACATACGGTATGCAGACATACACGTAAGCAAAGTGTCACATACATAAAATGAAACAGATGAATCTAAATTTCGAGATGGCTCAATAGGTTAAGGGCGCTTGCTGCTGACCCAGTGACCTGAGTTTGACCCCTGGGACACACAGAGTGGAAGGAGAGAACCAACTCCTAAAAGTTGACCTCTGAAATCTACACTTATGCTTCCCTCTTACCACATACTAAGCAAACAGACAAATAAACAATAAACAAGCAAATAAACATAAACCATGTAAAGTCAAACCCTGTGTTGGTGGAAACTTAGACCATTCATCCTGCTTTGCTATTCTGTGTTTATCACGTTTATTTGTTGAATATTTGGGGCTTCTGCGGGCAAGTTTCTTGTGAGTGAGAGCAGCAGCCTTTGTGTGACCACATCTTCACTTCTCTGAAATATTTGAAAGTAAAAATGCTGGGCCACTTGACTTCATCAACTTTTCCCTTCTTCCCTTCCCTTCCTTTTCTTTTCTTTTTTTTTCCCTTTAATATTTTTGCCTTTTAAAACTTTTTTAAAGTTATATTTTATGTGTTAAGCCTGTATGTGTGAGTTTGCAGGCACATGCCTGTCACAGCCTATATATGGAGTATTGTTTTATAAATTACATGTATTACCTATAGGCCAGGCTAGCAATCAATCAAGACACAGACACTTGTTATATTTTAAAATAGCCTTAGTTAACCTCAGGCAGGGCAGATAGCAATCCTCTAAACTACCTCCCATAGTGGGGCAGGTATGGGATCCCTGCCTCAATCCCATGCCATCTGCTTCCAATAATTTCTATCAAGTTACCTCCCACCCATAATCCCAAATACTTGCTCATGTTCTTCATCTGGGCCAGATTCTCCATCCATGTCAGCCATGTGCTTCTCCTCCAGCTAACCCATGGCGCCTTCCTCTCTTCACTTCAGGTCTCTTTCCTTTCTCCTCTTCTTTCCAGAATTCCTCTCTCTCCTAGCCCTACCTATCTCCTTTGCCCTGCCCAGGTGGGATGGCTTTTTACTAAGCAAAAGGTAAGTCACAGAGACGGCAAGCAGTAATTAGCATCAAAACACATCGGACCACCCTCCAAGGAAGGAGGCTGTAAGAAATCTCTGGGGAGTCAGTACTCTCCTGCTATGTCTGAGGCCCAGGAATGAAACTCAAATCACTTGGCCTCTCTAGTTATTTGTTAAGCCAGCTCACCAGCCTTACCCAGCCTTGTTTTGTTTTCTACTAATTTATTTTGTTGTGTTTGAAAATAGAATTTCGTGTAGCACAGGCTGACTTAGAATTACGAATCCTCCTGCCTCTACCACCTACTGGTCCCATCATTGCTGGCTGTAGGTGAATTTTCAGCTCTCTTCTTTTCCAGGGTTAGTGTGACAAGCTGCCATGTTTCCTTTAAGAACTGCCCTTGCTGCTCTGCACACAGTTTTATATGCAAATAGCCCTTGCTTTATGTCTGACTGAAGGACTATGAAAACCTACACGCAGGTTGACATTATGCCCTCTTAATAATAACAGGGAAAAATAAAAAAAAATTTTTCTGTGAACTTTAAAAAGATTTTTGGCATACCATTAAAAATTCTCACTGTTAAAGAATTTTTTTTTCTCACGTTGTGTTTTAAGTGTGTAGGGAATTTTTTTTTTAAGTTTCCTAAAATTTTGAACTAGTATATACATTAGAGTGTTCGCTTCTTTATAAATATTTATCAGGGAATGCGTGTGAAATTCTCATGTTACCATTTGAGGAAAATGAAAGAGTCCAGAAGTTAGACGGCAGTGACAGTTCTACTGTGTGTTAGCTCCACACTTGAAGAGTGCGTCTCACCAGCCTTTGTATTGCGTACATATTCACACAATTAAAAATTTACCAGAAGTCATTGGAACGGTGCTTTTCTACTTCTTAGAGTGAAATTTATACTACAAACTATCTTAGTTGTTTTTCTGTTGCTCTGATAAAACAGGAAAACAAAATTTAAAGAAAGGGTTTATTTTATTTCACAATGCAAGCTCCATCCCTCACCTTGGGAGAAGTAAATGTAGGAGGAGCTGGAAATGGCTGGCCACATCATACCCAAATCAGAGAGGGGGGGGGGAGGGAGGGAGGGAGAGAGAGAGAGAGAGAGAGAGAGAGAGAGAGAGAGAGAGAGAGAGAGAGAGAGAGATGCGTGCTGCTGCTCGGCTTCCTTTCTCCATGTATACAGTACCAGATTCCACCCAGGGAATGGTGCTGCCCACAGTGGAGGCATCTCCCCACACCAGTCAATGAAAACAAGATAGTATCTCAGGGACATGCCCTTGAGGACCATCTCTCAAGTGACTGTGATCCTGTTGAGCTGATAAGGCCAACCACCATGCAGATAACTTAATGGTCACACCTCCTTCTCACGGCCCCTTTGCACTTCCGTAGTGTAGAACAGCTGGATGTTCTGGTTGGAAGTTTTTGCTAGTGTCTTGTCTTTTGAAATACTTTTATCCTTTTTCATCAAAAGCAATCATCTTATGTCACTTACACCAAGTTCCCTCCAAAAGGTGACAATATTAATATTCCCACAGTCAAAGGTTTCACGCCCCACGCATTCATTTTCCCTTTGGTAACTGCCTTGCATCTACGCTGGCAGTTCTTCCTTTGGGTCGTCCATTTTTTAAAGTGTCCGGTAAGTTTCTGAGCAAGAAAAAGGAAACATCTTTAAAATAAGATGTAGGTGAACTGAGTCTGGGTTGCCTAGCAACCAGTGATCACTGGGCTCTGGAAGAGCTAACAGGGATGATTCCAACTTATAATATGTACCTGTGATATATTGCCTAATGCTTCATGGGATGACAAGCTAACATTGAAGTGAACAGGTTCCAGAATTAGTAGTAGATATTATGCTATCATAACTTACGTGTGAGTCATGTTGTTTAAAGACTGACACAACTTTTGCTAAGTTAGGTCTATTTATTTTAGAACTTGTTTAAAAAAAAAAAAGGATAGAAAGCCTGACCTGTGTTTTATTTAGACTAACAAGATATTCAAAAATGCGTTGGCTAATTTTAGAATATTTGGAGATTCTGTCAGATCCTGTTTTCTATTGCCTTTATTTAATTATACTTTTGGCAGAGGGCACAGGAAATGCTCTGCATCAATAAAGGACTTTTCAAATACACAGACATGTTTTGTGGTCCAGCATGTGATCTGTATCAGCAGATGTTGCATTTGTGTTTGTGACGTATGTTCTGTTTTTATTGGATGTACTATTCTATCAGGCCAAATTGGCTGGCAATGATGCTGTAGAGCTTACTAGGTCATTACTAAAATTTTTGCTTGTCAAGTACTGAGGGAAAAGTACTGTGAAAAAAATTTCTGCCTGTAGTTACAAGTTTCAATATTTCTCCTCACAATCAACTTTAATGTTTTTTAAATTATTTTACAGCTTTGCTGAGAATTGAACCTAGCACCTCAAATCTGCCAAGCAAGAGTTCTACCATTAAGCTATAGTTTCGGCCGTTTTAATCTATATTGAAATCTATCATCAAAAAAGTAAGCAATTTTTGGATAGTTATGAATTCTTGTTGAGTTGCCTATCGTCATTATGAAACGGCTTTGACGGCTTTATTGACCTCCAATTCCCAAGGTCTATTTCCTAATATTAATAAAGTCAGTCTATCTTTCTTGAAAATTGGTACTAATACAACTTCCCCCATATTTCTAGGGTTTGTTTGTTTTTTTTGTTTTTGTTTGTTTGTTTGTTTGTTTTTTGAGACGAGGTCTCACCTAAGTAGCCCTGGCTGGCCTTGAAATAAAAGAAATCCACTTTCTTTGGTTTCCCAAATGCTAAGATTAAAGATGCAGGCCATGGTACCCACCCTCCTAGTCCTTTCACTTTGAACCTTTCTGTGTCTTAGTTGTTTAAGATGCATTTTCTATAGTAGCTTGTGGTAGTTTTTCTAGATCAGCAGTCTTTAACTTTTAACATGATTGGAAGTGAAGCCAAATGTACTATGTAGACTCTTCACTTTCTGTGTAATTTTTAATAAAATTATACCATCTCTGCCACCATAACTCGATTTTTCTTGTCTATTTCTTATTTTCCCTGTTCCCACAATTATTTCTCAGGGTTAGGGCTTACTCTGTAGTCCAAGATGGCCTGGGACTGATGGCTATTCTCCTGCCTTAATCTCCAGAATGCTAAGGTTACAGGTGTGAGCCATTTTTCTCCTCCTCCACTGGCGTATGCACTATCTATAAATCTTAGTTTTGTCTCACATGAGAATAGCATGGCTCCGTAACAGTGCAGTTCCATTGCTTCCTTCCCATCCTCTGTGCCACACTCACCCCTCTCCACGTGGTCATGCTCTAAACTTTACAAAATAGATGGCTGTGACTTTTGTTTTAAATAATTACCTTTGAACACTTTTTATGCATTTATCTTGTGTGTGTGTGTGTGTGTGTGTGTGTGTGTGTGTGTGTGTGTGTGTCATAGCACCTTTGTAAAAACCCAGAGAACAGCATGTGGGAGTTGATTATCTCCTTCCAGCATGAGGATCTCTGGTTGAACTCTGGTTGTCCAGCTTTTTTTTTTTTCTCAAATGTCTTTACTCACTGAACAATCTTGCCAGCCCAGAGCAACGTTTTGTGTGGTGAAAAAGTCTTATATTTACATGCTTATCATTCCCAGCATTTTTTTTGTAGATTCAATTTTTGTTTAAATGTTTATTTTAAAGATATTTTTATTGTATTCCTCATCTTAGGTCAGATTGACTTTTATTTTGCCACTTTATTGTGTTCTATCCCAATTGCTTCCGGTGATACCTCTGTGGTGCTTCTTATTCATGGTCCCCATTTTCTCCGCTGGCCGTAATGCTTTGTCTTTATGACAGATGTTTAGCAATTTAACTACGGTGTTCTGTCTGCGTCATTCTTGAGATCTGTTGGGATTCACAGCTCTGAGATTTTCTCATTTTTATCAAATTGAAGTTTATCACGCTTCTTACACACACACACACACACACACACACACACACACACACACACGTGTGAACAGCACTCATACGCTCTTCTATCTTTGAGCCTGGGCACACAGTGCCTCAGTTCTGAGTGTTGGTCACATCGTTGTGTGCTCACTTTGTGACTCACAGGTCACTCACTTATGTTCAGATTCACGGATCTGTCAGTGTCTGATCTGCTATAAGGTCAAGCAGTTCCCATTGTGGATGTTGTATTTTGGTTTCTACAACAGCCTTCTTAATTTTAAAGTTTTTTTTTTTCCATTCAGAGTTATATTTTTCTTTAATACATTAATTCTTTAATAATTGCAATAACTATTTTAAAACCTACTTTATTATTATTTTGTGTGTCTGTCTGTATAAGTGTATTCCACATGTGTATGGAAGCCTGTGAAGGTCAAAGGTGACCAATCCCTTGGGGCTGAAGTTATAGGGGGTGTGGGCCACCAGGTGTGTGTGCTGGGAACCAAACCCAGGTCCTCTGGAAAACCAACACTGCTCTTAACTATTGAGCCATTGCCTGAGCCACAATTTACAGTAAGTTTTAAAAACCTTTATGTATCAATTTTAACCTTTATGTTCACTGTTTCAATTGGTTGACAATTCTCTTGATTGTGAGTTGTATTTTACTGCTTTCCTTTCATGCGCCTATTTATTTTTTTATTGAATATTAGACAAGATCAATACTGTGGTCAGTGCTCATTTGAAGAATGCTGAATTTTGCAACACAGGCAGCAAGGGAGGCAGCATCCTAGAGGACAGATATCAAAGAACCTCATGTGTGATCATTATAGGCTGGCTTCAGAGACATCTGAGAGTTCGGGAGGCAATGCCTTAGGCCCCCTCACCAACAGCTACATCCTCTTTCCCTGTGGCATCACACCAGCATGACCACTTGGGTTGTACTACTGATGTTTCCTGTCTCCTTTCTCTGCAGCTGATGATCACGAGTTACATGTCCTTCACTGGTGTGTCATGCCATTGACCTTACTAATACTCCAGGAAATAGCCAGAAGGCAAGGATAATCAGAGCTGTACCATAGACAAAGAAGCATCTGAAGATGCTACAGAGATGCAAAAGTTTCCTCAGTACATTTATCATGAAGTTGATAATAAACAATAAAAAAAAAAAAACAGTCTGCTGGGAAACATCGCCAGTCATGAGCAGCCTATCTAAGAGTTACTACCCAGAACTACTGAATTGGTTGTCACGCTTTGGGCATGCCCCTCCTCCCTTTTGCATGTTTTAAAACAAAAGATGACAATCTGATTTATCTAATGAATTTCCTCTGTACATTCATCATTAGCAATGTCATCTTCCTTTTCAGATAAGAGTCCTTTTTTTTTCTTTTTTTTTTTTTTTAAATAACTGGGCAAACGTTTGTGCTTTGACTCGATGTATTTCTTTTTTCTGTCACACAAACTGGAATGAGTAATGACTGAACTCTTAGCTCTCCATCCCTAGCATAAGGCTGACAAACGAAAAGCACTGCACAAAGGAAAGTCCCCTCCCCCCTGTCATCTTTATAATCAACATCTTTATAAGCGTTTCATATTGGTTGGCTCTGTGCTAGACTTCAAGCAAATCCAAAGATAATCCTTGTCCTCAGGCAAGTAATATAATATCTAGAATACCATGGAGAACACACGCGTCTTTCCTCAACGCTGAATGGGGTGTACAAGGCTTGCTATCCGTGGAGCGGGTGTTTACTATGCTATAAGCATAGCACAGTAACCATCACAAGGGCTTTTCATTTTAATTTAAAAGAACTGAACAGAGACGGGGTAGCGCTAATCCTCAAATTAAACAACAGGCTTTTTCCAGGGTTGAATACTAACCAGACCAAGTGGCCAAGGGAACTCCCAGCCGTTGTTCATGTGCGTCTGTGCCAGCTCCTTGCAAACTGTCTCTAATTTCATCCTTACTCGACATGTGTCATTGCAAACACTGGGTAAATATTTGTTAAATGATAAGAGCTATAAATGGAAATCTTGCATTTCTAACAGAAGTTTCATCTGAGTTCTTTAAATGCTATGGGCATTGTTGAGAAAACATCTTTTATTCCCAGTGGAACCATAATTTAAAAATGCGGTGAGAAGAGCTCCGCCCTTTCCCAGGGTTCTTTCTGTCTCACTCCTCACATGCAGGACCCCTCTCTCTGGATACAGGGCATCAAGGGATACAGCTACAGGGCTTTGCCACGCTCTAATTAGAGTAGTTTTTCTTAATATTTTTCATTATTTTATTTTTTCAATTAGATACCAAGTATCACATATCGCCATGCTACTTGTGAAGTGAACAAAGTGTGTTTAAATAGATTCCATATCTCTTGGATGCCCTGTCCCTCATAACCTCCCCCATCTAGTCTCCTTTGTGCTTTCACACCATATGTGACCTTTTGTCTGGCCACAACTCTAACTCATAACCCATTTTTTCTCTCTTAGTTTCCTTTCCAGTTTTTGTTTTGTTTTTGCTCTTTTCTTTACCCATGTTTATTCCCACTTTTATATGTATGTGCAATATATTACAAACCAGATCCGTATATGAGAGATCATATATACTTTTTGTCTTTCTGAATTTAGGTCACTCTTCTTAATATTTAACTTTCCAGATGTCTCCATTTTCTTGCAAATGTCCCAGTTTCATTTTTGTTTACATTTGAATAGTATTCCATTGTGTATATGTACTATAATTTTATTATCCATTTGTTTGTAGATATCCATCAGTAGAAATGACTCTTCCTTGCCTCGTAGCTAACTGGAGACATAGACCCTTAGAAGCAACTGTATTTACTCTTTCCTACTCACCTGGTTGGTCTGTTCACCCCAGCTTGAGCAATCCAGTAAAAGAGGACAAGAATTTGCAGGAATATTCAGCTTTGGAGAAAAAAAGAAAGAAAGAAAAAAGAAACAGGTACCCTTTGTGTGTAATAAAATTATTTTCTTCAAATTCCTAAACACTACATTTGACCTTGTAGGTGACATTTTTCTCTCTCCGTTCATATCCCTAATCCTTCCCATTGGTTGGATAAGGAAGAAAGTTTGCGAAACAATGCAAAGCTGGAAAGGGCCCAGGTTATGAGCGAGCTGGAAAGTCAGGACCCTGTACCAGTAATAGGATGATGCTTAACAAAGGGAGCAGATTCTGGAGGAAGCTGATGAATTCAAGTTTTAACATATACATAATCACAGTTATAAAAAAAAAATTAGATAACCCGGTAGGTAATCTGAGAAATACAGAAGGAAGTGGTAAAAAACAAGGAAAAATGAAACCATTCATGATGAATATGTAAATGAAAGAAGACAAAAATGAGATAATTATAGTCCAAGGGAGTCCTCACATTAATGAGTTATAAGTAGGCTGACAGGATTATGACTGTCATAGTAGCTATAAGAAGGCAGATGGTGATATTAAACCAGCAAACCCTTCAGAAGGAATTGGAATGTAAAATTTGCATGCATGACTGATGAGGAAATAAAATGTTAAGTGGGAAGGAGAGTGTTAGCAGAAATTAGCCTGAAGCTGAGACCTACCTAGCCACAATTAGGTGTGGTAGACTAAGGGATCTCACACCTAATTTTGGTCCTTATTTGTCCAGTGCATTCTTAAGTACTGCAAGGCGATATAGTGATAGGAATCAGCGTGCTCATGTTTCACACTTGGTAATCCTTTGCTTGAAGGGAGAGGATAAGCTAATAAGTGTGATTTTTTTTTTCTAGTGTCTTTCTGCTTCCCCAGGATGCTAATCTTTATCTCTGGGCTATAGAACATTCTTCTCCAAGCAAAGCAGCCATTATCACCTTCATCAGAGCAGCCTGATCACTGTTAAGGTTCACTCAGGACTGGGCCTGCTGACATTCGAGGTAGGGATGAGCCTTGGACCCTCACCTGAGACTCCAGCCACTTCTCCCAGACTCCACTCAAGATGCACCTGTCTTCTTCTGAGCACTTGATATAGTATATGGTGTATCTAAGAAGAGGATCTGTGCTGCTAGGGGAAGCAGTCATGTATGCTAGAGTGAGGATTTTTTTGTGATCTGGCTTTTTGGGGATCACTCACAATTTTGTAAATCACCCTTCACCTTTGCTATGTAAATAAACCCAGGAAGTCATTCATTCATGAAGGTAGGCTTTAGCAAAAATACTTAGGTTGGTCTGTTGTTGGTGCCCTTGCTTGGGTGAGCAAGGGTTTGTTGTGTCTCTTCAGGAAAAGCTCATGGAGTAGGCTGGGAGACAGAAACTCCCTGGAAAGACATCAGTTGACAGGATTTAGGAACTTTCTACTCATTCCAGTAAGTCTGGCCAAGTATCTGGCCTGGCGTGTCTATTTGGAAGACTGGCAGATGGTTATGTAGACTGATGATAGAGCAAGGTCACGAACAGGAAGAAGTTAGTTAATTTCCTATGTTCAGGTGACGTTCGACAAGATCCATAAGAACCTAAGTCAGAGGCACAGAGAGAAGGACTCCAACTAGAATAGAAAGAACATTCTCTAAACTGAGGAAATGAGTCCCAGTGTCATTTAGGATGGAGGAGACATTCTCATTCATCCATTAGAGTTCACCCCCCCATGCTCCCCCCACCCCCGCCAAAAGCACTGGTCATGAGGGGCTGCACACAAAATGCTTCAAGTTCTCTGCATTCTTATCTCAACTGACATGATCAATTCTATAGATCATTGGTGACAGACAAATGCTGGTGACAAGTATCCCAGGGAAGTGACATCATACAAAGGTGCAAAGATAAGCATTATGTTTTAATATGAACAATGCCTTTTACTGAGTCCCCCACCTGCAACCAGCTAAGTATCAGAAAAGATTATAAAAGACTTCGAAATGGAAAAAGACAATTACTGTCCTATGTGGAACATCCTTGTGGTTGTCTCTGCATTTTGTTTGCCTTTGAATTATTTAAAAACTGAGCGGAGGTGGTAGAGCATGCTTGGTATCCTAGCACTCTGGGAGGCAGAGGCAGGCAGATCTCTGTGAAGCCAGCCTGGTCTACAAAGCAAGTCCAGGACAGCCAAGGCTACACAGAGAAACTCCATCTTAAAAATTAACAAACAAACAAACAAATAAATAAAAGGATGGGAGGGAGGAAAGGAGGGAGGGAGGAAGGGAAAGAGAGAGAGAGAAAGAGAGAGAGAGAAAGAGAGAGAGAGAGAGAGAGAGAGGCCTCCATAAGTTATAAAGAACAGAGAGTAATGAAATGGAAGTCAACTACGGCTTGCGTATGTGGACCAATCTTTTCCATTTCTTTCGGTCTTTTGGATGGACCACACATGCTTGAGTTTGGAATTCTCCTTTCTGTTGGCTGTAACTTTCGACTAGCTCTCTCGTAACCTGAGTTAGTAACATCTCAAGCACGTGAAGTCATGATTTAATTTTTTTATAAAATGTATCATCTGCTAACACAAGTGTATCTGACTTAAAGCCTCACAGAGTATGACTGCCCTGTGTTGTCAGGTCTGGCCTGTCTCTGGTAACTGTCTTTTTAGCATACCTTCCACTGCAGCATCCTGAGGTGGTACTTTGATGTAAGGGAGAGTAATGTTCTTGGGACTTGTGGGAATAAAAGCAGCAAGAATGAGGATCATAAAGTGCTAGTGTGGTCATTTGGTCATCATTTTGACACCTTTCACATGGAAACTTTGGATGGAGCACTCAGTCTGTTTAGGCCGTGGAGACCTGGAGCACAGCCTCAAGGGCTGCTAACTGGCCGTTGCCCTGTACCAGCACTGTCCTTTGGCTCCTTCTCTGAGCCCACAGGGCTGTGTCTCAGGTGTACTATAAGTCTCCAAATGACTTAGTCTTTCCTGGACCCATGGGGATAGTTCTATCATTAAAGTAACACAAGGGAGCTCTCTGCCCAGCCTCTCTCTTCTCTCTATCATCCATCAAGAACACAGGGGCAGGAGCTCCCAGCTCTCTCTTTTCTGACAGCCCCTCCCCTGTCATATACACTGTAGATTCCTCTTGCTGTAACCCAGAATGCTCAGAAATGCAATAGGTAGAGAAGGGAATGAAAAAGCCATCCTGTCCCTATCACAGGAGCCTTGGTGGCTTGGGAGTAGAAATTATCATAGAGAGACAGAGCCCCCTGGTAGCTTGCTCACTGCTAAGACAACCTCCAGCATAGAGCTTTGCTTCCTTGTGAGTATGAATACAACAGTATTTTTTATGTATATTTCTCTTCCAAATTAGGCATCCACTTCGAACTAACAGGAGAACATCTATTAGTTTATTCTGGGATTTTGTTTGTTTGTCAAACTTAACGTTGTGCCATAAGGACAACTGCATTTTAGCACTTTAAAATTTGCTCCCAAGATTTATGCTTAATAATAAGTTTAGGAAGTTTGCCATGAATAATCCTTAGCTCACGTATATAGAACTTGGCTCCTATTTTCTTCTGATTAAAACAAGCAAGCAAACAAACAAAAAGAAAATGACATTTTTATTGTTTTAGTTAATTCAAACTTTTCTTAGTACTTTCCAATACTAAAAATCACACACACACACACACACACACACACACACACACACACACACACACCACAGACAAGGAGGGTTGGATTCTGAAAAATACACTTTCAGAAGTTTGGACGACTCAGATAAGTATAGATTTAAATATATCTCACTGGAAAGGCACTTAGCAATCTGAACTAAAAATGTTCCCCTTTCTCTTTAAGAGACCAACCATGTGCCTCCCTCATATGAATTTTTTGCTTTGGAATGCTAAGTCAGATGGGACTTCACTACATGCTCCTAATGATCCTATCAATAGGGACAGGTCACACAGAGAAGTTCACAGTGAAAACTGATTGGCATTAAATAATTCAAATCTTAATTACTTTTAAAATGCATCTTAATTGCCATTGAGCAGTCATAATTCCATACATGACATTATAAAATAGACCTACACACACACACACACACACACACACACACACACACACACACACACACACACCCACAGAGTGCATCACCCTAGAATTATGTAGTTGGCTTGTTCTTCATGTGGAATATATGTGTTGGACTCACTCTCACAGGAAGTCATCAGGAGCTGATGATTCTGACCATTAATGGTAAAGAAAGATCTAGAACGCCTAGCTCCTCAGTAGCTTCCTCTACAGCAGTTCTTGTTCTGGAAAATAAACGTAAACTTCTGTTTTTCTTCATCAGACCTGGAGTTGCCCATGAGCCTCCGCCTCCATATCAGAACTTTGATTCTGAAATATTATTTTTATCTAAAGCCATAGAATATGTCAAAGTAGGAGGAGAATATCTCTGCGTTCCAGGAGGATGTGCTCTGGTTAGACAATGGCTTCCTCTCTTTGAATTTGCGTCATTGCCTTTGGCAGTTCCTGGACCTCAAAGCTCTGCTCTTCTCTGCCAGATGAATCCCAGATTCAGCCCTATGGAAGCTGTAATGAGATTGGCATTGTTTAATAGATACCATAAACTGCTTCTCGTCGTGGATACACACTGACTTGTGCTCAAGTCTGACTTTTATGACTGACTGCTTTGTGTGGAAGATGGATATCCTGCAGCTGTTATCCCCTTGAAAAATGATTTGTTTAGAACTTAAAATGCTAAGGAAAACTGGATGTGGACCTATAGAGATTCTAAAACCCATGGTCCCTCTTTTCAGTATCAATAAGCTTGTTAAAGGTCGTCATGATCGCATCATGACACCACGTGATTACAGGGATGTGAATGCCAATGATGCGCGCACATCCACCACCTGGCTGTTGGTGAGTCTGAGTTGTGGACTAAGGGTGTGGACTTCTCCCCTCAGGAGTTGAATCTCTAATTGTTTCAGAGATGTTACTTGGAGGTGATCCTTTGGGAGGAAATGAGACAACGAGATAAGCCCTCATGAATGGGATGAGTGACCTTACAAGAGAGAGAGAGAGAACTAACAAGAAGCTTTGTAAATGCTGCTATCCCTCATATCCACTGTCAACTCCATTGTGTCCCTTGACACTGCCATACATGGTGAGCCCCGAGGTAGTGTTGCCTTCTATCGCCTTGCAGATCAAGTGCCAAAGGTGGCAGGACACTTGCTTGCCGGGTTCCCACTTTCCAGAATTATTCCAGCACTCGTTGTTACGTTGTAATTTTACATACCATAGTGATGCTGATGTCAGTCTAGCTATGGGGAGAAATTTGATGATGAGAACTTCATCCTAAATCCACACAGGTCCTGACATGCTGTCCCTAGTAAATGCTGAACTAAACACAAATACCCCTAAATGTTCCTCTACGTTGCCAAGACTGAGAGGTTGCTTGGCAAGCATTTGGCCTTCAAGAAGGCAAAAGATAGTGTAGCTCTGTGAAAGATAAAGAGCTCTTTGGGTCCAAAAACGGTAAAATAAAACCATCAAGATCACCATTGCTGATGTTGGATGACTTTCCACATCTGATTTTTTTGTGTTTACCTTAACAGATAGGCCAGACCAGCTGCAGCTCAGGAGTTCACCCTTCTGCTCCGTCTGGGGTCCTGACAAGAAGCTTAGGTTTAAACAGAGGGCAAGAAATATACGTAACGAAAGGGTTCCCATCAATTTGTGGCTCTGCCCATCATCGTTGCCTTGGCTTCGCTCTCTCCTGAGAGATGATATGACTAGTTGTCAGAACTGTGTGAAGTCACCTTCCAGGAGACAAGCTCCCCCTCTAAAGGCCCCAGCCTTTTCCTTTCCTAGGTTGAGATTCCTGGGGAAATTCCAGTTTCCTGGGGTCCATTGTTCGCCTGGTCTCGCAGGCAGAGGGCGGGGCACCAGCTGCTCTCTAGAATATCTTCCTCCTTGCCAAGAGAGTTGCAGCAGCAGCAGCATGCTACAGGCACCGCGAAAGACTGCCTTTATGCTTCAGGAAATATGGACCGGGAGAGTCAAAGAGAGAGAGAGGAGCCTCGCTATAGGATACATTATAGAGCAGAGGGTTACATGCACAGCTGTGCTGGACGAGCTGTAGGACCAGTTTTCCTTCTCCTCAGAAGGAAGGTGTAAAGTTGTTCTTTCCTCCTCTCTGCTTTAGAAATTACTCGCCAGCATGTCTGAGATCAGCTTCTCAGTATCACTCTACCCTCTCGACGCTTTCGCCACAGCGTTTCCACCTTAGCAACCCTCTAGTTCAGGCTCAGGGCAGCACCTGACAGAGCATGCGCGGAGGCACACGAAGGTTTCCTAGGGCCACGCATTGTCCTTCCACGTAACTTTGAATCAATAGTGGAAATAAAGGTCTGAGAGAAAGCCTGAGGTGAGACTTCAGGTCAAAACTGCGTCCTCTCTGACTTCCGAGCATAATCAAGAAGAATATTCTGCAAGCCACATCGTAGGAGATCGTGGGTCTGTGCAACAGAGGTACTTTAATTCCCTTAGGTGACTTTGCAGAAGCAGCTCACCAGAGGGGAGCTGTGGGAGGAACTCTTCAGCCCCACTCCCCACCCCCCATTTCCCCTACCTCCCCCTGGCCTTAGCTTTGTTGAAGAAAAAAAATTATAGGATACAAAGTCACGAAAGTTAATCTACCCTATTCGCCCCTTATTGTCCCTGTGATTTAAAAAAGTGATTTTGCTTCTCTCTGCGTTTATTTTGTCATCTGTAAAACAAGAGCTATAATAATCTGTGGCCTAACTCCCCCATGGGTCTCTGTAAATCAGAAGCGACTGTAAAAATGAAAGCACTTTTGGGACTTGGAGTGCCCTGCTTGTCTAAGGTAGCATCTTCATTCTCACTCAATCTCCAGACTGACTTATGATGTTTATGGACCTCTTTGATGTGTCTCAGGGGAGTCCTGGAAGTCCTCTGAGCCCTGGTAGGTAGAGTTTGCTTGTCTGGGGTTTAAGACATACTGTGAGACCCTCCTTACAAAGTTGTCTGTCTGCCTGTGGCTTCCACTTTTTCTGTATCTATAAAATGAATGTACAACGCACCTTAAGGCCAGTAAGCAAAAACCACATCCCTTTATCTCTCAGTTCTGAGAAGGAGGTCAAATGACCTCAACTCTGTGAGAAAGGAACCAACTTGGTTCCTTTTCTTGTTGAAGTCATTCCCAGAGGTACAGAGCGGGGCTAACATAGCAGTCACTCCAATAGTTCAAATGCAAAGCAAGCAAGTATGGTGGGGTTCAATGAGTTGGAACTAGAAGCAAGCATTCTTTTATACTAGCCTGCAGGAAAGAGTTGAGAAGGAACATGCCATGATATCCAAGAGCAGCCTGGACTCGGGGCAGGGGGGGGTGTAGTAATGAAAATGGATGAAAGATAGAAAGATAATGAAAAACAGAAAAAGCAGGAAAGACTAGGAAAGAAAGAGAATGCTCCGTTTAAGAGATGAAGGGAAGATACAAAGACCTTATCAGATTGAAGGTTTTCTAACTATAATTAGTTGCATGCTCTGTCTAAGCAGCTACCATCTCTGTCTGACAGCGGGGAAATGGGACACAAAGATGTTGAACAGTTTTCCAACGAATGCACAGCCAACTAGTGGCCACCCAGAAACTGATCCCAGGTCCACAGTCTGGCTTCAGCATCTACAGCCTGAATGACCTCAGCTATCTAGGACTGTATTTTGTTCCATGAGGTCATTGTTAATCCCAAGACACGTCTTGTAGGGCTAGTGGAGGAGGTGGACAGTCATCTATGAATCCTGCCTTCTTGGATCTCTATGAGTTCAAGGTCAGCCTGGTCTATAAAGTAAGTTCAGGACAGTCAAGGCTACACAGGAAAACCCTATTCTGAAAAACAAAACAAAAACACAGAAGAAAAGAAAAAAAATCGAAGCTCGGAAAGTACTCAAAGGAAGAGAAGTAGAAGTTGTTGTCAATCTAAATGCCACAGCTTTTAGTGCCACACACTTTTGCTTCCTTTGATGTGTGTGTGTGTGGATGTGTGTGTGTGTGTGTGTGTGTGTACACACACATATATGCATGTGTTTTCAGAACTTTAAATTTTAGTTTGAGGGACTGGACATGTGTCTCAGAAGCACTGGCTGCTCTTCCAGAAAACCCAGCCTTGGTTCCCAACTGTCTATACAGCTCCAGGGCCTCCAATGCTCTCTTCTGATCTCCAGGGGCACCAAGTATACACATGGTTCACATGCATACATGCAGGCAAAATATTGGTACACATGAAATAATAACATAAACAAATGAATAACTAACTTGATTGAAAAATATTAGTTTGAAATTTACTTTGCCAGGCATGTGGGTTTCTGTCATGCTTTAAAGCATACTTTCTGGGGTAAAAATGGCTAGTCTGGGAATTAGTTGACACAGATTTGGGAACTTGACATAATTGCTACCCAGACTCTATGAGAAATAAAGTTTCCTACTACATTTGTTTATTTTGTATGTTGCTGTGATCAATTCCCCAGACTGTAAGGCTCATTATTTTCTGCGTCTGCCGGACCTTCCTAAAATTTCCCTACTGAGGAGTTCTATATTAGTCATCATCCTTTGCTTGAGTTTTGGAAATGTCTCATATGCCATTCTCAGTAACACAAAAAAGAAATTCCTGCAGGGAATGCCCGCGGTCCCATGCAAACAAAAGCCACAAGTGCTGGGACCCAGTGACTAAGCCCCTCAAGGATTGTTTTAAATGGGAATTAATGGGCAGGATCCAGGGTTTCCTGTGACTTCCCAAATTCTTGCTCTTCACATCTCTTCCAGTTTTCTACAGTCATTCGAGAAGGAGCTAGAAAACTCAACCTTAGAAAGCAAAAAAATCTTCCTAGGGAGAGAAAAGCATATTGCAGGGCCTCTGGGGTATTAGGCTCCTCTCAGTCTGCAACCTGTCTCTTTTCTCTCATCCTGACTCTTCTGGAATCCCCCTATTTACCTTTTTTTCTCACACCCACTGACCTATTACAGAAGAAGCAAAGAATTCCAGGGGCCATAGCATCCCTTTGTAACTACTTTTTCAAGGACTTAATTGGTGTCAGGCCTGTTTGTATTGCAGTGGATAGCATCCAAGGAAACTCCTGGACTTGTCAGGAAGTGGTGTTTCCGTGACTCAAAAATAAGACTAAGTTGTGTTATTCACATGTTTGTAATCTGGAGTGATGCATACTTATCTAGTCATAATCAAAGATTGTATTTCTCTGACACGCTCAGCCTATTTGTGACCAAAAACCAGTTATTTAAGCTATCTCACCTGCAAGAAAAAAAGAAAGGTAAGAAAGGAAGGAAAGGAAGGAAGGAAGGAAGGGAGGAAGAAAGAAAGAAAAAAGAGAAAGAAAGAAAGAAAGAAAGAAAGAAAGAAAGAAAGAAAGAAGCCAATTCTGGGCCAGGCATGTTGAATTTACTACCTACAAGGAAGATGATCAAGTTCTTACTTATAACATACCCTGAAAATCAAAGGCACGTGTGCATAGCATAATTAGCAAAGCTAAATGGGGCTTTTTGTAAGGTTGTAGAATTACCTGGGCTCACCATGTACACAGCATTCAGGGGTGTTAGTCTCAACAAAGGAAACATAGTAAAATGCAGTGCTGCCCAACTTTTGGACCACGCAGCAAATTGAAGAAAGGCCAGAAGAAGAATCTTCCGGGTTAGGGACTGTGATTGCAGAAGACGCAAAAGAACCCAAAGGTCACCTGCTGAGGACATGGCAGCTGCCCTAAGTGCCTCTGATAGCCACATTTTCACTGTGGAGTTACATGTAGGGAATACTACATAAATCTTTTGAAGGAGTCAAGTAGGAATCCTGCAGCAGGTAGGGCTGGAGATCATTGAAGGAAAAGATGTACCAATGGGCAGGAAATGAGTTGCCTTGTGAGTGGAATATGCTGAGGGGAAAGGAAAATAGCTTCAAGCAAAACTTTTTTTTTAACTTTTATGTCTCTGTGGTTGGCAAGATAATGAAGGGAAACCCCTGTCTGTACTCAGCCTGTGCCTGACAGAATGGAATGATTGTGAGAGCTCTTCTCTGCCAAAGCTCTTTTCCAAAAGTAGCCTGAGAAGCCAGAGCACAGTTAGCAATCCAGGGAAGCAAGCACAACAGAGCATACTGCAACCATCCCATGACCCATGGCAGAGCGTGCTGCAGCCGTTCCGTGACCCATGGCAGAGCATCCCGTGACCCATGGGAGAAGGAGCTGAACAGCACAAGCACAAGACACGAGAGTCCTCAGGAGGCAGACAAGCTGGACCTGAGCTCTGAAAGCCCTGCAGATGCTCTCCCTGTAGTGTAGGTGCCCAGTATGGGAGAGCCTCTTCACACTTCCTCTCCATGTTGGGATACAGAATTCACAAAGGTGCGTTGTTCTGACATCCAGTTCCCTACTCACTTTTGAGGATTACAATAAGAATTGTTCTACTAAGTGTCACTGAAACACACACACACACACACACAGATACACACACACTTGCACACACATATACAACCACTCACAAATATATGTATATACACATACATTCACACACATATGCATAAATTCACATACCCACATACATATACACACATTTGCATACACATATATACACACCCACACATATACACACACTTTCACATACATATGCATATATACATGCAGTCACACAACATAGATACACACACACATTTAGACACATATACATATATATTCACATACACGCATACACTCACACACACATTAATGTATATACATACACATATAAACATATACTCAAACACATGCTTACATACATATGTAAATTTATATGCACACACTCACACATATATACAAACACATGTATGGGCACACATCCATGCATACATATGGATGTATGCATATGCACACATGCACATATACACAGGCATGTGTACACACACAGAGGAAATGAAGGAATACATAAAACAAAAACTTTGAATGTGCTAAGCTTTGGCAGTTATGATGCAGGGAGTACACATCTCTTGATCGCCGGGCTTTGTTAACACTGTGACCCATGACGTTGTTGTCATCTACAAAGTTCAGGCTGGGGACTGGGCAATCAAGCTAAAAAATGCAAAAGGAAATCTCATCATGTTTTAAGTGAGTTTGTGATTTTGTGTTGGCAGCATTGATCACCATCTGAGAACCTATGATAGGCTGTATCTTGGATCATCTTGAAAAATCTAACTTGTTATCTTATGGAGTCCTTTAAACTTAACACATTATATGTATTAATAAAATAAATAAAATGAATAAAAATAAATAAAAAAGAAAGAAAAGTTAATACGTTACATGGTACCACTACAAAAATAGTATAAATATTATTTTCATGAATCTTGATCATTTATAGTTTAACAGTACATTAATATTGTGTATGTTGGTTTACCATGTTAGATAAGCCATGGTTTAATTTGATTTTTCTGTTATATAAAAATATAATTTCCTTCAGCAAATTCAGACAACATGCCTATAAGTTATTCTGACTTTTGTTATTTTGTTATACTGTGAACATTTCTGTGTGATTATAAACATTCTTTGGGGGATGGATCTAGCCAAGAAGAAGGTGTTGTCTGGTATGCTCAAAGCCCTGGTTCTGTCTGTAGCATCACAAAGAACAGAAGTAACAAATACTCCCCACAAGCAGGATTTGTGGTAATTGTACATTTTTTTATCTACTAAATTCTGTTCATTCTTATTTAATTTGACAACTTATTTATTCTGACAAGTTATTTTATTTGAGTTGTTTTATTTTTATATTTTGAAAAAAAATCAAGCATTAAGATTTCTTGGGCTTATTTTTTAATGATTTTTTTTTTAATGTGGGAATTTTTGAAACAGGGTTTCATGTAACCTAAGCTACCCTGCAAATCACCATGTAGCCAAGAATGACCTTGAACTAATCCTTTGGGCTCAGCTTCTTGACTGTTGAGATTATGGTTATAAGCCACTATGCCAAGTTTCAGATTTATATTTTAGGTTAAAAATTATTTCTCCCTCACTAGAAAAACCAGAGATAAGTCCTGAATTACTTTAAACGGTAGTGATGTTCATCTGAGTTCTATCAAGACTTGTCTTGTGGAGAGCCTGGGGAGTTTCTGGGTTTTAAGTTTCCTGCCAGCTGTAGCCATCTGGGTCTTTCTGTCCTGGCCCACAGCAGGGTCACCTGAACCCAGCCGTGGGCCAGGAAAGCTGGAAACAGCACAGCTGTGCCAAGCATCAAGCCAGAGGCAGAGCTTCGTGTGTCTGCGTGGCTGCTCTCCAACTCTTGGCCTCTTTGTTCCCCTTGGATAGCTGGCTTCTCACTTCCCCTTAGAACAGCCTTCATCTGATGTCTTGGCTTATTTTGGTTCTAGTTTTCAAATTGCTCTCCTAGGAGCTTCATGGACAACCTATATAGCCTTTATCTCCCCCACCTCCAGACCTGACCTTGGCCCTGAAGCTAAAGAACTTTTTCCTTGCTAGAAAGAACACCACCACCCCTACCCCCCACGCACACACGCACCATGTGTTTGTCTACGCTCACAGCCCTGATGCTCCCTACTTCAGACTCCCCATCTCTGGAGCCACCACCTATTTGCTACACTCCAGCAGCCAGGCAGTCTTCTTCATCTAGGCTCTACATCCGTTATGCCTCTCAAAACACATTTCCTGGCTGCTAAGGATCAGGACCACCTCTTCACAATCCCTCTTGCTCTCAGCATTTAAAAAAAAAAAAATGGCTGGCGCCTGACCTGCCCCTTTGTGGCTTTCTTACTTACTTCTTTGTCTTTAACACTGATAGGACAATAATCTTTGCTTCCTAGATCTGTGAGGATACAATCAATGAGTCTACATAACGAGCTTGGATCATTGTCTGATGTGTGAGAGTTTGACATGTCTTAGATGACTCTCCAAAGCCAGGGGGTGTTATTGGTCCATGTACACTGATTTTGCCTCTGACTACCACTACAGAGATAAACAAGCAGTACAGGCAGGCAGGGACGCATTTAGACTGGAGTCTCTTACTTACATGTGTTTTCTGGCCTCACTACAGTAGCCTTTGCTCTATCTCTGGCATGGCATCCCATTTGTTACCGTTTATCATTACTAACCTGACTGGACTCAGAATCACCTAGGAGACAGGACTGTAGGCAAGTCCATGAGCCTGTTTCCAGAGAGATTTGTCATAAGAGAGACCCACCCTGAATGCAGGTGAGACCACCCACCATATGGGTTGGAGTTATAGGGGGAATAAAAAGGGAAAGATAAGTAACAAAGCAAGCTGAGTGCCAGCATTGGTCTTTCTCTACTTCCTGGCCACAGAGGCAACAGGACCAGACACTTACAGTCCATGTCTTCCCCACCAGGGTGGACCCTATTTCCTCAGACCATAAGTTTTTGTAGGTTATGTTACCACAGCAACAAGGAAAGAAAAAAAAAACCCAACTAATAAACTGCTGAAAATCTCAAGTCTGAGCAATAAATTTTTTCTTTCCTTTGTTTTAAGATTTGTTTATTTTATATATATGAGCATTTTGCTTGTATGTATAGCTATACACTAGAAGCAGGAATCAGATCCTAAACAATTCTAGACAGTTGTGAGCTGCCATGTAGGTGCTGGGAATTGAACCCTGGACCTCTAGAAGAATACCCAGTGTTCTTAACCACTGAGCCAGCTCTCCAGCCCTGAGAAAGAAATCTTATTGGAAAATAATACCAAGGCATAGCAGCCTTCCTGCCAGTCGCTTCTTCTACCTGTACGAAACAGGGGACTAGAAGAGAGCTGTTTCCACCCAGATTTTGCACAACAGGCCTCCAACAAGTCGGCCATCCACAGGCACAAAGGGCTTGCTTTGGGATCTGTCTCCCTGATATCTCTGTTTAGGTTAACAGGAGTGGAAGGAGGCTGGGAACACATGAGGAAATACTGTTTGGGAAACTTCAAGAGATGGATCTGAGCAACAGGTTGGGCTAAGACTCCTATGTGGACCTCTAATTAATTTTCTAAACTTGTTTTTTATAATGTCTGTTAATTTCCACACTCGAGGGCATTGGAAGATGATTGACTGGTGAAGCAGCTTAAACGGCTATAAAGGCAAAAGCGATTTAGAAAGTTAAAATGGAATAATCATCGCACATTCCTGTTAATTAAAATACACAAAGAGACTGTGTTGAAGGCTTGAGAATGGACAATTGAACAGTCACAAGGAGACCGTGTAGCGCGGTATACTGGAATGACATTCTTGTGTGCTTAGATTTATTACGAACACATTAGTCCTTTCAAATGTGTGCTTATAGTTTATGTGTGAGCATAACAAGAACAAAATGCCTATCCTGCGGTATTCTAGAAATGAAGTATATTTCAAGCACACTCCAGCATAATTAGAAGCCATGCCATGCAGATGACAAACATTGGAAATGACAAAGAAACATAGGAAGTGGAGAAACTGCCATCTAAGTCTAACCTTGCCATCCTGCTGTGGCCGAGGCTGTCCTAGCAGCAGCAGCAGCAACAGCACATCCTGGGAATCAGAGGAGAACAGGCCGTGTATGTCATGGAAACCAGAGGAAAGGGTGAGGCAACCGGTTATGTCTCATTCTTTTCTGCTACCCTTACGTCCACAGGAAGGAATGGCCAGGACTGTCATCTCTCAGGACAAAGGGCACTGACGTAACAAGATATGAGACATAAAGATCTAATCCAAGGCATCCTCAGTCACGCCGGCAGCCTGTGTCACGGCTCCATCTGATGACTGTGGACCTTGCTATCTCCTACAGTCACTTCCTCTGCTCCTTTTGTTCCCACCCCCACCCCCAAGGATTAGACCCCGTTTATCTTCCTGCAGGATCTGAACACTGGATGAGATCAGAACCCTTCCCTCCAAAGATGCAATATGATTGTTTCAAGGCCTCTTTTGGATACGATTTTGGGACATGTCCTAAATGTCACGGCTACACAACAGAGGGCAGGACTTGGGCAGCAGATACCACTGCTGGGTTCACTCTTAACATCTCTCTACGCAGAGTAAGCCCACCCACTGCAATGTGCTCCGCCCTGGACTTGGCGTATCTCTTTGAGATGATGTTCATTCTAGTGTCATGAAGGCTCTTGTGCCCTCATCTGTGCTGCCATCGGCACATGTCATAGAGTTGCTGGTGTTCTTGAGCTGTTCTTATCAGTAATTATAACAGCAATTTTTTTTCCAAGCCAGCTTTTTTCCCTTTGTTTTTTGTGACATTTTTTGTTGGTTCCTTTTTTTTTTTTCCCTAAAGATCAAATAGGCAGTAAGTTGATAGTAAGCTATAGGTTTTGAAGGTTTCTTTATACATTAAATTGTCGGGCCAATGAGATGGCTATGCCCTCCAACTTTGACAGCCTAAGTTTATTATGTCAAACCATCTAACCTTCAAAGGCCATACTGACCTGCTTTCCCCAGTTGGGCTCCACCTCCTACGTGTCCCGCGGCCTCCTAAAATAGTGTCATCAACGAAGGAACCAGGGTTTAAAACATGAGTCTGAAAGGATGTGTGTAGGTACAGGTGCATTTCCGATTCAAACAACAGCAGATAGTGCACTTCATTATCTGAGTCCCCGCACAGTGGCTTTCTGGTTTCTTTCCGTTTTCAATCCTTTGAGAATGTAATATGCACCAACTCCTGCCTGCCACAGAGCAATGTTGGCTAAACTCATTTGTACCTGCAGTATGCGAAGTGGGACTTATTCTTTGTTTTTAATTTTCTTCTTCTTCCTTTTACTTTTTTAAATGCATAGAATTCAAATATCACTTTGAGGAGATTAAAAAGATATCTTGGTCTTCTAATAGCACTGGAGTTGTGCTTTAATGTGATCGACATGGCGTTTTGATGTGTGTTTTTTTTTTCTTTTTACCAGTTATGTGTTTCTTCTGTTAGGCCTGGTTACCTAGAGTGCAGCATGGATACAAAGGTCTCTATATGGTTCACTCTTCCATTCCAGGCTCTAGTCAGCATTCTGGCCCATCGCCCTGTTCTCTCTTGTGTGTATGAAAGAACTAAGAGCGTTCTCTATGGACCTGTCACGTCTGACATGGTCTCTTGGGTTCCCAAGCCTTGAGTACAGCAAGCAGCAATGATTTTGACACTATAGTTGGGATTTCTGTCACTTATAACAGTAAAAATGCTATAAAATTTCAAAAACTTACCTCACTCTAAATGCCTCATCCCACAGAGACCACATGCGGGTTTGGCAATCATGGAAATAATAAACACTGATAAAATGTTTCAAATGACTTTGATCTATTATTTGATAATCTTTAGACTTATTGAAGGGAGAACTCCACTTGAACCAGAACAATAACTTTGAAGGACTAGAAATAAATTGTTGGGTGGCCAAGAGAAGTTTGCCAATATTTTCTTTTTTTTTTTTAAATCTACTTTTATATTTAACTCCAATGCTGCTTGCCCTGATCAATTTTATTTCTATAATAAAAGATATTTTTTTGTGCTTCTGTTTACCTTGGGTTTACTTATCCCACCCCTACCCCTGTTGGTTTCCCGTGGGTCACTAAGTTTTGCTCCTTTCAGCTCTGAAATGTCCAGGTTCTGTGTCAGGGCTCAAGCAAGATTACTTGTTTTTAAAATCTAAAATGCTTCCCTGAGAGGGGCTTTCCAGACGACTCGAATGGCTCGCATCGGGGTGCAAATGATAGGGAACCCCCTGAAGTTCTTGTATTCTCCAAATAGCAGTCAATTTCCAGGAAGCATTGACTACACACCCAATGGAGGGTTGGTCTCACCTCTGTCCTCTGAGGACACATCACGCCCGAGACCGAAGGCTCAGAGGCATCTATGGAAGGGGGTGTAAGATGCAAAATGCTCACCTGGGCAGGCAAAGGAGAGAAAGGAGGGTGATGGATCCCTGTCAGGTGCTTTCAGCAGATGCTTCGCCCATCAGAAAACAAGCGTAAGTCTATCTGAGCCGTGTTCATTACATTTCTAGAATTGTCCCCAACGTGATTCTCGTAATACTGAAACAATCACAAAAAACATTTATAATTTCATTATTTCAACCCTACTCAGTATGGAGATGTCAGAGATTTTCTTCTTTTAATTTTATGATACCACAGATTTTGCGAAACACCACCAATTTCAGAACAGCTTTTTAGGGAATAGAGAGAGCAAACTGCACCAAGTGTGGATGCATCAATTTTTATACCAAGTAATTGCTGAAAGATTCAAGAATGGAGAGTGAGTATTTTAGGCTTGAGGGTTAAAGATAGTTGTGTTGTTTTCAGAGACATCTTTGCTTGGCTTTCACTTTTTGTGATAAGTGGCCTCATGCAGCCCAGGCTGGCCTCGGACTTGCCACATAGTTCAGGATGTCCTTGTACCTCCTCTTCTACCTCTCCTCTGTCTCAAGTGCTGGAATTACAGATCTGTACTAGCATTCTTGATGGAAAACAATAGTTGCAGAACCCATACCAGGGATAGATAGGCTCAACTGTCCATTTGGGATGAAAGGAAAGTGATCTACGCGGCTGAAGGCAGGGGAGGGGATGCTAGGTAAAGGCTCCAAGACTTAGGAAAAAAGAAAGAAAACAATTTAGTCAATATTTACTCTAAGTGTGGGACTTGTGCACCCTCATAAGACTGCACCAACTTCCTGAGTTGTTCCTATCGGCCAAAGCCACGTAAACATGAATGGAACCTGCTGTTTGCAGTATAGAGAAATAGTGAGAGCTGGTAAACTTTATGAGAAGGTGCCCCAGAGAAAAGGGGCTCCCAGTTTATGCTCCATCATGGCCTGGTTTGCCATGTGACAAGGACTTTTGTATAAGTTTCTAGGAATTTAACAATCTCTTTGTCAGAGTCCTCAGTAGGGTAGTGAGTGCCTTGGCCCCCCCAGATCGTTGAGTGCTGGGAGCACAGAGTTGAACTGATAGCAGGGGTAGGACAGGCTTTATGTTCAACCCTTAACAAGGACAAAACCTCTAGAGACCATAAAGATCTCCCAGATGTTGAAAATACCGAAGCGCCTTCATATTTATAGCTACAGCACAATGACACGTGGTAAATCTTCATAGTCAGCTTGACTGGGCTTACTACTTACCTAGAAGGCACACTTCTAAACATAGCTGTGTTTCCAGAGAAGCTCAGCTGTGGAGAGAAGACCCACCCTGAATGATGATGGTACCATTCATGGATAAGAGGAGTAAAGGTTCCCAGGAAAGCCACCTGAGCTCTAGCACTCACCTCTCTCTACCCCTGGGTAGCAATTTGTAGCTGCATGCCCCTGCCTCCATGAATTCTGCCATGCCATCCCTGCTGATGGACTGTGCCAACCCCCAGACAAACCAAGTCATTCTCTCTTAATTTGATTTCTTTCGAGTATTTGGCCACACCGGTGAGAAAATTTCCTCTCATAAATTAGAACAAGCAAGTCGGCACCTAGCCTTGGCCATTAGGCCTTGGCTTCTTGTCTGTTCTCATGGTCCTGGTGTGTTCTAAGGCAAGGGTAACTATTACCAACCTGATGGAGCCCAGTGAAACGATGGAATGATGGGGTAAAGGAGTTTTCAGATTATGTGGTGACTGAGATGTGAAGTTAAGTAACAAATCGGAACAGGAAACAGACAAATACTTGCTGTAAATGCAAATGAAGAAAATCTTAAAATAGTGAAAAGCATTCTGAAAAGTGAAAATTCGTCACACAGCAAACCGGCCGAAGCTTAGAGTGGTGCTCCCAACAGCAGCTGTATACAGCTCAATGGTAGATGCTTGTCTTGAGTGTGCCAGGCACCAGGTTTTCTCTCACGTACACACAGAGCAAACCAAATCAAACCAAAAACAAAGAAAAGGATCAGTTATTTTTTCCTTACAAATAAATGGACTCAAATACAATCTTTCAGAACCCAATACACGGGAAAATCCCAAAGAATACAGTTTATGCTCCTATCTGTTCGGCTCAGAGAGTTTCAACCCAGCAAGCTTATCAGGAACTTCTGTTCTTGTCCTACAACAGTTATCTTCAAACAGTAGGGCAGAATCCATCTGTTGGTCATAAATCAATTACTAGATCATTGCTTATTTTTTATTAGGATTTATCTTTATTTTTGTTTGTGTGTATGTGTTGTGTGTGTGTCACATGCATGTGTGTGCCCAAGGCTAGGAAAGGAGAGTTGATCCCCTAGAGATAAGCCACCCAATGTGATCCTGGGAATTGAACTTAGATCCTTTGGAAGAGCAGCAAGCACTCTTAACCACTGAGCCATCTCTCCAGCCCTGTGATTAGCCTCTTCCTCAGGATATGAAATCCAATGGTCATACCAGGCTGTCTTGCATTCGGTGTCCTGAAGTTCTTCTTTCTGTGGTGTATACACATGTTTGCATGGTAGCGTAAGTGGGTATCCTGGAATGTAAAGTAGGATATTCTCCTTAGTGTGACTTGTTATTTAAAAAATTAAAAATGATATTAGGTATGTCTTTGAGAAATATGAAGGATACTTTGTGTTATGGTTTGAATGTGTTCCCCCCCCCCCTGAATGTTTTCTGACCCCTAGTGCTGGTGAACTGATCTTGTGTGGAAATGGAGTCCTTGAAGAATGGATATACTAGGCAGCAATTTAAACATAACACACACTTCAAATTTGCTTCCAGTGTGATTTGTTACTGGAAGAAACACCATAAAATGCATAAACATGTATCCAGCTGAAACAAAGCATGTAGGAAAACAAAGTACTCAGGGATTACACCTCAAGTATTTGCCAGTGACTCAGTTTTCTCCATGTTGTAAGCCAGAGTTGCTCATGTCTGGAGTGACAGCTTTCCTCTGCTCTCAGAATAACCTTCTTTGAACCCTTCACACTGACTCCCAACCTCAAAACTTAGTCAAGACAAATTATTATACTTTTTACAATAAATGGTGTAGTTTAACTTCTCTCTCTCTCTCTCTCTCTCTCTCTCTCTCTCTCTCTCTCTCTCTCTCTCTCTCTCAGGTTGGCCTGCAGGGGGGCATGTCTGTGAGCCAGTTGTCTTGGTTGTTAATTGATGTGAGGTAGGAAGGTAGGAAGGTGGTGCCATCCTAGGTAGGTGGTCTTTTACTGTATAAAAAGCTAGCTAACCCTGACCCTTTTAGCAAGCTACCAAGCAGCATTCCTCTGTGGCTTCTGCCCCGCTTTCTTGGCCTTGAGTGGGTTCCCTAGTCAAATCTAATGCTGTGTGAAATTGCAAACAGTCCTGTCTTTGGGTTCTTGCCTTGAACTCCTGTCCTGACTTCCTTCAGTGATGACTTCTGACCTGGAAATAGATGATGTAATAAACCCTTTCCTCCATGTGTTGCTTTCAGTCAGAATGTTTTATCACAACAGAAGAGAAACTAGAGCAGTATAAAACAGGGCTACCTTTTTACTGCATGAGTTTCTATCACTTAAAAAATGACATTAACAGTTTTAGGCCCATGTTCCAATCACATTTATTGGCTGGCCTCCCTGTTATCTGAGTCTATAGGCACAATGTCTCTGTGTTTGGCCTTCCAGTCATATTTTTCCTGTAAGTCTTGGGTTGTCATTACTTAGTGTGGTTGTTATTCTGTGTATTTTGCACAGTACAGCAACTTACAGGACCATTATGTTATATGATGGTAGAACTGCATTGTATGCCATTTCAAAGCTATGACAGTGGATGGGCTCATTAAGTGAATGGATACAGACACACAAGAAGCCAAAGGTCAAACCCAGGAGAATTCCCACATTAGTAGATGGAGGGCAGGAGAAAGCCAAGGAGTTGTCTGGTGTGACAGGAGAA
>NC_140485.1:119884553-120079553 GCF_964271855.1 Acomys minous | reverse complement strand
GAAAGGTGCTTATGAGAAGAAACCAGAGACGTCCTACATATAATTTGAGATGGGGGTGGTGCTTGAAGTACTCAAGTACCATACTTATTAACGTATCTATAACCGATCAACTTTGCACACCCGTATTGAGTTCTGCTGAGTTCAACATATTTAGAAATGCATAAATATTGTGTGTGAATGCCTAAATCCAGCCGGTGTATGTTCTACCTCATATAATTTTTTTTTGAGTATTAATACCAAACGTGTTATTGGTGATTTCCAGAACATGACATGCTGGAATGTGGTTAATGGTGGCCATGATGCCACACAACAGATCCACAGAGCTTATTCTGCTTCACTGAAATTTTGTATACTGTGACCACCATCTCCCTGTCATAAAAATTTAATAAGAGTTTTTAATCTCAAGAGAGCTCTGGAAATCAAGCTCTCGGCTCACAGTCATATGCTTGTCTTTTATGCATTCGCAAGTATAATGGTTGCTGCCTCCCTGGAGCTTAAGAAAATGTCTTCCTAAAATGCTGGGAAGAGAGGCAGCTCTATGGGAATACTCGGTCTCACTGGAGGAGGGATGATGGAGAACGGGCCATTGGTTGTGGTGGTTCTTAAGCTTTTATCCTAGGTGAGCTGGGTTTCTCTGTACAGCTGTGCTGGAACTCATTCTACAGGTTAGGCTGGCTTGGAACTCAGAGATCTGCCTGCCTCTGCCTCCCAAGTGCTGGCGTTAAAGTGTGTGCCTAGCTTAGATCTTTTCTCCAGAGGTTTGCAGATGTCCAGCCAGGCCTCCCAATAGGCAGGCTCTTGCCCGCTCTCTCAACTTCTGTCCTAAATAATCTTGGGGTCTCCCGCTTTGTTTGGTAATTTGCAAATGTCTTTTTATGTTCATACACGCAGAAGCCCATATTTGGTTCTCAGTAGGACTGTGTTTATCCCATCCCAGCAATCACATTGTTTTCAGAAGAGTTCCATTACCTAGTGTCTTGACTTCCTCAGATTTGCACATTTAGACTTGGATTTTCTTATGACCAGGCATCACTCCTTACTATCTGTTCTCCAGAGTATTTCCTTATGGCTTCTGCTTGTGCCCACAAGATATGCTTTACAAGCATTTACCTAGCTAATGTAGCTTCTCTGAGTCCAGTGACAGTAGCCCATCCCCTCAGATTTTCCCAGCTTTTAGTGTCTGGGCTTTAGAGAGAGTTCTTCACAGGATGAAAAGGTGAAAAACTGAGTTTACAGCTATCATGGAGAATCCACAGATGTGTTTGTTTCTTTTGAAACAGGGACGGGTTAATGGTGTTCAGGCCTCCCTTTTGTCAGCCAAGGAATTGCAGTGGGAATTCACTGTGCTAACAGAGGCATGGCCAAATGCAATGTGAATCCAAGGAAGAGACATCACTATGAGTCAAATGTGGGCCCCTGTTTTAAAAACAAGGGCAGCATCGGAGTTAGTAATGCAGTACACTAGGCAGTCACAAAAGTACAAAGTGAAGAAACAGTCCTTACGCAGGACGCTGGTGCTTCCAGAGCTACGTTGTTTATACTGAATAAGAACAGCCTTAGGCTCTGTAGTCTACATTTGCCGAAGGACATTTATGATTCAACATAGTGATCCACGAGTTGAATAAGGGCCATCAGGATGCAGGAAGGCTTCTCCACATGTGCCTCGACTCACCATCTGTTCAGTTTTGTTTTTGGTTTTTGGTTTTTAATGAGCCAAAACAATGATCTTGGCTTAATCTTTGTTATAGAAAACAAATAGAACAGTCCAAGTGATATTTAAGATATTTCGAATCCCTACAATAATTTATTTGAAATCCTTGAGTAGTTTGGGAAAACAGATAATGTAGAGTGTTCTTTACTTCTGAAAGCTCAGACTGGGGGTGATACAGTATGCTTTCAATTCCAGTATGCAAAGTGGGGGCTGGAAGGTCAGAAGTTCAGGATCACCCTCTTCTGAAAAAGAGAGATGAGTGGTGGACGTGTCATAAATAAATGGAAACCTAACTTCCGAATCTTTTGTGTTCTCAGTGGTCACAATAGGGTGACCACCCATCACCAAAAGAATGCCCAGCTTTGTGTTGCAATAAATATTTAATACTTTCTGCTTAACAAAGCACATAAGCCATGCACAAAATCACTATGGTATAACTTGGCTGTTAAATTTGTATGGAAACAACAGATGTTAGCAAATTCTGTTTAAAAAGAAGAAGAGAATTAAATCAACAAGGAAACACAAATGATTTTTTTATTCAGAGCTTCGGACCTTTCTAGAATGTAGCTAGGTCTTATGGAGTTAGGGTGTTATACACTTAAGACTCTTAAAACTAAACATTGTTTATTTGTTTGTGTTTTGTTTTCTCATTAAAAAAATATTAGAAAGAACAGATGAAGCAGGTGAGGTAGCACATGCCTGTAACCCAGCACTCAGGGAGGCAGGGACAGGTGGATGGCTGTAAGTTTAAGGCCAGCTTGGTCTACAAAGTGAGTCCAGGACAGCCAAGGCAACACAGTGAGGAAACTGAAAGGATATTGCTTTCAGGTACTCAGTTGCACACTGGTAGGAAAGAGTGGGCATTTTATCAGAGTTTTGGAGGGGTCTGGGATGTTCATTGGAAGTATGACAGGGGGCTTTCCTCTTTGTGTAATGGGGTTTCCCCATGTAAGCGTCAGATCCATGGCCAGTTAGCTTGTTTCTGGAGATATCTTAACACTATGCAGCACCTGATGATTTCTTGTGTAAGGTGAGATATGAGGTTAGGCGCATTCCATACATTGTTGGCAGGGGAGGAGAGAGACTGGGTGGGTAACAGCATCCATGAATTAAGTATGTGAGAGTTTATGTCTTTTGTCCCTATGAATGTCCCTATTGTTTTATTCCGCTTCAGAGGGTTATGTTTCAAGCTGACAAGTTTTTAATCAGTGAGTAGATTAAATATGGAGTGGATTAGAAGCCATAGGCAAACATCAGACAGAACCCTGAAGAATCTAGAAAACATAAAGTATGTTAAACAAGCATAGAGCAAAAATTAATAGACAATGGTAACCAATGAACCTTACGTTGTGGTAGAAGCTGAATAAGACCAGGCAGCATTTGACATAAACCCTTCATAGGTTCTTTTTTGGTTAAATATGTGTAGCCAGTCTCTTTCTTGATAGTATTTTTAGTATTAACTTCTGATGGTCTTGGGACATCTACCAAAGTACAAATTGAGAAACTGATCCACATAGAGCTTAAAGAGTGTAGACTGTCTTCTTTGTGAGAGGCGAGAGTGCATTAAAATTGCATAATCATGCCCTGTTAGAAAGGGCTGGGGATATAGAGGGCTGAAGAGCTAGAGGAACTGGCAATCTGCGAGTTTTTGTTTTTGTTTTTGTTTTTCATTATCCAACAACTGACACAATACTTAGAATCTTCCTTTACATCCAGTTTATCTCCTTTCCCATGTTTTGCTGTTGCTAGTGACTCTTCATTTATACTTTTCTGTAGGGTGAATAACAGTATGTTTAGCCAAGGCCTTTCCCCCTTTTTACCACTACAGTCAACCACCGTTCTTTAGGGGCCAATTTTAAGAACTCACCAGGAAACTCCTGGCTCCTTTAGTTGTGTCTTGTGTCCTTTGTACTATTTGCTGGAACAGGTCAGGGTCTTGCTGATCATGTGGTTTCCCTTGAAAGCACCAGGGACATTTCGCTCTTTAATGACTCCCGTTTTTGCTGAATGTTCACTGGATGTGCACCAGCCCAAACCCTGCCTACACAGCCTCTCTTGTTAGAGGCAAGTGAAGTATTAGTGTTATTGGACTCTTTATTTTTGGTACTGGAGCATTTCCTTAGCATGTAGAAGTACATGGGTTCAATCCCCAGTGCTGAAAAACACCAACAACAAAGGATAAAGTGGAATAGAAACCAATTAGGATCACTTATTTGTTATTTGGCTGAACTTAAATCTTTATTTGGTGTCATGTTGTTTGTTTGTTTGTTTGTTGTTGTTGTTTTTCTACTTTTAGAAACAAGATCTCACTATGTAATCCTGGGGGACCTAGAACTCTGTATGCACACAAGGCTGGCTTCGAACTTACAACAGTTCTCCTGCCCTAGCCTTATGAGAGCTGGGATTGCATCAGCATTCCTCACCAGTGAAAGTCTATGTAAGTGTCGTGGCTGCTAAGATTCTAGAATATTCTTTTATATCCAGTTTTTCTTAGACCACTGTTTCTCTCCCTGTGGGTTGTGCGTGACCCAGGGGTCACCTAAGAACATCAGAAAGCACAAATATCTACATTACAGTTCATAACAGCAGCAAATTCAGTTATGAAGCAGCAACAAAAATAACTTTATGGTTTGGGGGGGAGGGTGTCACCACAGCACAGGGAACTGTATTAAAGGGCAGCAGTGTTAGGAAGGTTGAGATTCAGCCCACACAGACAGTCAACTCTTACATGTCTGTACTTCAGCTAGAAATGGTTTAAGATAACAATGTCTAATGACTGTTTTCCTAGGAGCAGCAATTTAAAAGGGGGGGGGGCGGGCAGAGGAACAGAAACCCAGATAGTTAGACTGAGAGGAAAAATTCTTTATATTGCTGTCTTAAAGATACTCATATAATTACACATAGAAAACAAGACTATCAAATCACAGACAAAAGGTAACACTAGGCTATTAGACAAAATGGCACAATTACATGAAATCATTGTAGGCTAAAAGAAACCAGAGGAGCATGTGACACGGTTACATCAAGCCAGAGCACATACGTAGACTGTCCTTGCTCACGCAAGCAAAGAAATGTTCCGTTTGTTCCTTACAGACCTCATAACTGTAGCCTAGGTATTTCTCGGGGATGGACTTGCTTCCTGATTTGTGTATATGGTGACTGAAGTGAAGACAAACTCACCTGGTCCTACTCTAGCCTTAGCAATTATTCTTGCCTTTTTGCCTACCCTACAGGAAAAGAGTAATTAAGTTTTATGACTTTATCCTTTAACTTACCAGGATTTTCAAGAAACCTGTCAGTTTCCTAACTGTAGCCTAGGCTGCACATTCTAGCAACACTCCTTTTCCCAGTAGGAACCTTCCTTGGTGGAAAAACTCTTTTAGTTGGCTCTAGACTTACTCCTGAGTGGCATATCACAGGAGAGTTAATGCCCGTCTTTCAGGTTTCCTGACTTCACAGAAACTTTTGTTTTAATTAATGTGTGGTGTTGTGTCAATATAATCCAAGCACTTGGGAGGTTAAGGCAGGAGTTTTGCCAGCAATCTGAGATCAGCCTGGACTACATAACAAACAGAAAAATAAATTTAAACAAATAAACAAAGAGAAACTCATAGGCAATTATTTATATTAGTTTTAACTGAGAGTGTTATCACAGTCCAACCTGTGTATACACACAGGAAGAACAACTAATGAGGTAGTTTAAAAGAAGAAGGAAAAACAGAGATTATGTTCCAGACATACAGACGGTAGCAGCATGTCTGGGAAGAATGAACCAGCTCTGAAAGAACTCATTTGGAATATCATAGAAAGAGCCTGAGAGATTCTTCTCCTCAAAGAAAAGTGGAGATGGTGCAAATGCAGTCAGATCTGTAGAAACATACACGACAGTAAGGGGCACAAATCATTTTCGTTTGTAATGGGACTTGAACCCCTCACATGGCAAGGGCAGTAGGTACGTGAGGATTCCACATTTCAGGCACACTTAAGGACTTGTGATGGAGCTGAAAAATGTAGCTCACTTAGTACAGGGTTGGTCTAGCATTCAGGAAGCTCCAGACGTGAGGGTACATGCCTGAAATCTTCAGTGGGTGGGGGCAGGAGGATCAGAAGTTCAAGGTCATACTTAGTTACATAGTATGTTAGAGGTCACCCTTGGCTACGTGAGACCCTGCCTCTAAATAAATAAACGGATGGATGGATAAATAAACAATAGTAGCTCATGGTGGCCATGTGTGTGTGTGGTGACAGCTCTTTGAGTGACACTATATTCATCTTTCCTTGTGTCTCACTACCAGCAATCACTGCCCAAGGAATTGTGCAATTGATTTGGAATTTGGTATCACAAGGAAACAGGATTTATGTTAAAATTCTCCCGGAAATCCCAGAAAGTCCAAAGACAAATCATCCAGCCTTAGTGCCTAACCTGTGAGTAAGCTGACTGGTGTGGCACTCAGATTGTAAACGTGGGTGTGTAATAGATAGCAGATGTAGGAAGGAGGCCATTTGGTGAAAGGACAGATAAAACAAGGAAGGGACAGTACTAATCTGTCTCAAGCTACTTGTGCCACGTGAAGAAGGCCCTTATCTGGCAAGGAAAAGCCATGGGCAAAAAAAATGGATGGCCAACTTGGAAATGTCAAGGTTCGTCATAGTCTCTCCTGCATAATAAAAGCTTTATTGCACCATTAGCATTCACTGGAGATAAGAGTTGAGTGAGTCTTGAATGGAATTGATTTTGTGTCTAGTTTATCAGGAACCAAAGACCATCCTTGGCAAAACTTCTTTGAGAAAGATTCCTTTTTCTGATCTCCCAGACTGATTTTAACTGACTTTTGATTTTATGATAGATAGGTTTGTTCGCCCTTTTGTTTCAGTGAATTGTTCTTTTCATTTCACTTGAACAGTCCTATAAGGAGAACTGCCCTATCTCAGCTTCTCTTTAAGTATCGTTTTTGTGTAAAAAGCAAGAGTTTACCAATTCTATGAATAACGAAAGCGCGCAATCCATACCAGGCTTTAATTGTTTTCTCTTCTGTTCTGTTTGCATGAGTTCACAGTGAAGAGGAACCTTGCAAACTTATTCCTTCAGATGCTGTCTCCTGACAGCTGAGGGACGGACGACTCTACATGCCCAGCTGTGTGTGAGGACAAGGCTATCGAGAACAGACTGAATGAGACTCCTACCATGGGTTTGCTGCTCGCTCTCCTTCCCGGGAGCTCATTTTCCTTATACGGTTTCTAGACTGTGCATACCATGGTGTGTAAGATAGCAAGCTGTACTTATCTGTGAGTGCTGCTCTTACCAGCAGGTAAACCCCTGCAGAGAATTGATGCCATTTTACCAGTAGCCCACACATTCTACCTAATGTCAACAAATGAGAACCAAACAAGTGGATGCTTAGCAGACTGGCTGTAGTAATTTTGATTCGGTTTATAAGCAGCTCCAGAAATGTTCTGTCCTTTAAGTGCAGGACCCATGTCATTAGTATGTTTTTTTATGACTCCCATCTATTCTCAAATGTCCTTGTAAGCCACGTTTTGCCCTACACCTTTAACACATACAGTTATATACATACATGTATATGCCTACATATACACGTATACAAATATGTATACACATACATGTTCATACATGCAGGCACATATACATATGCACACGCATATTCATATACATACATAAGCACATACATGTATGCACATACACATGTTATGTGTATATATGCATGTATACATATACATGCACAAGTACATATGTGCATATACATATGCATCTACACATACATATATGGTACACATACACACATATATATACATGCATACACGTAGATACATACATATATGAACATAAACAGTCTAGTAAGAATGTTGTTTTCCGACATCAAGACAGAGATGGAAGTGCAAATACTGTATTGCATTAATTGTAAAACACAGAAGTTTTTCCACATTTTGTTTTATAACTGACACCATCATAAATTTTGTTTATGTATGATAAATGAGAAAGACGTTCTACTGGTAGCCATCCCCAGCTAGGTGGTAAACTCTGGGCATGTTCTAAGTACCCATTCCAAACACTCTGCAGCAAGTGGCAATAATACACTCCTACAGTTCCAGCTTTGGGAAGCCAAGGCTGGAGGAATGTGAGTTTGAGGCCAGCCATATCACTATTACCTATTTCAAACATATAGACAGACAGACAGACATCATAGCAGAAAAAGACTTGGCTAACCATAGTGAGAAGGTAAGACATGAAGCAGGTTTACATGATGTTCATTAATATGTCCCTGGAATTTGGTCTTACTATATCCTTGGCGCATTTTAGTCAATTAAACATTTTTAATTCCTTTTTACTCCTGTGCTGAATTAATCATTGGGTTTGAAGTGGTTTTCATTAAAGATTTCACTTACAAACTCATAGCACAACTTTGCAGATGGGGTTCAGTTACTCTGAGGCAAAGAATTGCAACACCATCCGTGATAACCTAAAAATCTCCATGCAGCCCTGGCTGACCACAGACCCTGGAGCCTTGCCTCTGCCTCCTGACTCGTGGGATTACGCCATGCCCTGGCCACATCTCAAATTTTCAGACAGATTAAGTTGGTGGTTTCTTGGTAACTGAATTGTCCGCTACTGTCCCATTGATTTTTTAAAAAAATGTGAGAACAAAATATAAACTATTTTAAAACCTAGTATTATTAGTATAATTACTCCTATTACTATAATAGAAACTATATGTGACTCAACCCAAATGAGCTCACTACAATGCTTTTAAAACAGGAAAGAGTGTTTTTAGTTTATTGATTTTGATGGATATTAGCTCAATCATAGTTGTATTGGCTTTCAAATTTCCACGTTTTTCTCTATTTTTTTTTCTGTCCTATTGTCTTCACTGGGCATTGAAGGGTTAAGATTTAATATTTAGATGAAATTGTTTATTTGTAACAAACAGTTCACTGGGCAAATATTTTCCTTATTTAACAAAGTCATATCAAGAACAACAACAACAAAAATTGCACAGAACCATTTGTGAATGCGGTGTTATATCCCATAAACATGATACTCCGGAGATGACACAAAATTCATCACAGGTAGAGAAAATACAATCTCTGCTTTGTGTGAATGCCACCCTCGAGCTCTCGGAGGCATTGTTTTCAATTCTCCTTACATTACTTTCGCCTTCGTGCTGAGACCTGATTTTCCCTCCTCAATACCAAGAATCTCAAACAGAATCTTAAGAACTTACTAGAGAAATTTCTCTTCCTCTGTTAGACCTGCTCCCCCCCCCCTTTTTTTTTTTCCTTTATCTCTTTTCACTCTTGGCATCAAGGGCAGAGCGAGGAAGTGGAGTGTACACAGTGTTGGGCAGTTACCTATGCTAGCCTAGTCAGGCTTGGCCATGCATATGAACTCACACAAGGGTGAGTTCAGTTTGCTAAGCTCACCCCCAATCTTTCTGACGCACTAGGTCAGGTGCTACACTCTATGGAGCCAACAACTTCCACGTTGTTGGAGGATTTAGTATGCTGGCTAATTTCTTTAAATAAACTTAACACAAGCTGAAGTCGCCTGAGAAGAGGGAACGTCAACGGAGAAAATGCCGCTATTAGGTTGGCCTAGAAGCAAGCCCGTGGGGCCTTTTCTTAACTGGTGATTGATGTGGAGGCTCATGGAGGGCAGTCCCATCACTGGGCAAATGGTCTCAGGGTATATGAGAAACCAAACCAGACAAGTTAGTGAGCAATATCCCTCCACGGTCTCTGCTTCAGTTCCTGCTTCAGGTTTCTGTGTTGAGTTCTAGCCTTGTCGTCTTCAGCAATGGAGCGTGGCATGGAAGTGTAAGCCAAATAAATCCTTCCCCTCTCCAAATTGATTTTGGTCATACGTTTGTTTGGGATTTTTTTTTCTTAATCACAATAATAGAAAAAGCAACTAGTACAGCCGGGTTCAAATGTAGACACTTCCCTTTATTAGCTGTGATGTAGGGGATTTCTGGCTAGTTGCCCAACCCTTGGTGTATTGCTTTGAAAGTTGAACTGTCCCATGTTATAAGACCAGCAGCGCACAGAAGAAGGGGAAGCAGGCTATCTGGACGAGGGCCCCCTCTGTCAGAGGTCTAGGGGAGGGGAATAGGGCAAAAGAGGGAAGGAGGGTGAGAACGGGAAGATGCAAGTGAGGGGATAACAATTGGGATGCAATCTGAATAAATTATGATAAAAAATAAATTAAAAAAAAAGACCTTTGCGAGGATGAAATAAAACATTTGTACATTACTTTAAGACCTATTATTACTATTATTGCATAAGAATTTGTAGATTTGCATCATCCCAAACAGGAGCTGAGAGAATTTCACATGGCCTTTCACAAGGGTGAATGCTGTTGTTTACCCCGAGTAAACAACACAGGCTCCAGCAACCAACATGGAACATGGATTGAAGAAGCAAGAAATCTGCTGTCCTCTAAATCTGCATCTGTGTAGTCAGCTCCTGGTTCCATGGGACCTGAGTGTGATTCCTACAGACCAGAAAATGAAGAAAACTTCCAGACTTAATGCAAGCTCTGTTGGAGGTCATGCATTGAAGGAACTACCACAGTGCCTTGGGGTCTCCAATGGAGTCATGGAAACAAAATCCAATACAGAGAATATAAGAGCAGTTTAGTAACACAAGCACATCACATGAGTAGCTGCCCCCACACCCAACTCCAGAGCCCAAACACCATATTCCTAGATGATCTAATTGAACGTCACCAGACTCCAAGGTGATTTCCAAGTGAACTTCTAAAGTGATCACAAAGCAAATGCTTCCAGGCAGTTGACAGCTGGAGTTCTTTTTCCTAGAGGTATTCTGTGGTTGACCTTCTATACTCTTTTTTTTTTTCTGTTACTTACCCATATAATCTTTAAATAACACATTCTGTGATTCCTTTTTAAGCAGAATGCTAACAAGAAGAAGGAGGAGGAAGAAGATGGAGAAAAGGAAGAAGGAGGAGGAGGAGGAGGAGGAGGAGGAGGAGGAGGAGGAGGAGGAGGAGGAGAAGAAGAAGAAGAAGAAGAAGAAGAAGAAGAAGAAGAAGAAGAAGAAGAAGAAGAAGAAGAAGAAGACCACTCAGGTTGCACGGGCAAGTGTTACAGAGCTCCGCATTCTTCTCTGGGTAATGGGACTCTTGATTCAGGCGAAGCATGACAGTACAGTGAGTTCTGCATTCATAAACACCAGATAAGCCCTAGCGATCTGTCCTGAGTAAGTGGAAGTTCCAGGCTTGCAAAACCTTGGAGTTAAATAGAAGCAAGAATCAGAGCAGAGTTGCTGATCTACTTGTCTAACCTGATACCAGGTCATGGGCCTGGAATGTGGCTCATGGTTCCATGCTGGACAGACTTTCCTCTGATACCTCATGTTGATTACCGATTATTCACCCAGTCCTTACCTATTACGTGAACTGCCACTTCACCTGTTCAGCTTGGCACTATGAACCACACAGAGAAACATGGTATCTTTGAGCAACAAGCCTGTTACCATGACAGTAAATGGTTGATTAAATAACGTCGTATTTGTGTAGTTTGTTGTTTTTTTTGTTTTGATTTTTAGGGTTTTGGGGGGAGTGGCAGGGGGTTCTTCTTCTATGCTGTGTTTTAGCAGATTAGGTGAATCCTAGCATAGGTATAACATTTTAAATTACTAGGAATGAAATACCTTTAAGGGCTTTTTAAAAAATATGGAAATCTTTCTTTAGTAGATACCTTATTATTCATTTTGTAACTACTTGTTTCCTCTCGGTGAGCATTAGCTTCTAATTTTTCTGCTTCATATCTTGTTTGCCTCCACTTCTGGGAACTTTTCCTCACTTTCTTTAATGGTTTCAGCCGTATGAAGCCCTGACTTCTTTCCAGTGTAAGGCACTACCAGCTTCCCTGGTGGCTTCCTGGTGATGGTGCAATGTCTCTCCCTGTCACCCTACCCTAGGCCTCACCTCCCAGAGTCCCACCCATCAATAAACAATCTCTGTCCTTTATTAATTCACAAAGGAACTTTAACATGAGTTCATGGGGGAGCGAACCTTACTTAAACTATAGAGACCCCTTTTTCCACCTTTCTCCTCCTAATTTATTTTCTTCTTTACTCGGACCTCCAGCTCATGAGTTTTAGCAGCCTCCATCTTCCTCCTCCTGGATTGTGTGTCTTTGTTTCTGTGCCAGCCTGAACTGACTGGTCAGTCACCTTCCCACTCTGTCCCTTCTGTCTCTCTTCAGGACACTTGCCCAGGTCTCTCACCTAATTCCTACACCTGTCTATCATCAGATCTGTACATAATTCACACTGGTCACGGCCTCCAGGGTATCAAGCGGACACTAACCCTCCGTGAGAGCTGGCTCGGCTTCTCTCCCTTTCTTTCCAGATTCTGCTCTATCCTTCCTTTTTCACTAAATACTCGTTACTTCTGTCCCTGGAAAAACATCAACTGTTGCTCTTAAAGTCTATCTCAAGGAACATGCAGAGAGAGATTCCTCCCGCCTTACCCAATCCACCCTCAGAGCTGTATCCCCGCACCCTCTGTAGGGGTTTTGGTGAGATGCACTATAAAACATCAGTCTTTGTATTTAGAAAGAAATCTGGGCTGACTTCCGAGTGTTATCGCTCACGTGATCTTGGGCAATGTAAACTGAATCTTTGCTGAGGCGGACTTTACTCCTCTGTTTCAGGAGAATGACGCTCTGCCTGGAGGGGTGTTGTGAGAAGTAAAATAGTACTAACTGCCATATAATAGCCGTGCCATAAATGCTATTTATTTTCTCTCCCCTGTGTCCTTAAGACAGATGATGACACTACTCATTTTACATCTTGTAAAGTGACAATTATAGCAAGCTGTCAGTAAAGTTACTGAATTCCCACGTGTTCATCAGGCGTTTTTTTGTTTTTTGTTTTTTGTTTTTTTTTTTTTTTGAGAGCTGCCACGCCAGGTACAAAACATTTTTTACTTGTTGTACATTTCCCCAAATGCCCATTTAAACTGAGTGTGTTAAAAAAGAACATCCTGTGTAGAGAATATTCTTTATGTAGTGAGCAAAGACAGCAGATCTCAGAGTGTCAAAAATCCTGCCTTGCCCATTGAAAATGACGTGTGACTGTGGCATTCCGTGTCTGTCTGGAATAGAAGAGACATTTTTTTTTCTTGACAAATTCAGTAATAATAATGATGTCTGAGGAGCTTCCCCTTCAGGGTATTGATTCAGTATCATGGCTCTCTCCGGCTGTAGGACTAATAGGAAATGTTTCACTCATTCTTCCTGTGTGTGTGTGTGTGAGGGGGGGGGTAATTTGTTTTCTTTTTTAAATATTTTTATTTTATTTTATTGGTTTTTTGAGACAGTATTTTTCTGTGCAGCCTTGGTTGTCCTGGACTCACTTTATAGACCAGGCTGGCCTCAAACTCACAGAAATCGCCTGCCTCTGCCTCCCAGAGTGCTGGAATTGCAAGTATGTGACACTGTGCCTAGCTAGGGGGCGATTCTTAATGAGAAAATCTAACTGCCTCCATCCAATTGTGTTGTTACAACAAAATACCTTTGGCAAATAAGAAAAGGACGAACTCTGGTGCCCTATATTTGACTACATCCCCTGGATGGGGAGGCCTCATGGCACTCAGAGGAAGGATAGCAGGCTACCAAGAAGAGACTTGATACCCTATGAACATATACAGGAGGAGGAGGTCCCCCTCTGTCACAGCCATAGGGGAGGGGAGTAAGGGGAAAATGGGAAGGAGGGAGGAATAGGAGGATACAAGGGATGGGATAACAATTTAGATGTAATATGAATAAATTAATAAAATATATATTTAAAAAAGAAAGAAAGAAAAGGAGCTTATTTGGTTGACAATTCTGGAAGCTGGGAAATCCAAAGAGTGTGACATGTGACATTGGTAGATAATGATGTCCACTTTCTGGCTGTGTTGCAGGATATTGTGTGTGTATGAGAGTGAGAGAGTGAGGGGGGAAGAGGGAGAGAGAGAGAGAGAGAGAGAGAGAGAGAGAGAGAGAGAGAGAGAGAGAGCGAGCCTTAACATACTCCAGCAATAATCCCTTCGTAAAGACATGACCTAAGCATTGCTCATTAGACCCCACTCTAAAAATTCTAAACACTTGGGATTCAACTGTGTTAGTGACCAAAATTCCAGCACATGCATTAAGGAGACAAACCATATCTAAACCATAAACCATATGATTTATACAACATTTTCCATAGTAAGAACACAGGAGGTAGAAACAGCGGAAAGTTAATCCTTAGCATCATTGCAGGTTTGGATACAATGTCCCCCCTACATCTGAGGCATTTGAATACTTGGCCCGCAGTTGAAAGCTCTTTGGGAATGATTAAGAGGTGAGGCCTTGTTAGAGAAAGTTTGCCATTTTGAAGTTTCAAAATATTTGTACCATTTCTAGTTAGCTTTCTGTGTTTCTTATGTGTGGTTTGAGATGTGACCTTTGAGCTACAGCTCCGTTGCTGTGCCTGCCTGCTGCCATAATCCTTGCATTAACAACGATGGGCTCTTATCCCTCTGGAACCATCAACCCATATTAAACTTGCCCTTCTATAAAGTGCTTTGGTCGTGGTGTTTTATCACGGCAATAGAAAAGTAATGAATACAGTATCAAAGGTATCATAGAATCAGCATTTAAATAAATGCTTTTTTAAAAAACATAAAGCTTCAAACTAAATATGTTTATCAAATATATCATGGTGTAGTGAAAAAGGACATGAAAATTGTTGCAGTAGAGAGGCCGTACTTCCTTTTTGACCTTTGCTTCCTATCAGCTGAAGAACCTCATGCAAGTTGGTCAGATCTTTTTTCTACTTTTCTAAAATGATCACACAACTCACAGATCCTGTGAGATCAGCATTCCTGTGGGTATGGCCACTGGAGCCATGACCAAATGTTAGCTTGGAGGGCAAACTTACAGAGAAATTTCTCCTGACAGACCCAGCTCACCTTGGAGATAGACAGTGAAGACAGACACTCACTGTCCTGTCATCACTGTGTGATCATTGTCATGTGTTACCTTGTGTAGGCCAGTGCAGTCTGGGTTTTACTCTGACTTTTTTTTTTTTAGATATGAGTAACATTTAAATCAGCAGACTGAACAAAGCAGATCTCCATCCAAAATACACATGAATCCTTGAAGCCTAAAGACAAAAGCCTAAAGACTTCCTTCACGCTGACTAGAGCTTCAGTGCCAGTTCATCTCGGTATCTAGTCTTGTCTTACAGAGTTTTTTTTAAAAAATAGTTTCATGTATGTTATCCCTGTCTCTGGCTGTCCGTTCATGGGTGTGTATGTTCATGAGTGTGCAAGTACTCATACATGAGGAGGTCAGAGGTTAACTTCAGTATTGTTTCTCAGGCTATCTCCTTGGCCTGAGACTCACTAATTAGGTTAGGCTAGCTGGATGTGAGTGCCAGGTCATCTACCTGGCCACGTTTCCACAGCACTGGAATATAAATCCTGGGCTATGAGGTCTGGCTTGCTGTGGGGGTTCTGGGGCTAAAGCTCAGGTCTTCATAGTTTTGAACACACATTTTTCTGATTGAGATATCCCCCCCATTGTGTTTGTGCAGATTTTACATGAGTCAATTCCTTAAAAATGGGGTATGTGTGTGTGTGCGCGCGCGCGTGCGTGTGTGTGTGTGTGTGTGTGTGTGTGTGTGTGTGTGAGAGAGAGAGAGAGAGAGAGAGAGAGAGAGAGAGAGAGAGAGAGAGAAAGAGAGACAGACAGACAGACAGACAGACAGAGACAAGGAGACAGGGAGACAGATAGACACAGACAGACAGACACAGACAGGGAAACAGGGAGACAGACAGACAGAGATTCCCCATTAGTAAGTTCTGCTTCTCTGGAGAGCTATAATATTCCCTTCCTTCTGCTACATGGCAACTGAATGCCAAGCATACTCATATTCATGCCTTCACTACAAGGCACATTGCCAGGCTCTCAATTAGTACTCACACCTAGTGAGCTGAAGAAGCACACTAGCTTACATCCATGCATCGACTTGTGTTCACTCATGGACCATTTGAGAGAACCCTAGTCCATACCGCTGCACTCAACAGCGATGCTGAACAAAGAAAGCCAGGTAGGCTTCTCACAAGTCAAACACGGGTACAACATAAAAGGCGCAGAAGTGGTGGGCCAACCTGGACCTGGGGAGCTAGGGTTTTTCAAGTGAAACAGACTGGGAGCCTCATGTAAGACTGGGAGGAAGGGGAAGGCATGGACTCAAGATCCATGGGGTGAAAAGAGGAGGAGATGAGAAGCCAGGAACGAAGTGTCTCCCACGAGGTGTCTGGGAACATGGGGGTGGAGACAGAATTTCTCATCCTCTTATCTGATGTTAACATTCCCACGTCACTATCATAAACAGCAGTTCTCTTGTTCTATGGGTAGAGAGAGAAGGAATGTGGGAAGAGCAAATCTTGGCTCTAGTCTTTGTAAACCAGAGCAGCAGAGCAGGTGGTAGAAGCTTCTTTGGCTGGCACTGCCTTTGCTTCAGTGCCCTGCTTTCTACTCTGCTTTGATGCCTGACAAATTCCTAAGGGTGGGGGAGGCAGAGGAGAGAGCCCAAAGAGCCCTGTCACGTCTTGGTGATAGTGGTTTCATTCTTGAGCTATCAGCTGGCTGACCAGGCCGGGTGGAGGCCCCTCTGAATGTGCAGCTGCACTTCATAAATGACCCAGAAGCAACCACTTCCTTTCTCAGTAACTACAAAGAGCTGGCAAATTCGTTGTGCTGTCACGGTGCGGTTCGGGAAGGGAGGGCCCAATTCAAAAGAGAGAGAGAGAGGTGGTGTGTTAATTGGTAAAAGTGAAAGTCCACTTTCTCCAAAAGCTCGAAGTGATCATGTTACTGTTTTCCTCAGAAGTGCCTCCCCCTGGCATGACAGCCAATGCCTCCTTTACAAGAAAAGCAAACCCTAGGAGTGCTGCCCTCTGTTAACTCGCCTGACATATGTCCCTCATGCTTGCTCGGCTGGATGCGGTTGACTTTGACTTCCTCCTGGCCTAAAGGGTGTCCATAAGCTACCTGGCCTCTCCCATCATTTTCTTCAATGTCTCTCCATGCTCTCCTCTTAGCTCTCTTTGGTTAAGGTACAGTCAATAGGATGTAATTCAGGGTAAACTTGCAACAAAGGGCTGAGTGTGTTGCTTGGTTTGGTCTTGACCTAGCATCCAGCTTATTACTGTTTAGGATGGGGCTAAGGCCAGGCCTTAGCCATCCAACCATCGGCATGCTCATCTGTGAAGAGACAGTCACCACCTCTTGAATCTCAGAGGATGCTACAAGATCAGATCTGGGACAGATGGCAACGCAACTGGCTGTTATTTATATATGAGCTCACTGCTAACCTGTAGACCTGCCAGTCTCATGGCGACCTCGTGATCCCTGGCAGCTTTGGAAATTCAGACCTCCAGCCATTTGCTACAGTTGATAGAGCTGGCGTTTTCATTAAGCCCAAATTTCATACTTTACTCTTCACTGTCATTTTGAAAATAGGACACAGGGAAAAAACATCCACTCCTCCCCCCACCCCACCCCCCATTGCCAGATTATGCAGTGTTACTAGCATTCCTAGCCAGAAAATAGTTTTGAAAGGTTAAAGTCACCTCTCAACTCACATAATTTTAAACTAGCGATACAAACGGACTTCGGGGATCTACTGTGTATTTCCTTTCTGACTTTAAAACATTTCAGTTGTTCATTTCACTTGGGTTTGGACAAGTATGGACAGCTGTGAGTCACCACCACGCGTGTAAGATTCCCACTGGGGAAGAAGGTGTTGCCTCAGAGCCTGAGCCAAATCCAAGCCCGCTCATTTCCAGAGCTCTCTGCTCTGCCTTATTGGATGTGCTTGCCATCTGCTGGGCTTCGCGCTTCACGTGAGACAGACGCTGTCGCTGTCCTGCATATCGCTCTCTTGCCACTGACTCGGGGCCTGACATCCGAAAATGTCCTGAGAGTGTCTCGACACTGAGCACTGCCTGTGTAATTGTGCCCTTTGTCTTTGTTCTGCACGGAAATGACTCACGGAGGTCATCAGTGTGAAGATGGAGCCATGCAGATGAAGCAGACGGTCATTGTCACCTGCATCTCTAACACCTCTGCAGTCCAGGTTATGTTCAGACCCCATATCTTCATCCAAAAATATCCTCTCTCTACCTTATTAAACAAACAAGTAAACAAACACCAAAGCAAGCGGCTTCTAGTGATGGGGTGGGATGGAGAATAAAAGTAAAGAGTTTAGAAGGAAAAGCCTGACCACCCTTATGATGGGGATGTTTTATTGTCAACTTCACTGGATTCATCACAGCCTTGGAGACACACTTCTCCAAGGCACATATCCCTGAGGGTGTTTTCAAAGAGTTGTAACTGGTGAGGAAGCTCTACCTTGCGTGGGTAACACCATCTTATGGACTGGGACTCCAGAGGAAATGGAGAAAAAAAAATCCTAAACCAAATGTTTACATTCATCTCTTCCGTTGATGGACTAGGCACATCGCACTCCCACACCAGACCTTTTCCACCATAATACGTATCTTCTTCCACCGCGAACCATGATTCAAAACAAGCCCTTTCTTCCTTAAGGTGCTTTTACCAGGCACCTTGTCACACCCGTGAGAAAGTAACTGAACCACCCTCAACAATAATCATGTAGGTACATTTACTTGGAAGTTCCTATCAGACTTGTACTTGGGTACTTCATCAGTCCCACCTGTGAAGTAGACATGAGTACCAGTAGTATTTGTGCAGAAAAACCTCAGAACTCTGACTCCTTGAAGTAACTTGCCAGAGCTGGCTGATGGAGGAGTTGGAATTCCATTACAAGTCTACGTCCAGAGTTGACCACCAGCCCATGGCTAGGTGAGGCTATGAGGATAAGATCCAAGCATCACTCATCTCTGTTTAACTCATAGCTAATTGGCCTAAAGTCATGTGCAACAAGTAGTGGCTATTCATACAGGAGGAGGCAGAATAAAAAACACCTGGACCGGGTCATTTTTGCTTGAAAAATGTCTCTGCATGAAAGGGAAAAACAGCTTAGAAGGGGACAAGTAATAACAGTGGTCTCAATCCCACAAAAGAATGAATCCTTCTGTATGTTTGGAATTCGCAGCATTAAGTTAAGAGTATTTTAAACTTGTTATGAGAAGCCAAAGTGTAGGAAGCAGCTGGAAGGATCCTTAAGGTCTTTTGTTCTGACTTGCTCTTTTCTTACAGGCTAAGCTGAAGAGGACCAGTTGAGGCAAATTCTTAAAATAGTACGTAAATAGGTGGTCCACAAGCAAAGCAATTACAAGACACAGTGTCTGGGCAGTGCCCCATCGTAGCTCTAGGCAGTGTCTGCACTCCAGTCTCCCGTCTAGCTCTTTCCTCCAAGCAGAGTGTCAGCTCCACCCTCAGAGTGTGGGCATGTGGCTTCCTCTTCTTCCAGCCTTCTCCAGAACGTCTATGTGCTATAATTAGATCCTTCTCCGAATGCCTTCTCATCTTCTTCCTGACATTGAAAGAAAACGGAAGGAAGTGAAAGCTAAGAAGAGAAAAGGAGTAAGCAGGCTTGTAACAGACAATGAAGCACATTTCCGGTGTAGCCTGTAGCTAGCATCTCAGACACCTTCAAGTTGATGGGGGACAAAACTATATCGCATGGTTAGTTGATACTTACAATATGTTTATTACCATGATGCATGCAGAACTGATTGCCAATGACCTAGCTCTTTAGAGGGCAGTGGGCATAGCATGGTGTGGCAGCAGAAACATCCCCACTCATCAGAATAAAGAAACATGGGTTAAATCCTAACATTCATGACTGGCATTAGCAGGAGTGCAGTACCCTATACTCATTCTTGCAAATGATTAAATAGGTCTGAAGGGGATGGAGTGATTACTTTTTTAAAAATGTTGAGAAATTCTCGATGAGAGATGTATTACATAGCATGTACTCAATGAACTAATGGTCAATTAACCAATGGTTCTTCAAAACAACAGAATAACCTTAGAGCACCTCACGTTGAATGGATCCCAAATCTTCACACTTGCCCAAAGATGTTTACCTTTTCTCTTTGCTGGTCCCACTCCCTAATCACCATGAGACTTTTAAGCACAACAGTCAGAGGATGGCGATCTTGGATTATACTCACTTCAACTACCAAGACCTGCATTTTTTTTTCTTTATAATGTGTCTTGCCTCTATTCCTGATTTTTCATTCATATAGCACAGCTGTGTGGACTAGGCTTGTGTGTTATCAGCTTCTAATATCTCCTGGGCAGTCCAGTTTATCTACCTGCCTAAATGTTTCTGCCTATCAACTGCCCCTCTCTCTCTGTGTCTCTGTGTCTCTGTCTCTGTCTCTGTCTCTGTCTCTCTCTCTCTCTCTGTCTCTCTGTCTCTGTCTCTGTCTCTGTCTCTCTCTCTCTCTGTCTCTCTCTGTCTCTGTCTCTCTCTCTCTCTGTCTCTCTCTCTCTCTCTCTCTCTCTCTCTCTCACACACACACACACACACACACACACACACACACACACACAGAGTATATTATAACCCCAATGTGACTCCATTTGGAAAGAGTTAGGAAGTAACTAAAGTTCAGTGAGGGCATAGGGCAGAGCCATAGCCTAAAAGGAACTTGTCTTCAGAGCACAAGGAAGACACACTACAGACCCTTTGGCCTACTGCTCATGTACAGAACAGAGGCAGCAGCTGAGGAGACTGAGAAAAGGCGGCCCAACCCAAAACCTGCATCTGAACTTCTACCTCTAGGGCTGTGAGAAATTAAACTTGTATTGTTGAAACCATCTGGCGATACTTTATGTCAGTCCTAACAGGCTAACAATAAAGAGACAATTCTGCACAGTATCATCAGGAATACTGGAAACACCAAACTGAACCCCGTGGTTGAAAAGCTTACAGGTTCTTTCACTTGTAAATCTTCAACTCTTTGACTTAGCATGTGAGGCCAGATTCAATGTCACTCTCATAGCCTCTTGGCTAGCCTGTGGCCCCTGGATATTATTTTAGACAGACATTCTGTTCCAGTGGCTTCAGGTCCTCAAAGCATAGCTGGTGTTTTCTGAAGCCATGGTAGAGCAGGAAGCCTACAGGGGAAATGCTATAGTTGCTGGATAAATGGTGACCCACATTTCAGGGGATGGCAGCATGGTGCAGACATGGCTATAACCTCTCTTTCTTCCTTATCAACAGTCTCCACAAATTTGGGGGGCCATGGCTGACATAACCCACAGTGAACGCCACGTCTACACTAAGCCTCCTCAAACTTTCCTCCCAGAGGGTAAAATGAGGTAAATATATCAGACTTTTCTGAGCTCTATGGTCTATGCTGCGATCCTGCCATTATAATGTGCGAGAAGTCATAGGCCATGCATAAACAAATGAGCTGTGCTCCAATAAAACCATATTTACAAAAACAGCCTTTGAGCTAGGTATGGCCTGTGGGGCATAGAGTGACAATCCCTGGGGAGCCATACCAGCATGCTGACGTGGCTGAAGCTCAGAAGCAAGCCCGGAACAGCTTTGTCGTTCGTGAATGAGAACACCGTTGATAAGCTCTTGCTACTTAAGTACAGGTTTCAGACCAGTAGAATCATGCCCCACCATCACCCCAGGAGATCACCAGGCGTGAAGACCCTTAGGCTCTGCATGGCCTTTCTAGCTAGGAAATGTGACTTCATGAGAAACTCCAGTGAGGAGGAAAAGCCTAAGATCCTGAGGAACAAGCCACTGTTGGGTGAACTTCTATTGCTTGATCCAGAAGGTTTCCCTACCTTAGGCTGGTAGAAAAGAACAGGCCACAGGCACGCTGATGCTTGGTGAGGCAGAGATGAACGGTCAGGCTTTTAGCCTATACCTCACTCTACCTTTCTAGGGAAATACTAAGCTATTAAAAGTTAGGATGAAAACATACTTCTAATGCTTTCTAGTCAGCTACGTAGACTCCCTGTGATTGGCTAGGGTGCCAAAGCAGCTTCCATGTGACATTTGCTCTCTGGTACATGTCCCAGAAGACTTCTTAATTCCTGGAACATTCTCCGGACTTAAAAATGTTTGCTGGGGCCTGGTGCAGCGGCACATACCTGTAATTCCAGCACTGTGGGGTGTCAGAGGCAGGTGGACCTTTGTGAGTTTGAGGCCAGCCTGGTCTACAAAGTGAGTACAGGACAGCCAAGGCTACACAGAGAAACCCTGTCTAGAAAAACAAACAAAACAAAAAACAAAAACAAAACAAAACAAAAAAAAACACCAAAAATGTTTGCTGGGTTGAAATTTTAGAATTATAATTTAGAAGCCAAGTCTAGAAAGTGACCCTCAGTTCCACCACCTCCCAGCTTAGTCCATTTACTTTCTCATTAATATTCATCTCTTGTGAAGGGCTACAAGCAACTTCAACATAAGCAACCATATTTTACAGTTTTTATATTCCTTCTGTAAAATGCAGATTATCTTTCATAAGAGAGTTTCTTTATAAAAATAAATTTAGGTTTAAATATGTGCTATTATTTAGTGCTTTTCTTGAAGTAATGTTTTATTAGTAGAATTTTGTTTGTTTGTTTGCTCAACACAGTGTCTCATTGTGCAGCCCAGGCTACCCTTTAACCTATGATACTCTTGTTTAAGTCAAGTGAATGCTAAAATTACAAATATCTCAAAAGAAAATGTTATTCACTAGGTGAACTAAAAATGATAGCAAAAAATATCCAACCAATTCCTTTGCATGTTGGGTTTCTTTATATTCTCGACAACAGGTTATGGAATGGTTGCATAAAGAAAAAGGAAAAAACATTTGCTCATAGGGCAACCCATATATCAAATTACCACATCCTCCTTTGGTACATTAGGAAGAGCTAAAACCCAAACAAACACCACCTCCGGCCACGTCATCCAGGTCTGTTGATCCTTCACACTTTAGCACATCCTAAGCCCTCTGTAAACAAGAACCCATTCCATCCCTACGAATGAGTAGACCATCACCCAAATGTGGTCAATATAAAAACAAGGCTCAGGCGTTGATGTTATCTTAAGACTGTGGCAACAGAGGGGAATTCAAACCCAAACATCTCATGAACTGATCATAAATGTCTCCATCAACAAAGCTTCGACATGTTGCCAGCCAACCTCTTTCCTGTATCCCCATTTTCAGGCATGGTCAGCTACAATTTCACATGATAAAAAAACTGGTCCTAGTTATTGAAACTCAAGAGTTATAAAGCTCTCATTCCATGGTCATGTTCAGTGGGTGACAGTTTCTATAGTAAAAGCTCTTTCTTAGTAGGAGTTAATAACTTCGTCTATCATTGTCAGCATCAGGGGACTCCTTCTGAAATCAAATTATAAGATTTCACTTTTACTTGGCAAGTATAGTTTTTCTTCCTCAGTTCACACTATAGTGAAGTCACTTGGAGGTTTGCCTGTAATTACATTTTGATCTACCCGATTTAAGATTTTTATTATCGTGCCTGTGATAACATCCAATCAGTAAAGTGAAAGCCCGAAGCTCTGTTTCAGTGTATTTGTGTACCGGATAGCCACTTGGGGTTATTGCAGGCCGATGCTGGGTGGTTTGTCTCTGGATAATTATCACATCTGCCCAGCTGTGATAATTCAGGTGCAGATTCAACTGCTATTTCCCTGTGGGTTCTAATCCTGATTCTTTGATTTCCTGAGACACTATCACCTCTAGATGCCCCGACCTGCAGGGTTCGACTAAAACTTGGGAGGGAGGTCACCTGTTGAGAATGCAAGACACAAAGAAGGAGAGCAAGTCTGATTGGTCAAACTCTCAATCTTTATTAGTCAGGCAGCAGCTTTTATAATTCAGAAGGTGGGGAAGCGTATTGCTATAGCAACGCAGCTACAGGCTTTTCTCAAAACACAGGGAATTCCATCCAGGCAGCGTTGTAATGTCCTGCCACACAGGGTATCTTGCTTTGTCTTCATCTAGATTCAGTCTAACTGTTGACTCACCACAGGGTCGCTTCATCCCTATCTGTCTTTAGCTGGTGATTCACAACAGGGTCGCTCCATCCCTATCTGTCTTTAGCTGCTGACTCACAACAGGGTCAGCTAGTTTCTGGTGAAAGGTAAGCTGTGGGAAAGACAGAGACTTAAAGGTGCAGACTTGGACAAGATGGCTGAACATTGGCCATATGGCCTTTTGTCCCCAACATCTGGAAACCTGCTGGTCGTCTCTAATGAAGGCTGTTTCTTCTCTAAGATGTCATAATTATAAGAAAAGAATTAGTTTATGTGTGCCTTAACATTTTATAAGTATCCCTACAGATTCCTCTCATAAAGTCTCACCAGAGGCTTTACCTATTTTAAGTGACAGGGAACTGACCAGGGATGCTCATAGAAGAGCACCTATGGCTCTGCTTCAAATAGCTGCAAGTAGAATTTTCAGTTGTTAGCGAAGACACCTTTGTAACTTGTCACTTGTGGTGTGTGAGCTCCTTTTAGAATGCAGTTCTTTCACGCCTTGTATGTATCTTTGATGGATCTTACCTCTTTCGCCCTTTGACATTGTTTCTGGTTCCTTCACTTTCTTCTTGCTCTCAAGTTCTTTCTTCTTCTAAAGGCAATCAATAGCCAAATCTTGTAATACACTTTCAAAATAAGTCTCAAATCTAATTCTATTTGGCTTTGTCGCTTTTGTCACCATCTAAGCCATCATAGTTTGTCTCATCGTATGAACGTCTCCCTCTGGAGAGACACTTGGTAATTACTGCACTGGTCACTTGAATACCTCTGCCTACGCCTGATCTGTCACCCACCTTTCATTGTGTAAGTCAAAGTGTGATATCCTATTCTATTGTTTAAATCCCCCAATGGCTTCCTGTTGATCTCAGAATAAAGTCTAAACAGGAGATCTGGCTCCTGTCCAGACTCACCAAGGCATCTCCTTGCACTTCAGACACACTGACCTTCCGATGTCCCTCTGATGTGCCAAGTTCTTTTCCATTTTCTGATTGTTAAAGCTTTGTGCATAAAATTAACCCTCTACTTACCATGGAGGTAAGGCTTTGCTCTCAGGTGTGCTACATTTTGACGCAGCACATTCTGCGTCATCTGATTGAGTCCAATGCCTCCAAAGCCAGTATGAAAGCATCTATTTTACTCTGTGTAGTGTTGGAGATATTATTAGCTCCCAACTCTAAGCCAAGCGCTCTGTCCTTGTCTTTGCAGCACTGGCCTGGCACATTGAAAGCCTTTTTTTCGACAAATTTGGTATGTATTCACTTACAAGTGTATATTAGCCATTATGTAAGATATAACAAGCTATAATCTGTAGATGAGGAGAGATTAGGCAAAAGAGAAGGGGTCTGGGTGGGCAGGGACACATGGATCTCCCTGGGAAAGGGAAATAGAGTAAGTTTTACAGGTGGACTGGGGGAGGGGAAGGATGTGAGCGGATGGGATAAAGGTTGGGGGAGTGGAGGAATTCTGTGGGCAAAGATGGCTGAAATGGGGGAGGGGGGTGGCATTTGGAGGTGGTATGGAAACCTAGTGCAGTGAAATTTTCCTGGGATTTATGAAGGTGATCTCAATGAAGACTCCTAGTAAGGGTATGAAGTCTCAACGGGCAGTCTCTTGGAGCCATGTAAGGCTTCCAGTGACAAGGCGGATGCTAAAACAAAGGGTTACTCTCTGCAAACTGAAAGCTGGGCCCCACTGCTGAGAACAACATCTACACAACTTATTGACCATGGAGAAGTCCAGCTGGTGCGTACACGGAGCCTTCACCCCTATCTTCTACCTCTTTCATGGCCTATAGTCTGTCCTGCTGGCAAAATATGCAAGGGCAACCAATGATGGCACAAAACTTGTGGGATTAGCCAAACAATGTCTGATTTGGCATAAGGCCCACTCCATGAAAAGGAACCCATATTCCATACTGCTTGGGTGACTGACCAAGAACTAGAGATTAGGTAGCCCGGAGACCCAGGGTAAAGCCAGACATTACTGGTCTGAGAAAAAAAATTCAATAAAATGATTCCTAGTGATATTCAGTTGTACTTGTAAATCAGTGCTTTATCCAGTCACCACCCAAGAGTCTTCCTCCAGCAGCATATGGGAACAGATGTAGGGACCCACTGGCAGACATTACACAGAGAGAGAATCTAAATTGGAGGTTTCCATCAAATCCTTCCTGTGACTCCGTGCGTGAGGCGAGCGGAACTGGAGACAAGAGCAGAGGCTGAACTCGGGATCTGACAAGATGGCCAGGCTGCCCCACAGAATCATCAAGGAAACCCAGCGTTTGCTGGCAGAACCAGTTCCTGGCATTAAAGCAGAACCAGCTGAGAGCAACGCACGTTATTTTCATGTGGTCATTGCTGGCCCCCAGGACTCTCCCTTTGAGGGAGGGACTTTTAAACTTGAACTATTCCTTCTAGAAGAATGCCCAGTGGCAGCACCTAAAGTATGTTTCATGACCAAAATTTATCATCCTAATGTAGACAAGTTGGGAAGAATATGTTTAGATATTTTGAAAGATAAGTGGTCCCCAGCACTGCAGATCCGCATAGCTCTGCTGTCAATCCAGGCTTTGTTAAGTACTCCTAATCCAGATGAACCATTAGCAAATGATGTAGCTGAGCAGTAGAAGACCAACGAAGCCCAAGCCATAGAAACAGTGAGAGCGTGGACTAGACTATATGCCATGAATAATACTTAAATTGATCAGATCATCAAGTGTATATCACTTCTGTTCTGCCAAGACTTCTTCCTTTTTTGTTTGTTTGTTTGTCTGCTTGTTTGCATTTAATGGACACAGTCTTAGAAACATTACAGAATAAAGTCCCAGGCATCTTCATCTTTGGTGATTACATGCACATTAGGAAACCTATGTCTTGTCCTGATTCACTGTTGTAAAACATGAGCAGAGGCTAGAGGTACGACCAGGTTGTTGTGAGATGCTGAAGAGCAGTGACTCTCTGCTTTGATCATTTCTCCATAGTGGTTTAGTACAAAGCACTGTGAATGAAGGTAGTTGTCAGGGTTAGCTGCCAGAGGTTTGAGTGTCTTTATTTTATTTCTTAGGGGGAAAGTAGTTTCATTTTATGGCTGCCTTTCCCCTTCCCCGTCTTAAGGGATCTATTTTCTGTGGCTAAATGTAGCTAACCAGATTTTTAGAACATGCTCTCTAGCCTAGTCTAACTTTAGATACTGTAGATGGACAAGCTTGACTGTCTGAACCAAAACAGTTCAGTAATAGTAAATAAACATCACAGCCCTCGCTAATAACACTGTGACTTTGCTGTCCAGTGTAGATGTCTGCCCTTCAATCCCCACCCTCCCACCCCCACCCCAAAGACAAAGAAGAAGAAAAAAAAAGCTTGTGACCATTTTGTATGGCTTGTCTGGAAACTTCTATAAATCTTATGCTTTAGTAAAATATTTTTTGTTATTCAAAAAAAAAATCCTTCTTGTACTGGATCACTTTGTGTGTCAACTTGACACAAGTTAGAGTCATCAGAGAGGAAGGACTTTCAGTTGAGAAAATGCCTCCATGAGATGCAGCTGTAAGGCATTTTCTCAGTCAGTGATCAATGGGGGAGAGCCCAGCTCATGGTGGGTGGGGCCATCCCTGGACTGGTGATCCTTGGTTCTGTAAGAAAGCAGGCTGACGGGGTGGAGGGGTGGCTCACAACCATCTATAATGAGATCTGGTGCCCTCTTCTAGCATGCAGGCACACATGCAGGCAAACACTATAAATAAATAAATAAATAAATAAATAGAAAGAAAAAGAAAACAGGCTGAACAAATCATAAGAAGCCAGTAAGCAGCACCCCAACCACGGTCTCTGCATTAGCTTCTGCGTCCAGGTTCCTGCCCTGTTTGAGTTCTTGTCCTGACTTCCTCCAATGATGGACTATGATCTGAAAGTGTAAGCCAAATAAACCCTTTCTTCCACAACTTGCTGTTTGATCATGGTGTTTCACCGAAGCAATAGAAACCCTGACTAAGACACCTACCCTCAGAGTTCAGGGGATTTTATGGGAAGTAAAACAGTTTTAAGAGTCAGAGAGGATGGAGCAGACCAGAGAACACAGCACTCTGAATCAACTAAGCAAGGCTTATGTGAGCTCACAAAGACTGAAGCAGCAAGCACAGGGCCTCCTTACATGGATCTATACCAGGTTCTTGACATGTCTATTATAGCTATTATCTTAGTATTTTTATAGGACTCTTATGAGAGCAAGTGGGTCTCTGACTATTTCTTACTCTTAGGACTCTTTTCCTGCTGTTGGGTTGCCATGTCCAACTTTGATACGAAAGTTGTTGCTTCATCTTATTATATTTTTATTTTGTCATGGTTGGTTGTTATCTCTTAGAAGCCTGGTCTTCTCTAGTGAGAGACAGAAAGGAAGTGGATATGGAAGGGAAGGAAAGTGGAAAGGAACCGGAAGTAGGAGGGGCATGACGGGAAACTGTAATCCGGATATATTGTATGAGAAAAGAGTCTATTTTCAATTAAAAAACTATACAATTATCAAAAAAAGAAAGGAATGAAGGAAGAAGAGGGAGAAGAAGAAGAAGAGAAAGAGAAAGAAAAAGGAAAAGAAAAGAAAAAGAAGAAAAGAAAGCTCTCTTTTCCTTGTACTGGCTTCCCGTTGCACTTTGCCTTGTCCCTGAGTGTGGTCAGGGTCCCGTGTGCACCCGTGTGCTATATAAACAGGATCTCTTGATTGTTTCAGGGCAGAAAGGTGGGGGGAGATTGCACACATTCCCTGCTTCCCTCAGTCTACAGTAGAAAAGGCAGGCTGAATTCTGAGACTTTTATATCCTGGCAGACTGGTCCTTTGTCACATGACACAGAGGAAGGCATTGTAGATCCCAAATTTGCATACCACGGTACTATTTGCATAATGACAATCCATAGTGAAAAACACTTTCAGTGCCCTTCCTACTTTGGAAAATATCAAACCCTTGATGCTATACTATTATTTCAAGTGAGCAAGATAACTATGTGGGATTGGAAAGTGACAGTCAGGCCCCTGAAGAAGGGACACTGCCAGCTGCTGCTTGCTGACCTAAGCTGTTGGGGAAAGTGGGAAGAAGCTGGGAGCTAAGCTGAGTCAAGCCTCGTTGCCTAGTTTAGAACTGCTATTGCCTGCCAACACAGCACAAAGGCCTGCAAAGGGAGGGTACAAGGACAAGGCCAGCACCCAGATTATCCCAGATGGGTTTATAGCAAAGTAGAGTTGAAGGTTTCCGGAAGAATTGTGGACTTCTGGAGATGTGTTCACAAGTCTCTAGGAGTCTATGAGTCCTAGTTTTATTCGCTGAATGTTTGTATAGTATTTAACAGGTTAGTATGCACAATATGGCTCTTAGCTTAGTTAGCCTTCATTTAAAAAAAAAAAAAGAGTATGAAATAGGGACCACAAGTGCTGTGTTTTCAATGATGAAGAAACTGAGGAAGAACAAGGCTGCTACATAAAGTGGAATTATGATTCAGCAGCTCTTATAAACCCAGGTCTGTAACAGTAGATTATGCTGAGACTCATGCGCATTTTGAAATCAGTCATCTTGGGGAACAGTGCCTTCCTCACTGTGGATTTCCTTTCATGCAAACACAGCAGAAGAAGAACACACAAAGCAACATGGATCCTCCTTGATTGAGTTCCGTACTTTGACCGAAATCACACACAACAGGTGTGGTGTGCCAGAGCTCAGCTCCTGGCCACCTTGACATGCCTTTACATAACTGAATTCCCCTTGGTAATCCCACCCCTTAATGTACCATGCAAACACTTGCCAAACACTAACCAATGGAGCTCTCTCAAAGCAAGCACCTAGGAAACCAGTTTCCCCACTTCTCTTGATTGCTGTCTTCATTTGCTTGAGCTCCTCCCTGCCAGGGAGGGCAGTCTGTTCTTGAGGCCACAGTCCTCAGGGACATTATCTGTGCTCTAAGGTCAGTGTCAGGTTGTCTGTTCAACAGGGTCAAATTCCACCTGGATTCTTGCTTTTCTTGTGCTGGCTATGGCGAAAAGGCAAATGACTTTCAATTTCCTCCTCCCACCTGCTTTGCTTTTTCCACTACAAGGTCTTGGTGACCCACTTGTAATCTGATTTTTTTTTTCTAACTTTGTTTTTGTAGGATGATTAACAAAAATGGCTGCTTTCCCCTTCTTCTAACTCTGGTCAAGGCTGTTTACTCAATATCTCAGCCCTTTGAACTTAAATGTGATTTCTAAGCCTTTCTCTACCAAAATGACTTTGTTGCACTTCACAAAAGACTGAAATCTTGCCACTGAAGTGTGTGCTCCAAGGCCAGCAGCTTCAGGATTACATGAAAATGCAAGTTTTTGTTTTCAGTTTTGTTTGTTTGTTACAGTCTCATGCAGCTTAGGCTGGCCTCAAACTCACCACATAGACAAGAGTGACCTTGAATTCTGATTCTCCTGTTGATGCGGAAGAAACTCAGGGATCCCTTTGTGTTTCTCACATGCCACTATGGAAATTAGGGCTTCCCTGTTGGAGTTCTTGGTCTTGTGAGTAAAATAATTTGAAAGCAGACTCTTAAGAAAGTTCACAGACAATTGTATTAGAGTTTGAGAAGGAACAACAGAGCAGGTAAAGCTGTGTATATTTTTTTTAAGATTTATTTATTATGTATACAGATTTTGTTATAGATGGTTGTGAGTCAACATGTGGTTGCTGGGAATTGAACTCATGACCTTTGGAAGAGCAGTCAGTGCTCTTACCCTCTGAGCCATCTCTCCAGCCCCAAAGCTGTGTATCTTAACAGTTGCCAAGAAACAGGAGACAGAGAAGAAAGAGAGAGCCACAGGGTCTGAGAAAGCACGCTGCTCAGCAATGGGATCAGGAGCAGTCACTAGACAGAAGCTGAAGGCAGCTTCAGAGAAAGAGTGAGAAAATCCAAAGTGTCAGAGAAAGAGCCTGGCCTTTAACAATTATCTGAGAGAAAAATAGATGAAAAGAAGGAAAAGATACTGTTTTGAATTAGGAGTCAGAATGGCAGCCAAACACCAGAGTGCTCTAGGATGGAAGATCTACCAATAGCTACATCAAGGGAGTAACTGCTGGAAGGATAGAGACATCATCTCAATAAATGGATATTCTATTTCTTTAGCATGCCTTCTGCTGAATCATCTTTCCTTAGAGTGGACATATGACCAGGCTATTAACAGGAGGCAATAGTATGTAATGTTTGGGGTACCTTAGAATGACAGGCTAGAGGCAAATTTGAATATTCTCTCTCTCTCTCTCTCTCTCTCTCTCTCTCTCTCTCTCTCTCTCTCTCTCTCTCTCTCTCTCATCTCATCTCACTGTGTAGCCCTGGGTGGCCTTGAACTCACAAAGGAATTCACAAAGATCCACCTGCTTCTATCTTGAGTTCCGGGATGAAAGGCTTGAGCCACCATGTCACTAAGCCCTCAGAAATTCTATTCTTTGAGCACGAGGAGTTAGCTTTCCCTTAACGGGCCTCCACAAAGCCCAGATATCTTCACTTTTTATGTAGTAATGTAAATCTTAAGGACATGTTTCCTTTTTAGTGAAACCAGAGAAACAGAAAGCCTGGTCCAAGTCCATGAGGGAGTGGTCCATCCTCAATGGCCCCCAAGCTTGCTAATCTGTCTAGTTACCTGACGGAGCATCTGTCTCCAGGGTGCTGGGATTACAGGCATGTTCATCAAGCCCGGTTCATGTGATGCTGACAGTCAAGTCCAGGTTTCCAAGCATGCTACCTGATTATTCTACCAATCACACTGCACCCCAGCCTGTACTTTGTTAAGGTTACAGAATTATCACCTGTGTTAGACTCCTTGGGTTCTCATTTGCATTAGATAACCTGTGTGGACTTTAAAACTTGAGAACAGTGAGATCAGTAATCTCAAGCTACATCCATGTCTATAAGTAATATCATTTGCTGACCTGAGATGTCTTTGCAATTGGCTCAATAATTTATGACCGTTTCCATTATCTTTTTTTTCTTGTAGCTCTGGTGTTTTCTAAGACGTCAAACATGCCAGCAAGAACAGGAAGAAAAATCTATTTGACAGACACTTTTGCCTTGAAAATATAAACCTCACCGTCTGTATATTCATACAAAAGAGAAACTGGTGTCATTAGACATTGCTGCTATCATTTGAGCTAACAGGCTCAAAAATCCCATCAGTTAGGCCTTCTTTGAACCTTCTATTTAAAATTCACCCTCATACACTTCTGCATTTTATTTTTGATGTTGTCGTGGGAATTTATTTCATAGCAGTATATGGCAGTGTCTAAGTCCACAGGCACGCAGGCTCTTACAAAAAAAAAATAAAGCTCACAAGTCAAATGAAGATGATCTAATCCTACTTTTATTAAGTCTACCCTGGGAGAGCAGTGGATACAATTTCACATGCTTAACATAGCACACGACATACCTGCAACCGTGTTAGACAGTTGTTCTTTCTCTGCCGCACCAGCCTGCCTTGGTCACCGGGAATGAAGTTGAACTTGATCCTCCAGCTTTTGCAGTAGACAAAAACAGTACATGAAACCAACCTAGGGCCATGTCTGTTACAGCCAATTAGCCTGCTGAGCTGCTAGGGTTCTATTTGTGTTCTATGAGCCAAGGTCCCTGGGTTTTATAATTTCACAAATGAGTTAATAAGATTAATAGTTTTGTGCATACCAGGTGTCCTGGCCCTGTTTGATCTTCTTAACATGTCTAACACAGTCCTGATTTACTTATAATATGATTAAATATGAGCCTTTTCCTTCTCAGTTGTTCTCTCCTGAAACAGAATGGAATGCTCGCCAACAATACGGCCAAGGCACACGATACCTGCTCACACACCATGCCCTCCACTTCTCTGTTTATTGTCTGTCTGATTTGTATGATTTACATGTAGAATAGTCTCCAAAACTCATATACTAGAAGTCTGGTCTTGAGTGCAGCAGTATTTAGAGTCAGGGTCTTGAACAGGGGGTGACTTACTGGTGAGGGTGCTGGCATCATGAATAGATTAAGCCTCCTTGGAGGAAGCACGTGACTGGAGGGATGTTCTGAAGGCTGCGTTTTGTCTCGGACCCCCTTCTCTCACTCTCTGCTCCCTGGCTGTCATTAGGTAAGCAGCTTTGTTCAGCTGGGTGCTGTCAGGGTGGTCAGTCTCACTGTGGTCCCAGAGCCAACTGGCCAGGCATTGAAGACAAATATTTTCTCCTTTAAGTTGGAAAAAGGTGATTCCTCTATTCATCTCATTAGAAGTGCTACAAATACAGGAATTTTCTGGTTATTTTCCACTTAGGTACGTTAGCTCATATATATGCACATAGTACAAAGTCAGTACTTAAAAAAAAAATAACTGAACAGAAAAATGAACAGAATTCTGAGGGGGGGGGAAAGCACCTGGTGTGTTTGGCACAAGAGCTAAAATGAGTGGAGTTTTGAAAAACCACAGGGATTAACAAATAGAATATTAATGTACATTAATGTACTAGGACATGAGAGACAGAGGCTTGGAACAGGAAAGGAAATTGACAGTGGCTTTGACCCTGGCCCAGATGGTTGCCGATCCCTTTGCAGGCTCAAGGACATCAGAACCTTGTCTCTGAAGCCAAAGAAATCATCTTATTTCTGGAAATGTTCACAAAGGTTTTTGTGCTCTCCAAGTGCCCTGTTCTTCTGCTAACATCACTCACAAACTGGCTTAAGTGATTTCCTTGAGGTATTTGTTTAGTGAATAAAACACATATCACTGAGATGTCAGAGAGATAGGGGAGACTGATACTGTTATGATTTCTGATACTGACCCCATAAGGTCCTTCTACCTGAAAGAGCCTGGAGAGTCTTGGGAACAATCAAACTTTAGACCATGTATCAGTCAGTTTGGCTGCTGTAACAAATAGCTTCTGTGGCTAAGACCAGAGAGTTTATTTCTCCCAATTCTAGAGGCTGTCTGGGAACTCAAAAGGCACCTGCTTATTTGGTTCCTAGCAGTGTATTTCTGCCTAGCTTGAAAACATCTGCCTTCTCAAAACATGCTTGCTTGTCATTTCTAGTGCTTGTGTGGAGACAGAGAGAAGGAGAGGATGAGGTAGAAAGTGGGGAGGTGGTGAGTGAGTGAGTAAGGGCGGGGGTGGGGAGAGAAAGTTGGGATTCCTATATGCTTCTCTTTTATAAGGCCGTCAGTCTTATGAGATGAGGCACCCAGCACAATGACCTCACTTAACTTTAATTGTCTCCTAATGAGCCAATCCTCCAAATTCAATCCTGCTGGGTTAGGGCTTCACCATTGACTGGAGGAGAGGCGGACAAAACTGAGTCCGCAGCAGGAGTGGGTTTTCCCACGCACAATCCTTCTCCTTTCTTTAATGTTATCAACTTTCAAGAACATTATACAGAAGTTAGGCATGGTTGTTCGCCCTGTAATCCTAGCATTTGAGAGGCTGGAGAAGGTAGATTGCTGCACGTTTGAGAGGTCAGTATGGGTGACACAGTGACATCATATCTCAAACCTCTCCAAATGGTATCTTTCATATATATATATATGAAACAACCCTCGTTTGTAACCTGCTGCTGCTCTTAGCCTGCTTCCCTCTTTAGTTTATCTGCCAGGGCCCCTTAAGAAATTTAAGTTTCTGCTCAGGATCTATTTGTTTAACCAGAGAGTAGATTTTTTTTTTCTCTCAGCTAAAATGTAAGACACAGAACATCATAAGCCTGGGCCACTCCTTGACTGGGGGCAGGGGCTGAGGCAGAAGGATTGTGGGTATGTGTGAATTACTATAAAGATAAATAAGTCTGGTTCCCCGCATTTGTTAGCCAAACTTTGATGCTTAACTCAGTTTCTATTTCATGCCACTCAGACCATTTACACATTCTACTCAGACAAATGACACTTTTGAGTAGTGATGGTTTTGTTGATGTTAAAGTACAGATAATGCTGAGGCTAAAAGCAGACAGTGCCTTCCGCAGCAGAGCTAAGCAACTTGTCCTTACTGTAACCCACAGAAGAGATGTTACCATTCGGACTCTGTCTACTCTGGTGTGCTCTGATCTAGCTTCATGCCATCCCATAATGCTTACGATGGCCTACAGAATTGATTTCTCGAAACTGTGACTTGTGGATTATGAAAGCCAGTTCTAGTGAGCCAAGCTCAAGCAGTTTTGGTTTCCTTTCTCTTAAGAAATATTTGGTGTCGCACATGGTAGCTCGCACCTGTAATTCTACCGTCTGGGAGGCTAAGACTGGGATACTACTGAGAGTTCAAGGCCAGCCTGGGCTACAAAGTGAGTGAGACACTGTCTAAAAACACCAAAGCAATTGGTTTGGTTTTTTGTTTGTTTGTTTGTTTTTGTTTCTTTGGTTGGTTGGGTTTTGTTTTTGCTTTTTTCCCCCTTTCTTATCTGTTTGTCAGCTGGGATCCTTGTGTTGTTTTTCTTTTCTTTTTTGGCTTGGTATCTTGAGTGACCAGGTTTGCTGCAAATTCGTGGTCCTCTTGCCTCGGTCTCCTGAGTGCTAGGATTTCAAGTGTGCATCACCATGCCTAGCCTGGCCAGGGCTTTTTGTTTTTAAAGACATACAACAGTGGAGTGTGTAGAGGAGACGGCTATGCTCTCTTGGAGATGGTCTATTGAAAGTTTTCTATCACAGCAGACATCTGAAGCTGGAGAGAATTGTGGGGACCAGGCCAGAAGCCTCCACTCTGGGATGTCCTGGTTAAACCTTTTGTGGTTTAAAGTTGAGAACCCTAATGTTTTTATATATATAAAAAAAAAAAAGTCACAAAAACTTACCTCTTTGCCCTTTTCGTCATGCCGTCCTGCACAGCACTGGTCTCCGACATGGTTTACCAACTATCTGCTTGCCGACGGGATCTTGATGTCCCTGCAAAGCCCAGATGGGTTTGTTTTGTTTTGTTTTGCTGAGTTCCCTGGTTGCTCTTCCCAGGTCTCAGTAGCATGGTTGATTTATTGATTGTGGTTTGAGGTCACTAAGAAGCTTATTCTAGAGGAAGATGGAGAGAGAGAAAAAACACACACACACACAAAAACAAAAAAAAAACAAAATTCAATTGCCCACGTCAAACTGCTAAGGAAGCTGACTGTTGTCAGTGGTCCTAAGAAGCGAGTTTGAAGCCACTAGTTGGCGAGGCGGAGTCACGTGCTGCCATCTACTGGTAATTCTGTGAAACAGGTTTAAGCTTTTTAATGCCACTTGTTTTAAAACCATCTTGGGGGAGTGGAGGAGAACGAAGATTCATTTCGCTTGCTCTCTCAAGTTCTGCTTCCCAAGCAGCCTGAGCCTAGTTAAAGCCACTGGATGGGAATGACCTGTCTTTAACCCGGATGAAGCTCCTCAATATGGGAGACCAACGGGAAGGGGGAATTCCCACGCCGCCTCACTACTGTCCAAGCCGACACACTTCCCCTTTAGGATAGTTTGAGGACAGAAGGGCCTGTCTGCATGTCTGAGGGCTTTCAAAGGACACTCTGTTCTTACCCCTCAGATCTCTGATTGCTTCATGGACCTTCTGAGGTCATGTGCAGGGGGCAGCACTCACACCAAACAAAACAGCCTGCCGCTTCTAAAGGCTCCAGAATCTGGGTGAATTGTCAGTGAGGGAAACAGGGCACTGCATTCCAACCGCTTCCATTCTCAAAACTTATTCACAAAAATAAGCTGATGCCTAATATAAAGTTAACAGAACTCTATTTCTTAAATGTTTACACTGGAAAGAAACGATCACTTAATGACAAATGCAATTTCATTTAGTTAGGCATTTTATACTTGTGAGAATTAACTTAAAGATACTATTCAAATGGAATGAATAGCCGCGATTCTGTGGCCCACTGTGTGTGTTTGTGTGTTTGTGTGTGTATAGATAGATACACCGACCCTGCATTCTACTGGATGCTAATACATAATTGAACAATGTATAATGAAGACTAAAACATTTTGCCCGAAAAACACACATAGTGGGAATGGTAATAAATACCTAGGAAAAAGCACGCAGGGTAAGGAGGGAAGAAGACACCTGTGTGGTGTGGAGGAGCAGGTCACCATTTTGTTTTGGGTGGTCAGGGTGTGCCTCAGGAAAGCCACACAGAGCCTCCATGTGTGTGGAGGAGTTAGCTTTGCAGGGTCTGAGGAGGGATATACTAGGTATGGGGGTGAGGAAGAGCCTGTGCAAAGGCTCAGTGGAAGGCTGAGTCTGGAAAGATAACCCAGGCCAGTATTCAAGGTAATGCAGAAAGACAGAGTGGGCATCTCCTTGTGAGTTCCACTGAGAAATCTGGCTCCCCACTCCCCCACCTTCCACCCCCTCCCCCCACCAGCGATGAGACTTACGCCAGGGCTTCATGCAGGGCGGGCAAGCAAATCTACCACCGAGATACACCCCGGCTTTGGCTTTTAGTCTTAAGTGCAAGGAGGAGTCACTACTAAGTCTTGAACCAAGGAATCCTGTCATTTTGCACAGCCCTTACAAACTTACTTCAGCTATATTTTTAGACTAGACAGTAGGCAAGTAGGAAAGGTACAAAAGACTTGAATTTATTCAGGCTAGGGATACCATTAGCTTGTCCTGAGTTTACGATGGATGGAAGTGATCAGAAACAATGAGATTTTTGGATATCAAAATTTAAGGACAGATTCATGAGAGCTATGAAGAGGGGCAGACTGGGGCACAGAAATCCTGAAGTTTCCATCCTGAGCACTGGCAGAATAAGGGCACCATCTGGGTCTGGGAGATGGCACTGACATGCTAGGGGCAGAAAGCAGTGAATTCTGTCAGTCTTCCTGGAGGACACTTGGTCTGAGTGTGTAACCTCATTTGCATATGCAGCCAAGAGTTTGCATTTTCAGCCTTTCTGACCACAGGCCTCCTCAGTTAGGGCTTCTAGATAAATGCTGTGGTACATGCCTGTGATACCCACACTTTGTAGGATGAGAGATCCTGAATTCAGATGTTAGCCTGGGGATTGTTCTAGCAGCCTTGTTGATGCTCAAGTCCCTTGTATAAAATGGCATACAAGTTGTCCATGACCTACACACTTATTTCTTCTCGTTACTTTTCGCCAGCTTGGGATAACTCATTCTTCACGTGGTTGAGTGTGGCTTGTAAAATCCATGGACACAGGGCAGGTTCTGAGCTGGGTGCTGTATGCTTGGAGTGTGTGCTTCTCTTAACTTCTCCTTCCTTCTCCTTCAGGGAAGCCCCAGACACCCTCACAGAAGCTGGTTTCCACCAAGTGCTCATGATGAAGAAGAGCTGGGACTCTCCTGCTTGCCACCTCCCCAGGTACTGTCCCCAGGCCACAGGAGACCTGCCTGGGAACTGAGCTGCTTGTGTTTCAGTTCATTAACTTCAGAGCCCTTCAGAGAGAGAGAGAGAGAGAGAGAGAGAGAGAGAACAGGTCTGCCGATGTAACTTAGACTCTACCTCTTTCTTTCCTTTTCTGCCTCAATTTTTTTTTGTCCCCTTATTTTTTATACCTGTTCTTATTGCCTTTTTCACGTGTGTGTGGTGTGTGTTCTTTTTTACAGTACTGGAGTTGAGTTAGAAGCCAATATCTCATGTGACCTAGGCAGCTGTTTTGCAGCCAAACTCTACTCCCAGCTCTCTTAAGCATCCTCTTACTTTTAGTTTTCACTCTAGTCTCAACTGTACTCTACTTCCAGATTTTATTTTTCTACTCCAGTACCACTGACCTTTGGACTAGATTATTTTTATTTGGGGAGGGGCTGTCCTATGTATTTTAAGATGATTGTGTTTTAGAGAAAACAGCAAACAGAAAAACCAACATGCATCACAAAACATGAAAAAATCTGTAGCTAAAGAGAGGTAGAAATCGCTACTTTCTACCCAGTAGAGAAATTGGGACCCAAAAGAAGTTTACCAGTATGCCTGGCCTTCCTCCCTGTCAACCTTTCAGGGTTGTGACAACCAAGAGACTTCCAGACATCATTAAATGTCCCTGGGTGACCACACCTCCCCAACTCACACATGTTCTGCACTGTGGGCATAGTGTACAATTACATTTGGCAGGCGCTCTTTGGTGTACTCCTCTATAGGGACTCATTCCTGTCTCCCCTGAGTCTCCCCACTCCTTCCACAATTTCTCTGTGGTCCTTTTTGGCTTGATGGAAGGGAGGGGGCGCCCTGCTTCTTGCTAAACACTTCATCTGGTACCTCCACACTGCCCCATAGGCACCAGCCCTCTCCCAGATCTCAGGTTTACAGTGGGAAAAGACACCTGCTTCTCTATAGACCATCTGAACTCATCATGTGATTGTCTTCTTGCTGTCTTGCTTCAGTACTTTCCTTGTTAACTTAAGAAATATTGTTTTGTTGATGGTAAAACTGATGATGGAAAACTTAAAAAAAAAAGTTGTTAGATGCCAAAATAATCTTTGGCAGAAAATCCTGGGAAACTCCCAGGTTAGTGGGAAAATTACTGGTTTTGTATGATACTATAAACGGTCACTAATCCTAAGAGGAGACTGGCTCGCTGGATTGCAAAGGGGGGAGAATGAGAAAAACAAAATTTGTTATGAAACATTATCCAAATGATGTGATTATACGGTGGTGGAAGTGGAGCTCAGTTGTCCACATTATAATCAGAGAAAGAAAGTCAGGGCTCCTTAAGAATTCACCTAACATGACCCTTTACTGGGAAAACAACAAGGTGACAGAAACAGCATAAAAATCTGGGTTTACATTCAGATACCCAAGTTCTCTATTTGATAATTATTGACATTCCACTTGAAATATTACAAAATGAGAAACAAAGTAAACAAGGGCAAGTATAGAACTTTTTCCTAAGTAAAAACCAATAAAGTTTAAAGAAATGTCATTTATTCTGGCCTGAGATTCGTATTTTAACTCATACCTTCCCTTTCTTTCTTTCTTTCTTTCTTTCTTTCTTTCTTTCTTTTTCTTTAGTGTGTGTGTTTGTGTGTGTTTGTGTATGTGTATGTGTGTGGGGTGTGTGTGTGTGTGTGTGCATGTGTGTATGAGTATGGTTATAAAACATCATTCCATCAAGAAATAAAAATTCTAGGTGTATTTGGAGTTGCAGGGCTCTTAATGCCCTCTTTGGCATGAAAAAGCAATTTATCACCACTGCCTCTTTTATAAAGGGAATACAATCCTATGAACAAGTTCAATAGAACATGGAGTAAGAGGATTGCTCTGGTACTTAAACCACAAGGCAGGATACACCAGCCCGTTGGGGGTAGGGAGCAACACTCATGAATAATTTTCATAAAAATGGCAGCCCAACACGCAGACTGGGGGAGTCTCTGAAATCTCTCTCTCCATCCCTTTCCACTTCCTCTTCTATCAGGGAATCAGAACTTCCAGGAGTCCTTGGGTATAACTCCTGCTAGGAGACATCTCTGGGTTACTAAGGTAGGTTTATCTGCTCTGAGCCTGACTCCAGGTATATCTGAGTGAAGTGGATAAGGACGCAAAGCTGAGACCTCAACAGTCTTCCTAGCTGTGACTCACCAACAAGCGAAATGACTTGAGATATTGTTTCTCCCGTACTCTGAAGTTCTGTGCCCCAGTCATCACAGAGCTAGACTGAATGCAGCCGACCCAATGGCCCATTCATCACCACCATGCACCACTCATTCCTGCCTCAAAAAATGGGAAGCCGGGGGTAACTAGGAAAGTGTCATAGAGTTTGGGTCTTTATCAACACGTCCTGCTGTACCACTTTGACCAGACTCTTCAAATTTCACATCCTCACTTCAATTCTAAGGCTACTCTAAGATTCCCCCAGCTTCCTTGAGCCCCAGAGTTGCCTGTAGAGCATGGGTCCTACAAAGCCAATCAGGCCTTCTGTCGAAGGGGTTTGAAAGAGAAAGGTAATGGGGGAGGGCCACCTCAGCGATCTGGAAGCGTTTTCAAAGGGAATGGAAACTGAAAAAGGAAACAGCTGTGCAGCATCCTTGCGTTTGTACATCCTCCTTCTCACGTGGGATTACTTCTGCCCTCTCCTAGATGCGTATGGGACCAGACACTGCCTCCTCAGGGTAGACTAGTCCAGTTGCTACAACTGGTTAAGGAGGAAACTGTCCATACATACTATGTAGCTTCAGATAGTCTTCCCTGAGCTCACCTGGAAAAATCGCAAGGCTAGGAGGCAGAAGAGAGAAGAAATGGCACTGAAAAGGTTTAAACTGCTCCCTGAGAGGGTGTTTTCCCTGTTCCCATGTGCTTTCCATTAGCACATGGCAAGTGCATTGTTTTCCTTTCTCAGGAAAGGAAACAGCTTCTTGGAGAAGTTAAATGACCAGGCAGTCCTCTCTCTCTCTCTCTCTCTCTCTCTCTCTCTCTCTCTCTCTCTCTCTCTCTCACACACACACACACACACACACACATATATACACACACACACACACCTTATGGGAGAAAACTGTATTTTCCCAAGACTTGGCTTTAGTACCATTGACCACCTGACGTTTTGGAGGAAACACCACCAACTGGAAGTGTGGCCTCAGAGCCATGACTAACACAGGGAGAGATATAGTACATAGATTGTGGCAGAGTCTAGGCACAGTCACTATTAATGTCCTGAGAAGCATCTGTTGGTGCCAGGCTTCCTCTTGGCCTCTTTAATGTCATCAACCTGAAGGCTATGCTGGACAGCAGACACACCTGGGAGCAAAAAAAAAAAAAAAAAAAAAAAAAAAAAAAAGTTTTGTATTCCATTAAAGACAAAACCCTCAAACTTTACGCTTCGGGCTTTAATTCTCCATCCCAGACAATGAGCGGTCGGACATGATGAACTTGTGTGTCTGACAACTTCTAAAGCTGGAAACTTGAAAACTGCTTGGTGACATCTTCATTCAGAATTATCTTTCATTCATTTTTTTCCTTTTATATCAATAATATTAACTGATATTGATATGCTGCATGTTTAGATATAGGAAAGGAAATATACCTAGTAAGGTAAAAACACATCTACTACAAGAGGGAATTATCAAATCTTAGGGACCTAACATGTCAGCTTTGCCTGGCTCAGGAAAGCCTCTGACTGCTGCCTTGGAGAGCTGAAGACTGCTTTCATTTCTGAGGAATTCTGGGGAAAATCCAGAGCTCCTTTCTGATTTGAAAACAATGGCTTATAGAGATAAACTCTTGGCTATGCAATCTAAGAACTCAAGAAGGCCATGAGTGTCCCCAGGGTGGGGTCCAGGCCTGATTAGCATTCCTTAGAAGCCTTGGCCTGCTGGCTGCCTCCAGCTGACACGGAATTCTGAATTCTGAACGGAGGGGCCTGTGGCCTCCTGCCTGCTCAGCCCCACTTGGAAGATCAGTGTAGAACTTCCTGTCAGCAAGGATTCCATGAGTTGTCAGTGTTGCAGCCACACCCTGAGCAGAATAGGCACTCTTAGGTATGGGGGGTATCTTCTTCCTTTGCCAAGGAGTCAAGGAGAGGGAGCCAGGGATGCCTAGCCTCCAGCTGTACTAAATCCCTTTTTCCCCCAGAACAGGAAACAGACCTTAAAAGTTCAATCAATATTTCAAAGTTACACAGTTGCTTAGTGGCAAAGCCAAGGCAAGGGGCCAAGTTTCACTTATTTATTCAACACATAGTAATCAACTTCTACTCTGTGTTCAGGATGTCAACCCTAAGTACCAACAGGAGTGGCTCTCAGGAAAATTGTGTACCTTCAGGAATGAATGACAAAGGGTAGTCGTTTGGGATGTACACTGATGACAAGTCTTAGATACATCAGGAGAGGCTGAGATGAGGGAAACTTTTTAAAGACCTAAGAGAGAAATCTACATAAACTGCACCAAACAGAGGTTCATTGGTCACTGAAGTGTGGTGCAAGGAACTGGGAGTCAGGGTTGAGCAAACAACATAGCCAGGCAAGTATCTATCTGTACTTTGTAGCTTGGAAGAATTTCCTGTAATGAGCCTTGTTCCAGAAATCAGCACAGAGTAAGCAAGATAGTTCAGGCGAAGGCAGACGCAGTACGTACACTGCGAAGGAATTTCTTGTGGGTTTTAGAAAGTCCTTGATGGTTCATAACCCCAACTCTGTTTATTTTGGGTCTGACCAGAGTGACTTCATCTTGGTATTGGCCGCTTTCATATTCAATTTTCAGAAGGGAAAGAGCAAGGAGCAAAACTGTTTTCAAAGGAGAGATGCTTCTGAGGGTAAGCTCATCTTCCAAGTTGTATTCTGTCACTAGACTCTTAAGACAAAGTCCTTTCTCAGTTCATGAAGGAAGTAGGTAAATACGAAATTAGCATTCCTCTTGCCAGGATTGGATTCCAGGGAGGTCAGGTGATCCAGTCTGTAGTCAAGCAAATGTGAAGGGGCATTTGTTCTATGGCTTGGATATGCTTTTTTTTTTTTTTAAATCTCTAGAATGTTGTCTTATATTGGTGTGCTATTCACAGCAGAGGGATGTAGCCTGTTGATGGGCCGAGGCTACAGGGGAAGAAAGTCGGGAAATTACCTATGTCCTTGACATCACAAAGCCACTGAGAAACCAAACTTGGAGGCCCTGCAACAGCCCATCTTGACACACGATCTGATAAAATGATCTTGCTGATCAAGTCAGTTGAGTCAGGTTTTGTAATGTTTGTAGCAGAAAGCATCACTCAAAGAGATTAGACGTCTTAATAACAGGTTGTTATTAGTGTTTCCATCCAATGGCTTCTGATTTTTCCCCTTAGGAGAGTGTTTGGCAGGAATGAGAGAGATGGAAAACCGGAACTCAGCTCCTTAGGCATCTTTGGGAATGCTAAGACCATAGCAGGGCCAATCATTCAATAGCTGACTTTTCTATAGCTGTGTTCAGTAGCCCTAAGACAGCAATGGAGAAGGTAGGTCACAGCAATCTACAGGGTGTGGGGCTTTCCAAAGATGTGCTTTCCCATCTCTGATCCATTATGTTGCTTTCAATATGTCAACTTATCCTAAGTTTAATGGGTCTATGAAATACAGAATATTTCACAGGCTCCTGTGAAAAAAACCAAAAATGTTCTCTGCCTTCCAAATTGATCTAAATATATTCAGGGAACCTCATTGTGAACACATGGCTTTAGAACATTAAATGACCTTCAGTCGAGACTGGAAATGGCTAGCACATCTTTAAAGAGTTGAAAGCTAGTAAGATAGACAGATAGACAAACAGAAAGATAGATAGATATTTTTAAAACAAATATATATATATATGTTTCATACTTCAGTTTAAGTCTGTTCCCTACATGTGTGCAGTGCCCATGGGGGCCAGAAGAGGGTGTCAGTTCCCCTGGAACTGGAATCACAAATGGTTGTGAGCTGCTATGTGAGTTCTGAGAATCCAGCCCAGGTTGTCTGAACAGCCAGTGCTCCGAACTGCTGAACCATCCATCCTCCAGGCTCAAGATTCACTTTCTTTTTTCTCTTCTCTCTCTCCCTCCTCCCCTCTTTCTTGTTCTCTCTGTCTCTGTGAGAGAGAGGAGAGGAGGAAAGAAGAAAAAGAAGAAGAAGAAGAAGAACAAGAACAAGAACAAGAAGAAGAACAAGAACAAGAACAAGAAGAACAAGAACAAGAAGAAGAACAAGAAGAACAAGAACAAGAACAAGAAGAACAAGAACAAGAAGAAGAACAAGAACAAGAAGAAGGAGGAGGAAGAGGAGGAAGAGGAAGAAGAGGAAGAGGAGGAAAGGAAGGAAGGAAGAAAGGAAGAAAGAAAGAAAGAAAGAGTGGAAAAGGGCCATGACATGGGAAGCAATTTTAAGGTAGGGTTGAGAGAGAGAATAATGGAATACATGTGACAGAAAGGGTAGAAAGCTAGTTCAGAAACACAAGAGAAAAGCTTAAGTCAACTCCACCTTACAACTATGTTTTCCTAGAATTACTCCTGGTGCCAAAATCTATCTTAGTCAAGGTTCCTTGTGTGTGTTGTGTAGAAGCACACCCGTGTGTATAGGCCAGAGATCAGTACTGGATGCCTTCCTTATTCACTTTCCACTTTACTTTTTTTTTTTTTTTTGAGACAAGACTCTTAATGGACTTGGAGCTCATCAGTTCAGCTAAGATGGCCAATAAGCCCCAGGGATCTCTTATTGCTGCCTTCTGGACACTGGGATCACAAGTTCACACCACAGCTTTTCATGTGGGTGCTGGGGAACTGGATTCCGATGCTCACGCTCCTGCAGTGTACACTTTACTTATTAAGAAGTCACAATAACCTCCAGTTAGCAATCGAGAGAGAGAGAAAGAGAGAGGGGGGTCTGGTGTCTATGGGCTGAGGAAGAAGAAAATCAGTAGCGCAGGTCAGGCTTAGTCTGAAGGCCTGAGAACCAGGGGATCCAGTGGTGCAGGTTCTGTTTAGTTGAAGGTCTAAGAATCAATATTTCTAGTGTCCAAAGGTGGAAGAAATCAATGGCAGGGCCCAAACTGATGAACAAACTCCGACTTGATGCACTTTTTTTGTTCTATCCCAGCTGTCAGCCAATTGGATGGCGCCAGCTCTCATTGGTGAAGGCAACCGCCATCTTTATTTTAGTATAAATTAGCATTCAAACACTAATTCTCTCTGGAAACACCCTCAGAGGCACACTAAAATATAATCTTTTACCACCTATATAGGCATTTCTTAGCCCAGCTAAACTAGTAAACAAAATGAATCATCATATCCTCAATGGTTTGTGAACAAATGTAGAACATGTACTTCTATCTGGGGTATTTTCTTTTTAAGGTAGAAATTCAGAGAACATGGGGTCCAGATGCTTAAGCATCCAGATAAAACAGAAAATAGAATAGGAAGAGGCCTGGAATTCTAGACTATAAGGACACCTTAGAAACATCACTGTCCACATTCATGGCATTTCTCTTCCATCACTCCCATGAAGCATTTCTAGGAAGGGTTAAGGCATTAGGTCCTGTTTTCTATGTAGTGTATTTCTTGAGATGTTACACTGGTAACAGGACAAAAAATAAAGAAGATGGATATATTCAGAGATAAAAGCCAGCATTCTCTCTGGACATGAGTCTCTTATCTGTTGCTAATATTGGAAAATCTGCATGCATTATGTCATAATTAGAAGTTGGCACTATTGCATGCCTTTAATCCCAGCATTTGGGAGGCAAAGGCAGGCGGATCATTGTGAGTTCGAGGCCAGTCTGGTCTACAAAGTGAGTCCAGGACAGCCAAGGCTACACAGAGAAACCCTGTCTGGAAAATCTAAAGAAAAAGAAGAAGAAAAGAAGAAGAAGAAGAAGAAGAAGAAGAAGAAGAAGAAGAAGAAGAAGAAGAAGAAGAAGAAGAAGAGGGAGGCAGCACTGCATAACCCCAGGAATTATATGGATTATATATATTTTTTTTTATTAATTTATTCATATTACACCTCAATTGTTATCCCATACCTTGTATCCTCCCACTCCTCCCTCCCTCCCGCTTTCCCCCTACTCCCCTCCTCTATGACTGTGACTGAGTGGGACCTCCTCTCCCTGTATATGCTCATAGGGTATCAAGGCTCTTCTTGGTAGCCTGGGTTCTTCTAGTGAGAAGAAGCAAAATGAAATGTGCCAAGCTCCGAGACCATCTGCTCCTGCACCCACCCTCTTCCACAGTCTATTTTCTATGACACTCCTGTGTTGAAATCAGTATCCCTGCTACCATTTTCTCTCCCAGTCTGTTTCCTGAGTCACCCTTTCAACAAATCACTGACCACTCCCCTCTCCCCTCCCCCCACCCCCCCACCCCTCACCCCCCTCACCCCCTACCCCGCCTTTGCTAAATGTCCCCACTGAGTTTGCACATCTGAGCAGAAGCTTCCTGTACAAGAGGCCCAGTGCAAACACCCAGGCAACATTAGTGACTTCATGACCGGCATCAAACTCAATGGGGAGAGAATAATGCACACTGAGCAATCCATCCCACATGACTGTTCCTCAATGTTTTCTTTTTTTTCCCCCCCAATCCTAAAACCATACAAAGAAGAAATGTGTTTCCTACTGTTTCATTGTCAAAGGCTTTTATAATTTAAAGTGTTTATGTGTAGTAGCACCCCAGTGTCCTGAAGGCACTCACCTAGGGTGAAGGAAAGCTGACAAGTGACTCAAGGTACCTGACAGCACACTCAGCTGGCACCAAGGCCCTAGGTGTGTTCCGCATTGGCTCCCAGGCACTCCCTTTGCTGCCTTACGTCTTGAAGGGGACTTTCTCAGACTTTTTTTTTTCTTTAACCTGCACAGAGATGCTGACATTATTCCCATGACCTTTCTCCTCCAGTCATTTCCAAGTTACTTTCCATTGCTGTGGGATGCTGTGCTTACCGTCCAACCCACATCTGTTCTGGTCACCACTTGGCATCAGGCAGTGGGGAGTTCCGTGCATTTCCTACAGGCCTCTGATGTTCTTCCCTGTCAGCTCAACCCATGCAGCCGGGGAAACCAAACGGTCACCCAGCTGTGACATTTGACCGTCTATCTGCTGGTGCTATTTGCCTTCCTCCAACTTCAGTTTTTACCCATATAAATATCTTCTCATTTGCAGAGATTCTAACCATCACAAAGTCTGTCTGAGAGCCTGTGTAGCTAATAGAACCAGGAATATACTGTGTTGTAACATTCCGTTGTTGATGTGCCCAGAGAAGGCATGGGTGGGTCTTGGCAGCCTGCTACTATGGAAGAAAGCTATAAGTTGGCACTCACGTTGAAGACATTAAATCTGTATGGAGGCACTTGGCCAGTGACAAAGGCATTCCATTGGGAATTCAAATTGTTAAAGTACTGGGAATTCAAATTGTTAACATAGACCAGACCTGGGTACCAGTGGCTTGGGGAACGTAGAGATGATGACATTTATATTTGTAAATTTGAAGGCTTATTTCTGAATTCTTCACTACATTTGAAGTCTGCCAGGTGCTTTCTTGGACTGGCATCATAGTACATTGAGTAGTCAATAGCAGTCTATGAAACTTTGCTTAAAGATTAAAGAGTGGGAGCTCCTGTCTTAAAGACTTTCAACAGAGTCTATCTGAGTCTATCTGAGTCTATCTGAAATCTGACCTTTTAGACAGCAATGGTGGTAGATGCCTGTAAGCACATATGAGGCTGAGGCAGTAGGTTCACCCAATGTTAGAGGCCAGCATGGGTTCTAGGACAGCTGAACCACAGAATATTTTATTTCAAAATAAAATCAGAAAGAGAGAGAGAGAGAGAGAGAACTTAATCTTTTGAAAGATATGGTGTAGCCGGGTGGTGGTGACGCACACCTTTAATCTCAGCACTCGGAAGGCAGAGGCAGGCAAATCGCTGCGAATTCGAGCCCAGCCTGGTCTACAAAGTGAGTCCAGGGCGTTCAAGGCTACACAGAGAAACAACACAAACAAAACAAAACAAAACAAAGAAAGATGTGGTGGTGAACACTTGGTTCTAACTCTTGGAAGGCTAACGCAGGAGGATTCTGAGTTCAAGTCTATAGAGAGAGACCCTGTCTCAAAGCAACTGAAACAAAATAAAATCATGTCTTTCATCAGAGACTAGTTTCCCTTAGCACTGAAATATGCTACACTTCTCTTGGATCAGCAAGGACATACAAGTATGAGTGAGTCAACAATCTCTACATGTAAAAACATATTAGAGTCAGTGGGTAAGATCTGGAGAAGGCTTACTTGGCATAAGCTTGAAGGGACAGATGAGGTAGAGTTTAGCAATGGGGACCTGTGCCCTGTCTTGTGTTTCCTGCTTCCTTCCTGGCATGTAAGAGATGCACGTTTGGACCAGAAACTGGACCAGCAGATAAGTTTAATTTCAAGCCTCTTAGGATGGATAGTCTCTGCTTAGATCAAATTTACCTTGAAGAAGACACAGCAGCAGGTGGGAGATAAACCAGAGAATTATGATAGAGGAAATAGCTTGTGTAGCGACAAGTGTTTATTGCTGACAGCTACCTCCATTTGAGGTAGGAAGGATGGACGGTGTGTAAATACATGCCCTTGGTGTGGATGGCTTATTCTCTCTCTCTCTCTCTCTCTCTCTCTCTCTCTCTCTCTCTCTCTCTGTGTGTGTGTGTGTGTGTGTGTGTGTGTGTGTGTGTGTGTGTGTTGTGTGTGTGTGTGTAGATGAGCTTGCTTGTGTTAGGCTCGCTTGTGAGTTGCATGTTTTTGTATGTGTGTGCAGTATATGCGGATATACATGGAAATATATGTGTGTGCAGGTGTGGAGGCCAGATGTCAATATCAGTTATCTTCTACAGCTTCCAACCGTATATTTTAAGATAAGGTCTCTCACTGAACCTGGAGCACACCAATGGCTAGATTGCCATGTCAGCAAGGCACCAGGATCTGCCTGTCTCAAACACCCACCCACCGGCACTGGGATAACAGGCATTTGTCACTACACCTGAAGGTGGTGGGATCCAAACTCACATCCTTGCGCTTGTGTAGCTAAAGCCTTGCCTTTTGAGCTACTTTCCCAGGACCATGGGTGTATATATATATTTTTTAATGGAGGAAATAAGCAACATCAAAGACGAATTTGGAAGGAGAAAGGCATTTCCACTCAGCCTTGACTCTGAGAAAGAAGGGCCATAGCTGTTTATGAGGAGCCTGAATCAAAGCAATCAAGCTCAGATTTGTTCCTTGACATTTCAGGCACTGCTGAAAGAACTCTGTTTTTTGTCTCCCTGTGGGGGAGTTGTTCCCCCCCCCCCCAGCTTCCTCTGGGATGAGTTCTAAGCCTCGTGATGTCGAAGATGAGATGCCAAAGATGGGAGACTAAACCGAGAATAGTAAGTGCAGACGCTTGAGAGTGTTCGGGTATTTTCTAGATAATGTTTTAGAGTTGGTTTTCAACACCTGACCAGATAGAGGAAATGACTTAGGTTTTGACCCAGATTGCAAAAGTAGCAATGAAGCACAAGGCGGTGCCACTGGGGGATTTCTATGATGCTGACAGAGCTGGATTCATCCAAGCTAAAATTGGAAGCCTGGGGAATTCTTGACCCACCTGGCCAGTCACTGACTTTCTCAAAGGAACAAAAGCTTCTGAAAGGAACGTCTTGCCCTGAGTGAACTGGGGAAAGCAAGTGAAAGCATGTTGGAGAGTTGAAGACAGGGAGGGGAAAATGAGGAGGAAAATGATTAACTTTCCCTGACTGTCGCCACATGTTCCTCAAGGCACTTGACATGCATCTCTCACTTACTGAATTCAGTGTCTCTGTGGGCAATGTGGCATAGCTTCGCTCAGCTAATAAGTAGCTGGTCTTCAGCCATCTGGATCTTTTGAGGCTTTGGGCAAAGTCATGACTCTGCCATGACTATTTGACTTCCTTGAGGACTTTGAGAAGAAATACCCATATCCTCCAAAGAACGCCAGACATTTAAACTAGCCCTGAGAAGACACTTGAGATAGCTCAACTAGCGCTACATACATCCATGTCTCCAAATTAACAAAACAAAACAAACCAGATGACTTGAAAAGCTCTGAGTAAGGAACTCTGCAAACAACCTTTCACCATGATCACAGCTAGAGAAACCATCCACGATACTGACCCAGCTCTTGATGGATTCAGCCCAGACTTCAGAAAGCCTCACAAAATTATGGGGATGGGGGGAGCAGGGAAGCTCATAATTATGGGCAAATATGCAAACGACGGTATATTCAAGACTTGGAATACTGCTGGTTTGTACAAACTAAGGCCTGTGAAAAATGTGTGAGAAGTGGGGAGCCTGTGATGTGGTCAAAACAGAGAGCAAGGTGAGACCAACACAGACCTATGTGTAGGCTCAGGAGACCAGAAGAAAGGTGAACTCCTACTCCATTGTTTGGTTATTTTGTCCCTATCAATAAAAATATTCTTTTTGTTTTTGTTTTGTTTATTGTCTTTTTTTTTTTTTTAAGAGAAAATTTCACTCAGGTGGCCACGCACAGGTTGGCCTCGGACTCATGATCCTGAGTGCTGAGATTACAGGTAATACTGCCATGCCTGTCTACTAAGAATAACCTTTAGAGTTCCAATGTCAGATAAAACTTGGTAAAAAAAAAAAAAAAAAAGACTTTTAAAATCCACTTGCTTTAAGCCCCTTGGCTTAAATAATGATCTACCCGAAGAAAGTGACTCAAAGGGTCAAAAAGCTACTGTGACATGGAAGAACTGTAGAGGCTCCAAAAGGGTGGAGTTTTGTGTATGATGCTTTGATTTCTTTTCTTTTTTTTTTTCTTTTCTTTTTATATTCTTTTTTGAGGAAGGTGAAGTCTACAAGCTACCATCTGGCAAGCCCAACATCAGTACAAATGATGAATCGGCTTAGCTTCCTCAATAAACCATGAGTGACCCATTCCTTTTGCCAGTGTAGTTCTAAAGACTAATGGAGAGCTACAGGCAGAATATGTTGATGATCTACAGTATATTTTGTGGTAAGAAAGAAATTTGAGGCTAAAACGTAATCAATGAGCCAGCCAATGCACTGGTAACTGATAAGGGCCAATATCCAAAGAAATACTACTGGTGAAGCCAGGCCATTCTGCAGAGAGATGCCTCTGTCACAGTTCTGCCCTGCTGAAGTGTCTGTCTTGTTGGCTCTGAGCTGACCGGGCTTACCTGTTTGCTCACTTTGCCTTCTTTCTATGTTTGTTTGTTGTTGAGATAGAGACTCAGGAAGCCAGGCTGACTATGTGGATGAAGATGGTCTTAGACCCTTGATTCTTCTTCTGCCTCCAACTCCCAAGTGCTGAGATTATCAGCGCGCATCACCACTTCGGATTCTGAGCTGACTTTTTAAATGAACTGTCTCAGTGATTTGAGACTGAGAAGCATGACTGAAGCACTGGATGCCAGATTTAGAGTTCAGCGAGAACTTGACAGACTAGAACAAACACTTGAATCCCACAAAGACACATGGAATATGAACCGCATGAAGCTTAGGCTTATGTTACAAAATGAGCTTCATGGATGGTCATGTAAACTGTGGCTGCGTTGTTAATGGACTATTTAATCTGGATCAACAAATTTAATTAGTCTCTTCAATACGCTTAGGTTATAGGTCATCTCAAAAATGGGTTCTCAAGTCTGGGGACACATTTCCTAAGGAGCAGGGACAACTAAGAACATGGTCCAAGGAGAGGAATGAAGATAGAAAATTAAAGGCAGTTAAACAAAATGTAGAAGATATGCCTGAAAGAGGAAAACAGGATAAGGAATCGAGCTGCATCTAAAGCCTATAATCAGAATAAGTCTAGTGAGGCAATCCAAAGTTATGTCCTTATCTCAGGCCCCTGTAGAGAAAAAGTAAGGCGAGAGAGAGAGAGAGAGAGAGAGAGAGAGAGAGAGAGAGAGAGAGGGAATATGAACATTTCAGACATTATAGGTACCTAGCTCAAAGGGGTGCTGCCTCAGCAAATCTCTCACTGCTGGTCTTCACATATGAGACAAGCAATCATTTTTTGAGCAAGAGGAGACTCTTGACTAAAATCACATCATTCATAAATGGCTAGCAATCTCATTTTTCTTGAACACTGCTTAGGAGGGAAAGATAACTACCTACGGGTATTGCTTAAATATTGATTAAAAGATTATGGACTTTTTCTTTCACTTGTTTTGTGAATAAAGGTTTTAGGTCATTGCTATCCTGCTTTTGAGTGTTTGAAACTCTACCTTGGGTGAACTCCAAAGTGAATAATCCCTCCCTCCTCCTTCTGCCCTGAGTTTGCATTAATCATTTCTCCAGACTATAGCAGTTGTTACAGAAATGAAATGGCCTTTTACTTTTATGCTCTGTCCAGTGCAGTCATCCTTCTGGCCACAGTATTCCTTCTTAAACATGCATTTTATGAAGCCCCTGCCATCCTCAAGACCTTTTATGACTTTTTTTTTTTTGGCAATATATTTAAGGGATGGGACAGGACTGAAGGGAAACAAAGGACCATACTATACCCAAAGGACTTTAAAAAGCTTGGCCACCCAAGGAAATACTGGCCCTTAGCATGGTATTTATCTACATAAACACCAAACTTTTTATGTGCCTAATATAAATCCTTAATTTTTTTTTTTTTACATTTTTTTCACTGAAGAATCACCTTGCTTTGCCAGCATCTACAGACAATCTAAAGTCAGCATTCCCTGTCTTTGTGATCAAAAGTACACATGGAAACACTGGTTGGACTCATGGCTTTGATTGCTAGCTTAGAAAGCTATATTACATCTTCACAGCACTGAGCAGACTATATGTTCCATTGGTAGAAAAGCTCTTCACTCAATCCTTGATTAGCTGCAAACTGATGAAGGCAGACATAAATCTAATTTACCAACGAGAATTTCACCTGTGTATACAACCGCCAGAGAGCCATGTCTTAAGGTCATGCCACAGAGTCTAAAAGGGACCAGAGTATGGAAGCAGTTGTTGATAAAAGGAAGTTAAGAAAAAAAATATCTTTTGGAAAATTGTTTCTAAGTTGCACTTCTACATGCATGCATTTGCATGTGTATGTGTGAGTGCATGTTGGTGTGCGGGTGTGAGTAGAAGACAAAAGGGAGCTTTGGGCGTCAACCTCTGAGAGGTCTCTCACTGGCTCACCATTTAGGCTCAACTTGCCAGCTAGTGAGCACCAGGGAGCCTCCTGTCTTCACCTCCCCAGCGCTGAGATTACAATGGCATGTACCATGCCAGGCATATTTACGTGGTTTCTGGGTATCAACGTCAAGTCCTTGAACTTTCAAGGCGAGTGCTTTGCCGACCATGTCATCCTGTAAATATCCCGGTTCTTATTGTGTCTGAACAACAGCTTTATTCTACAACAACAATAAAACTACACTGGGGTTTGCGCATGTGCTCTCTCTCTCTCCCTCCCTCCCCCCCCCCTCTTTCTCCCCACTCACATTTTCTCTACAGGTGGCTGAGATGAGAACATAGGTTTGGATTACCTCCCGTGGAATGCGAGGCAAAAGAAACCTGTATAGAAGGCGGGGGAGAAAGAATAAAATGCGTGACTTAATGAAGCCGAGGGAAGTTTTGGAAGGAAAATCTGGAACTTTCCAAGCTTTGTTACTGCCCTGTCCCAGTCCCAAGGTCTGCCTGCCTCTTTATTCATAGTGTTCTTGAATCATTTCTCTATTGTTAAAATATCCACTTGTTGACAGCAGAAAAAGAAAGTAAAAGAGAAACCAAACAGCAGATATGATCATTATCTGATCACCCGTCAAGCTCTTGCTACTTTTATGACAACTTCCCTGATCACATCAGCCAAAGAGAGATTGTCTCTCCCTTCCTGTAAGCGCCTGCTGCGGCCTCCGTTCTCACTTCACTCACCTCACTTACTGTTCTTGCACCATGAGTTGTACTCACCCACTTCTGAGTGAAAACATGCTTTTAAAACTCATTCCTAGTTCCCATTGCACCGAGCAAAGCAGAAAGCAGATAAGGACCTTCAGTAAATAGTTATTAGCCTGACTAGGGTTCAGGCGCAGCTGTTCAAGTTCACTAGTGATGGATGGAGTGATTGAAGTAACCTTGGCTTTAATAAAATAGAACCTAGCCACGCAGGAACACAAAATTAAAGCAAGATATTAAATCTATCGGTAGGCATAAATCTAGCTTTAAGTGACACCCCCTCCTCAAGACTGCGCAAGCCAGGATTATAGCCATCTCAAGAAGTTATTGTGCCTGAACTGTTTAACAAATATAGTTTCCGAGTATAGGGTGTATGCTATGTAATTTGGTTATATAGTGCCCTAAATTTCATATGTTAACAATGATCACCCAAAGGATGTTGTAGGAGTTCACTTTGGAGGGCATCTGCTGTGGTGGACATTGCTGTGAGAGCAATCTAGGGGCTGTCACTCAGGTCTGGCTTAGTATGAAGCAAGGGTGTGCTTTGACTTCTTAAATAGGCCAATTTAATAGTAGACTGTTTGTCAAAGAGCCACATAGACTCTCAGTTGAGTATTTGGGTAATCCAGAAGGCCAATCAATCGCAGGGTGCTGAACCTTAGCTACCACAATCGTCCTTTAACCCTTTGGCCCCATTAATGACCCCTGCAAAGCAGGAAAATTACAAAGAACTGACGTACAATGTAGCGACTTCTTTTCTTGTTTGACAATGCTGCACTATCAAACAGCAGAGTTGACAGGGATACTAGGAGATTAACACCTACAATGGGAGAGCACTCCTGGATCTGCTGTCAAATAAAAATGTGCCTGCCTTTTCTATGGGGGTGAGGGGTGGGGGGTGAGGGGAGTGAGCAAGCATGAAGGAATTCCTTCTATCTTTTTCCTTTGAAGCATTATTGTGATTTTAATTTTAATTTAATTTAATTTCTTTCTTTCTTTCTTTCTTTATTTTGGTTTTTCAAGACAAGGTCTCTCTGTGTTGCCTTGGCTGTCCTGGACTCACTTTGTAGACCAGTCTGGCCTTGAACTCACATCAATCCACCTGCCTCTGCATCCCAAGTGCTGAGATTAAAGGCATGCGCCACCACGCCCGGCATTATTGTGATTTTTAATTCGCACATATGAGTGCAGAAGGTGTCAGGTCCCCTGGAACTGGGAGCCACCTAATGTGAGTTCTGGAAATCAAGCTGAAACCCCCTGAAAGAACAGCTCATACTCTTAATCACTAAGACTTCTCTCCAGCTGCTGTTTCCATTTTTTTCAGGGAATAAAGATTATAACTTTAGAAGGACATATACGTTTCCAGAGCATCAATTCAAGGTAGGTAGTGGACACTGTAGATTTTATATCCGTGGCACATTTAACATGACCATAGACAATCTTATTCTGTGTGGGAAATTTGTTGCTCTATCTGTATTCATCATTTTAAAATCACATATAAGCACCACATGGCCCTGAGAAATGAGCTGGTATTGTTTTGCCTGCCAGTCAGGGAATAACGTGCATGAAGAGACCATGTTTGTGATTAAGTGCTGATAACTATGAATTGCTGAATCAGTTTCCCCAAGAATCCTGGAAGTGAACAGTTATGATTTGACTATGGCTTGCTCGCAGGGCAGTTGGAGATCACTGTATTCTGAGCCTTTTTTGCAGCTGAGTCATGCTGGGAATTAGGGCTGTCATTGGTTCCCTCTTGATATCTCCACTTGATCGGCTCTCAACTGTGAAGTCTGCGGGTCCTGTCCCCTTCTAGACCTCGGCAGCAGGAAGCTTCTGCTTTTCCTCTTAAGCACGCTCCCTTCGCTTTCCTCTTGAGCACGCTCCCTTCACGTCACAAAGCTGACGGTGTATTACTGGCATGTCAGTCACCCACAGGGACTCTGTGACTATCATTTTACAAATTTCCCACAGACCCTCAGGGCACCACTACTCATAACATTAGAACCACTTGTCACCTGCTCAGGTTTATCAGATGAAGAACAATTAGTCACTTTTTTTTTCCCTTTGTAGTGAGCTTGCGACTTTGCACCTGTGAGGAAAGCCCTCTACCACTGAACTACATCCCCAGCCCCAATAAAGACCTTTTTAACAACACTCTTTACAACCATTATTTTGTAATAATTCCAAACTTCTGAGAAAATAACGAGACACGCAGAAAGTTTATGTCTAAACTTTACCTCCATTCTCAAGCATTTAGCATTTTGATTTATTTATTTTTTTTTATCATCCTGTCTTTCTCTGCTTGCATCTGTGTTCCACACTTTTTCTAAATCACTTGAGGGGTTGTCCTTTTACGCTTCCTTTTACCACTTCGCAGGGTGAGAATTTCCTAAGACTAAGAGCGTTTTTCTTAGGCAACCACGTGGAACGATGATCAACCGTGGGACAGTTCCCATTGACGAAACAGCCCAGGCTCTTCTTGCTTTCCCGTGATCCTGGTGGAGTGACCCGTGGTTTTATCCTCTCCCTCCCCTCCCAACGCCGGGCCGTGCACCTAGCTGCCCTGTCTATTTCATCTCCGTTGCTCTGTAACTGTTTCTTCATCTTCTCTTTGCCTCTGACAGTGGAGGCAATGGCTTTCTACGGGGTACATTTAGATCTGCTGGTGTGCCCTAGTACATCCCTGGCCAGAAAAACACATCAGATGGTGTGACCTTCTCAGGCGTCCCTGGCACAAGACGGCCGAATGGTCGTCTTTCACGACAGTAACCCTGACCACAGGATCGCACTTACCCATTCTCCTCACCCTGGCATTTCTGTGCTGCCCTTTGAAAATGGTAAGCAGCCAGTGGGGAGACTCCCTGAGCCCAGGCAAGACCCTGCTCTTCACCACATTGCTCCTCTCCGCCTGAGTCTAGTCAAGCTTTGCTGCAGTGCCTGTGCCACTTTTTACCTCCACCCACTCTTTCCACAAAAAGCAAAAGTGTTCACCATGAGAAAGGACTCTCTCCCCGCCCTCCCCTTCAGATTCCCTCCCCTTTCATTTTTCGGCCAATCTACTATTAATATGAATTTATGTATTGTAAATGTACTCTATAGGTTTAGAAACTGTTCCTATCATTATTTTTTTAAATGATTAAATAACATCAGAAGATCTAGCAAGTTGTAAACCCCTTTGAAATGGCTCCTGCGTGCTTTGTATATGCTTCCACAATTTCAAAGCCCATCTCATGTTCCGGTTCAACAAGATGCTCCAGATTTATCGTGTGTCGTTACCGATCCTAGTGGCTACCAAGGACCTCTATTTTCTTCTCATGAGGAATGTTATTTCGAAATTAAAATCTGAGCGCTACATATGCTCACTGCTACCTAAGTGTCTTTTTCTCTAGACCCCAACAGAGGACAGAACTTAGAAAAAAAATATGCACAGATCAAGTGCAAACGTATACACATGAGGGAATGTCCTTCTACATAGAAAGTAGAAGCCATTGTCCTTCCCTGCCTCGTTTTTCAATTTTCCCTTCTTCTACTGTGAGAAGCCTGACTTTTAATAACAGAAGGACACTGGCATATTCTTTCCATCTGATAACAAGTGGATTTCGAATCACTCTATTACATACATCAATGAAAAAAAAAGTACTACGCAGTTTACTAGTGAGGTTTCATTGTTAAAACATGCCTAAAGTTACTTGAATTTGCTATAGACCCCTAACCTCCACTTCAGTGCAAACATATCTATTTCCAAAACGTGTCCTCAGAAAAGGGTCAGTGTCTCCAATCACCTCTATCTGCTTCCCACCACTCTGTAGACAAATGACTTCCGGGGTTAATTTTTCCTGTGGGTTTTTGGCAGGGGAGTGGATAAGTAGATTTATGATTCCTTAGCTCATTGTCTTGCTTACAGAAAAATAAAATGTTGTGGACTCTCCTTTGTGTAAGTTGTTTTTAAAAAAAAGCTTTATTGCAGATCTATTCTTGAAGCTGTATGGTACCCTTGTTTGAATGAAGTATACCCAAGCTTTCAGATAGTTCTGATTTTTTTATATTATTTTTTAAAAAGGCTGAAGTTTAAAAACTGGGTGTGTAGTTTCCCCCTAGTGTGGTTTTATTGCTAATTTATTTATAGTGAGGTTTGTTTATTTATTTTCACATTCTGAAGGGAAATGTTCAGCATAGACTCATAGGAAGAGAAGTCTTGGTTGTTAGGTGTGAGAAAGGATGCCCTGCATAGGTGTGTCCCATTTCTTATTCCTGCTGTGTGTAAATGGGCACACATCCCTCCAGCCTTACCAATGCTGTTATCAAGCTTCTAAATACTTCCCAGTCTGATGAGTAAGAAGTGGCTTCTTCATCTAGTTACAATTTTATGAATGAAACTGTGCATCTTTATCTATGATTTGCATCTCCTTTTGGGAATGGGTTGTGTCTTTGGCCATTTTAAAACTTTTAAAATCATGTCTCTTTGTCTGTAATATGCACCTTAAATCATTTCTCTTAATTTGTTATTTTACTTCTTATAATCTTGCCGTTAGATTTTGTAATTAGGTTTATGAAATGTTTGCTCTCTTGCATCCAAAATTTGTGCTGCAGGGTGGAAGCCGTTAGCCAACACTCAAGATTTTAGAATCACCCTCCCTGAGTTTCTTCTGGTACTTGTCAAGTTGACAGACTTCTTAATCCACCTGAAATTTATCTTTGTAAGTTTCAGAAGTGCACATATTTATCTCATTGCCCCACTGTGTTTACTGGAAAAATTTGTCCCAATAAAACACATCATTTTCTACAATGAATACCTGTTTCATAGTAAAAACTAAATTAAAATTAGCTCCATCCTACTCAACACACACACACACACACACACACACACACACACACACACAAGAGGGGAAAGCCCATATTAAAATCCTTCTTCAAAAATTGTGCATTAAAAAGAAATAATGCCACCCACTGTAGTTTGATAAGATTAACTATCATTTATTAAAAGAAGAAACTAAATAGTGGACACTGTTTCTTCATCTGACAACAAGCTCCATCTTTGGCTGAAAGACTCAGATGCTGTTGACCATACTCTAGATTTTCTGTCGCTGGACTTTGTATTCCACCTGCTCGTGTGCCAATCATATACGTTGTATCCGAGGCAGAGGCTGCACTAAGCTTGCAGGCCAGGGTTGGACTCGGCCTTCCCCCACCACCCTCCATCTCACCTCTCTGCTCTTTCTCAGGGGTTTCCTGGCAAGTGTAGTTTTCCATATGAACATTAATGTTCATTTATGGAGTTTTGTGGTTTGAGGTGAGAAGGAACTTGTTTCATTGGAATTTCATCAAATCTGCAGGTTTAGTTCATTAGATCCCTTGGAACTGGAGTCACAGGTAGCTGAGCCACTCAACATGGGTTCTGGGAGCAAAAACTTGGGTCCTCTGGAAGAACAGCCTATGTTCTTTTTTTTTTTTTTAAGATTTACTTATTTATTATTATGTATACAGTGCTCTGCTTGCATGTACTCCTGCAAGCCAGAAGAGGGCGCCATATCACATTACAGATGGTTGTGAGCCACCATGTGGTTGCTGGGAATTGAACTCAGGACCTTTAGGAAGAGCAGGTGGCGCTCTTAACCACTGAGCCATCTCTCCAGTCCCAGCATATGTTCTTAAATTTGAGCCATCACGTCTCCAACCCTTTGTTTTCTTATAACCTTTGTTTTCTTATTTTTAATCCTCAAATAGCTAATCTCTTAGTGCCATTTAAATGGAGGGTTTTTTTTTTCAATTATGTTTTCTAGCTGGCCTTTATCTGTGTATATGAAATCCACAGACTCTTTTCACTTGATATTTTAAAATATAATTTTATTGCTTATAATATGTAATCCTGATATTTTAATGCTTTGACATTTACAAAGTATTTGTGCAATAGACTGTTTTTTTGTTAATGCATACAACAATTTAACAAACCACAAGACCTCCTCATAAAATATATTGCTTCAATGAGGCAACCTATAATTAGGCTATTAATTGCATGCTGTAAATGTAACCAGGTTTTAAACATAGCATGTTTTTAAATGGGGTTTAGAATTATCTACTTCAGTGGTGTCAAATTTTAATTTCAAGCATATAATTAAAAAGGCTTACACTCAGGGATGCTTCAGCCCAGGTTCCGTTCAGGCTGCGAGGCTGGGCATTTTAACAGTAAAACTCCCTTGCTAATTCTCAGTAGACACCATCTGAGGGGCATCCACACTGGTGTTTGTTTTCTGGGTGGAAAAAGGGAGGGAGAGGTGTATCCTTCTGTCTGCGTAAGTGACATTCTCATTGCTATGACCAAATGCCTGAGAAAAGCAACTTCTGGGAGGGAATTTTTATTTTGGCTCACTGCTTCGCATGGCTTCGGTCCATCAGAGACAGGTGGAACAGCGTGGTGAGGGTCAGTAATGGAGGATGCTTACACCATTCTGGGTCAAGAAGCAAAAGGACGGGAGCGAGCCTTCCCAAACCCAGGCCTAGGATGCACTTGCACTGGAAGGGCCCCACTCCCTAAAGACCAGCAGACAGATAAGCTTCCAGGGCTTGAGGCAGCGGGCAGGAACATTTTTCGCCTTTACAGTTCTGTCCAGTGACTCCCATTTCTTCAGCAGACCGACACCTTCTATGCTATGCCAGCTAAATTATGAATGCATGTAACAGACAAGTCCACAAAAACCCATAAAGGTTTTAGACAAATTACTCTATAGCTCTATTCACATCGTGTACATCTATTTATGAAATACAGTACTGAGTTCAAGTGTACGTAGATAATGCCAGTTGTGTGCGAGACAGACCACATTTATAACAGCGGCAGGCAGCAGCCTCATGTCGTGGTGCCGCCACATACTTCAATGCCATTATTTTCTCATCTGTTTGATTTGTCCTCACATTCTTTTGTTCATCACGACCCAGAAGCCCATAGAACCCACTGCTCACATTACCAGTAAGAGGCTCACTGAGTGGCTGAGCTGGAAGCAAAACCGGAAGTTATACCCCAGGGGTTAAGTCGGTGGTTTGCTTTGCTCGCCGGTTAGGGTCCCAGTCCACCTGAGCTGCGACCCTGGGAGAACAAGAGCAAAATGACATCTGTCGAAACATCTGCTTCACTGAAGGCAGTGACACCAGCCAAGTTCCAGAAGAACCAGTATCAGCTATGGAGACAGTACCAGTGACCTGCGTGGAGGACAAACAGTGAAGATGTTTCCTCTAGTGAAATGACCCTGATGAGAGCAAAAGGTTTGTTTGTAATGTTCAGTGAAGAGGTTAGGTAGAACTACGGCAGTTGTATTTGGTGCTAGCTCTGGGTGCTTTCAATGACCTCAGAATTATTTACTCTACAATCTGAAATTGAGTGGTGCATTGTTCATCCAGGCATGTGGTACTTGCGGCTTTAACATTTGGGTTTGTGTGAATACATTCTGTGCAATGACACATGGCACAATGACAACATGGCAAAGTTCTGTAGCTGCACATTTCTTAGAAAGGCCACCCTCTTGCTAAGGGACACATGGCTGTGGGCATGCAAGTTAATCAGTCACAGGCAGTGTTTAGTACAGACAAGGATGTAAAGACTCTGGATGGGCTCCTTTCATGCTCCTTCTGGGAGGCTTCAGGGATGCACAGTACATGTTGATTTCACTTGCCTTGCATGATGGGCTGAGAAGCATAGTCCACAGCATTATAAGGGACCAATGTGGCTATGACACCTCAGCTTTTCTGTACGACTGTCTTCCACATGGGTCACTTAACACCTTATTTGAAAGTTTTATAGGTAAAGCTGAAGAGACGCTCAGTGGCTATTTAACAGGCCTTGCTGCTCTTTGAGAGGACCTAGGTTCAGTTCCCAGGACCCATGGGGTGCTCCAGGAGACCCTGATATCCTCTTCCGGCCTCTTTGTATATGCACATAGTATGCAGACAAAATACCTAACACATGAGGAGTCATAAATAAATAAACGTTTTATCAGCTATCAGCTCTCTGTCTTTCTCTCTCTGCCTCTCTTTGTTTCCACTGTTCCCCACCCCGTGTGTGTGTGTGTGTGTGTGTGTGTGTGTGTGTGTGTGTGTGTAAGTATGTTTCTGATCATTACATTGGGAGCTTTGTTTGTTTACGCTAGGTAAATACACTGAAACTGATAGGCTACAACTGATATGCTACAGATAAACTAATCCTCCAGGAAATAAAAAGCTCCTGGTGAGCATGAGTCTGAATCAGAAGAGTGGGAGGAATTGGAGGGAGGAAAGGGAAGGGGAGTGGGGAGGATGTAAATACACTATTCACATATGATATCCTTATAACTAAATACATACGTTTTTAAAAGAAAAAAAAAGCCCTTGGGGTTTATTTTTAGGTCTATTCCTTTTCAAGGTGTAGAAATCGCAAATTAATAAAAGCTACAACTTTAGTTAGACTATTACTGAGAGCTGACTGTCTATTTGACAGAAGCTAAAGACATCTCAATACTTCAGTTTTAACATCCATATGGCTGTATCATACAGATCCCATCAACTGACGCACTGCACAGTAACCATGCCTGGTGCTCGGAGATACTGTGCAAAGAGTCAACACCAAATCTTGATCCCAGTTTGAAAAGATTAATTCAAAAACCTCTATCATATTCCTAATGGAACAATAGCACCCAAACAACCCCCTAATTTAAATATTAAGTGGACTCAAGAGAATCTTAGAATTGTCGTATTTGTTCATTCATTTATTTATTCAATATGTACAAAACCTCAGTCCTTTATCAGAAAATATTCTAGATGTTAAAGACACTGAGGTGAGCAATGCAGATAGTCTTCCCAGAGCTGACAGTGTATATAAGATCATGCTTGTTTCATTTGCTTAAAATAGAATGTCTTAGTTTATGTGTGGCAAAGAAGTCTTACAGGACGACTTCTCATAAGCATACAGACAAAACGTGTGCATAGTAACTTCTCGGTCAGCTGGAAAGAAACTCTAGTGTGTAATGGCCCCTGCTGCTAGGCTCCACACTCTGTCATACAATGATTTTCAGGCAATTACTTCCATCTTCAAATACTTTTCTCTCTGTGTTCGGTTTATTTACAATTTAAAATTCATTTAATTTTTTATTTTATATTTATGAATTCTTTGCCTGGAAGTTTGGGAGTGTACCAGGCCCATGCCTGGCATCCATAGAAGTCAGAAGAGGCTGTTGGAAACTCTGAAACTGAACAATTATGTGGGCACTGGGAACTAAACCTGGGTTCAGTTTAAAAGAAAGAAAGAAAAAAAGAAAGAAAGAAAGGAAGGAAGGAAGGAAGGAAGGAAGGAAGGAAGGAAGGAACCAGCCCCCTTAAGGACCCCCATTAAGACCAAAGTCTGGAAAAATGTAAAAGTCAGCCTACTCAGTCCTCCCTTAAAGACCCCCATTAAGGCCAAAGCATGTAAATTTCTAGAGGGTCCAGCTTAAACCAAGGACAGACAGATATCAGATCACTGTGTGTGTGTGGCAGGGACAGGAAAAACCTTGAAGAATCCAACTTGATTCAAGGTCTCAGTCTGTGCTCAGGGTCCAGCTGGACTCAAGGACAACCAGCTGTGTTTAAAATTTCCATTACTGCTCCCCAACTAAAAAAGTTCCTAAACGCCCCCTGTGACTGCTTCAACCAATCTTTTGCATAGGTTAACTTGCCTCTCCACCCATTATCCAACCACCAAACGCCAAGACTTGTAACTCCCTGCTTGCAGCTTTTCTGCCCACAATCACATACTGTAAAACCTATTTCTTTGTCTAAAACCTATAAAAGGCCTGTGCCTCTGCTTCTCGGAGTCTGCAGCTTGAAAGCTGGACAGACCCCATTGCGATGGCTCAATAAATTCCTATTCCTATGCATTTGCATCGACAATGGACTCCGTCTCTTAGTGGGGACTCCGGGAATAGACTAGAGATCTCTCTAGAAGTCTCAGTCTTACAAAAAGAAGAAAGACATTTGTAGAGACACAACGAACACGGCTGGCTGGTGTTGTTTGGAAGTGTAGGTGTTGCCTATCTAGCTCAGTAGAAGGCAGAAGAACTTTCCAATCTCAAGTGTAAACCATTGGGACTTTTGAGCTGCCTTGGCCATTAGAATTACACACTGCACATTTGAACACAATGAAAGTGATGGATAAAGATCTGTTGTGGTAGTCTTTGCCTCTGAGAAAGGGAAGACTTGGTTTGAACAAGTTGGGGATCAATGTATCGCTAAGAATCCCAGTCTCAGAGCTGTCAGAGCAGCAAGAACCTGACAGGACAATAAAAGGACACACCTGCAGCCACTGCTTCCTATCAGTCAGGCCCCACACTCAAAGACATCAATTATATTTTTTAAAAAAAGAGTTTCAAATCCAAGGACATCACATAACCATGCAGGAAGCAATGGAAAGTGCAGGAACCAGGATTTTGTACCCATTGACACAAGGCAATGAGACCGGCTAAGAAGATAACCTACCTTGTGAGTAGTTTCCTTCTCCCTGATATGATACAGGTGTCATTTTTGATTGATTTCCAACCAACACTCTGCTTTCATCTCCTCCTTCCCTGTTTGACAGGATCCTCAGGCTACATGTAAAGGATACCAAATAAAGTAGTCTACACAAAGAAGGCATTCATTAAAAATGTATGAACACATATGTGAGAGCCCATGGACAAGGTGACGCCCTCCCCTTCTTCACCTTCTGGAAGATCCAGAAACTTTAACAAACACAAGTTCTTGGCCATGAACATCACTCAAACACTAATACTTTAGCTCTGAATTTCAAACTCTTGAGAAGAAAAATCCAAATGACCTAGTCAACATTTCCCTCACACACAAAGTTTGTCTTTGCCTCGAGTCCCACACTTCCATGGATGCTGCAAGTGACAAACCTACTAAAATAATAAATAATATATTTTTTGAAAATATATCGGGTGCCTATCAATTTGTTGTCCACACAATTCTTGGTATAACACAACTATAAACCTAACTCCTCAGAGAAACATTTTCTCACACATCCTGTCATAGGGTCTGGAGTGAAAGTAGCCAAGTTTGGACTCTGTGGGGTATTCTGCCATTGAGGAAAACATCGCTCCAGAGTACAAGGAAGATTTAAGTCATACTTATGGATTAAGAGGAAAGTACATTAACTACCTTGTCACTCTAAACCACTTACACAGAGTGATCATTCTTTGTATTGGCAACTAGTTGGACACTGAATGCTAAAACTGCAAATAGTTTTCACTAAAATTCAACTCTAATTTTGTTTAGAATGATAGCTGCTAATTTGAGAGTTTCACTTAAGGTGTCCACTGGGTTAACATATTAGTTCACTAACTGGAGCTAATAAGATGGCTTAGTGGGTTAAAAAAAAAAAGAGCTCGCCAAGCAAACCCGAGGACCTGAGTCGCAGAAACCACAGTGTTAGGACAGAGACAATGACAAGAATGAGCGCTGTGCTTAACTGGTATTTGTGGCTCAGACGTGGACTTGCATGATGTGGAAGTTTAATAAATTGAATAATATACTCTTGCTATTGTTGGTTTTAAAATAATGGTGTTGACATTTTTGAAAGAAGAAAAGCAAAACAAAAAAAATACTATATTGATACCACTATAAGGGACCGTGGAAGTCTTGTGATAGTGACACTTAAATTTTAAATCCCTTGAAATACAATTCTACAATCACCAGTAATTATGTTTATATCCATCACAACGATTAAATATGACATGTAAATTTCATTGTTCATTCTGAATCTAAGTCTTGTTTTAAGAATCCTATTGACAATTTCCATCTCTGCTTCAGGAGAGGAAAGATGACCCAAATTGAAACTAACACAAACCAAAAACTATGATTCAGCAAGCATCTTCTAACACGGCATTACTGTCAACTCAATACAAACTTACTAAAATCTGAGTCATAGAAGTTTAATTACTAATTTGACTAAAATAGGAGGAAAGAAAGCCGTGGGATAACGTGTGCCAACAGGCTCAGCAATCTGCCACTAATGTCTTGTTCATCCGGTGTTGAACCATTGGCTGAAGGCATTGGCATGCCTAACGTTTTCGAGTTAAATTTCTTCTTCTTTTCTCACACACAGTCATTAATCCATAAAATCTTACCTTATATACATATATAAGTGTTATTATTGAAAGATATATCTGTTGTAGTATACTGTGCCCACAGAAAAAGGTGTCCTGAAATTGAAATAATCACCAGAGAAGCAACTCAGTAGTCTGGGAGCGTTTTCCAGAGGAGCTGGTGCTTTAAGACACTCTGATAGGTTTTCAGCTTCCTTATCAGTCTCATTCTGTGCTGAAAACCTTGATGTGCCCATTCATTTATCCATGTTGTTTACTTTGCCTGAAACGCTCTTGTCCATGTGCTCAGCCTGGGAAAGTTTCTGTCTTACAAGTTCAAGTTGGGGTCAGCTCCTAGGAAGCTCCCTTGTCCTCCTTCCCACGGGGTGGGAACCCCCTCAGCCCATGAGACTCCTTTACTAAATCACTTCTCGTGGCAGGTGAGTGTCTGGGTGCTGGTCCTTACCAAAAGAACAGCATCTCTTCAAGAGAAGGACCTTGCTGTTTCCAACGTCTAGCTCGGAGCCTTAGGCACAGAAGGCTCTCAGATGCACACTGAATGAGCAAATGAGTTTCTAAACTGATGAAACATCTGACAAATTTAGTCCCTAATACTCACATCACATGCTGTCATGTGCACCACATACTGTCAGCACTGAGTTATACTGGTCAGTATTGCTTTTTAAAATCTGAATGTATGGAAAGAGCTTACAGAGCCTGCAGAGATGGCTCTGCAGTGAAGAGCACTTTCTCTATCAGAAGATCTAGGTGTGGTTCCCAGCACCAACATAGCCGGGCGGTGGTGGCGCACACCTTTAATCTCAGCACTTGGGAGGCAGAGGCAGGTGGATCTCTGTGAGTTCGAGGCCAGCCTGGTCTACAAAGTGAGTCCAGGACAGCCAAGGCTACACACAGAAAGACCCTGTCTCGAAAAACCAAAAACCAAAAACCAAAACAAAACAAAACCCCAAAAAACAAAATGAAAACAAAAACAAACTCCCAAAAAACCCCAAACCAACCAACCAAACAAAAAAATCCCAGCACCAACATAGTGGCCCACAACCATACACAACTCCAGTTCCAGGGAATCTGATGCCCTCTTCTGACCTTCTCAAATACCACAAATACACACAGTGTACACACATACATGCAGATAAACACTCATAACACATAAAATAAATAAAGCTTTTTTTAAATAAAGAGCTTTGCAAGACTATTGATATTGAAATGTAAAATGATTAATGTAATTTTAGTAATAGTCACATGAAAAGAAGTTACAAATCAAGGGATTTATATAATGTTTTAAAGTTCAGAGAGTCTTTTTATTAATAATTGGGTTTTAAAATAATAAATATAGCATGATCTTTATAACAAATGTAAACACAGAGACATGAGGTAAAAATATGAAGATCCCCTTTCTCCTAGTTACACAGTTGGAACAGCACTTACTCCAAAGTATGATGGATTTTCTTGTTCAGACATTTTTATGAATTAAAAAAATAATTTTGGCAGGGTGTGGTGGTGCCTACATTTAATCCCAAAACTCAAGGAGGCAGAGGTAGGTGGATCTCTGTGAATTTAAGGCCAGCCTGGTCTACAGAGTGAGTTCCAAGACAGTCAATGCTACACAGAGAAAAGACCTATGTAACTTTTCCCTTCCATTTGCAATTAAATAAAGATTTCATCATTTTATAAGATATTATTTATATTGTTATGCAATTTGCTTTTGCCAGTTAAAAATACAATTGGAAGGCTGGGAAAGTGCTTAGTGGAAAGACCCAAGTCCTGATTCCCAGCTTCCAGGTAAAAGTTGGGCATAGTGGCACACATTTTAAATTTTAGATTATTCATTGTAAATATTTAATGAATGTTCTGTTTGTATGTATGTGTGTATGTGTGCTGCATGCAGGTCTAGTGTCTGCAAAGATGAGAAGAGGATGTCAAATCCCCTGGAACTGGAGTTACAGATAGTTTAAATCGCCATGTCGGTGTAGGAACTGAACCCAAGTCTCCTGCAAAAGCAGTAAGTGCTGGTACATCTCTCCAGGCCCACTGTTCACATTTTCCACTCTAGTGCTAGAAAACAGATACAGGAGAATATCTGGGGGCAGCCGGCTTAGCTCAATCGACTAATGCAAAACCCTGCCTCAAAAACTAAGGTGGGAAAAGACAGGGGAAGACACTCAAAATCAACCTCCAGTCTACACACACACACACACACACACACACACAGAGAGAGAGAGAGAGAGAGAGAGAGAGAGAGAGAGAGGGAGGGAGGGAGGGAGGGAGGGAGGGAGGGAGGGAGAGAGAGAGAGAGAGAACTTGTAAAGACACATTTAAATACCATGTGTAAGGGCATTTTCAGGGTTGGTTTTCAATATATAATTATGGCATTTAACAAAACCAGCACTGTATTATTTCCATAGAGAATCTCTGTCTGCCTCTGTAGGTGAGCTCCTGAAATGTGGGCGTGGTCTCGGGATGCTTGCTTATCTTGTTGCCACTGTGAAGTCGTCACTTGGGAAGTCCAGGTTTATCCAGCTTATCCATGGACAGAAACTGCCCTGGGGGATTTCATCTCTACCTCATTTGGAAATTTTAGAAAATTATGTAGGAATTACATCAAGAAAAGCTTTTGATTTGAGACTCAATCAAGAGTCATTATTAGCTTTTCCAAACCTTCTTTAAGAGGAGTGTGTGTACATATAAGCATCCACTTTGTAAAAAGGAGCTGCAGGGCTGAAAACACCATTTCATGTTCAGTCGGTTTGGCAAAGGGTTAACCCACAATAAACAAGCCTCCCTGTTGCTAAGTAAATAGGAGATAGTCAAATTTCCTCACGAGTTGTTTTTAGCATTTTATCTTGACTCACTTAAGGAGGAAGATAGCTGTGTGGTGCAAACCTTCAAAGTAGCAAGCAGGCAAGGTTGGAACCTACTACAATAAATAATTACTCAGAACTGGTGCAAATGCTGTGCACTGCTCTGTGGTTCCCAGGGCTCTTAGGACGAAGCCTACCAGTGTAAATCAACAGAACTGCTCTACAGTCAGGCTCCGTAGCTTTCTTGAAACTTGATGCTAAGTGTTGGCTATTCACACCAATTCAAGGGTAGGGAAAGCCTTCCCTGATGTGGACTCCCTTTGTAAACTTTGTAAGCCCTCAAGGCAGGAAAGTGGCCAGGCCCTAACCAGAGCAACTCCAGTAGCCAGGCTCCACCCATCTCAGACCTTCCCTAAGGTCCCTAAAGGTCATTTTCTAAGGGCTGTAACTGTCATTCCCAGCCCTGAGGCCGGAGTGTACCCAGACCCTGCCCTACAAGAAAAATCCCACCAATCCCTTAGCAAGAAAACCCATCAATCCCTGAGCTCCTCAAGCTCAGGACCTGAAATCTCACCACTGCTCAACCTGAAAAGCTCTGTTCAGGAAAGCTCTGCCCCCCTAAGAAATCCTAGACAAGCCCTGCCTACTGTTCAGGTCCCTGATGTCTGCAGAGGTGGCTGCTCCTGGATTTGTCCCTCCAAAGCCTGGATTCATCCTTTCCAATAAATCTTTTTTTTATGAGAATTTCTGCCCAGTGTGATTCTCTAATTAGAAGAAGCCAAGAAGGATAGAAATGAAACGGGGCTGAAGCTCCTGTGCTCCTAAGCTCAGCTGGGAGCAGGGCTGGGGCTCCTGTGCTCCTAAGCTCAGCTGGGGATCCCCTCCCCTGGGACACTGTTCCACCTCAGAGCTGTGTGGTTCCCCACTCTCAAGTCCCAGGGTACTTTTCCATCCAAGGAGGAATGCCAACACTAAGTATGGTTCTTTGGGCTCTCTTTTCCATTTGCTTGCTTTTCTCTTCTAAGAGTAAGAGATTGAACTATGTGATCTAGTTCTAAAATTATAATTTAACCAAACTATGACTTCAGCCCAAATTATAAATCTTACTCCAACTATGGTTTAGGGTCAGGTGCGAGATGGTTCTCTTAACAATTTAGAACTAATGTGTGGCTTTTATTCCTCTCTCAGAGGTAAACTATGAAAGCCACACTGAACGGGGCATAAAAAAAAAAAAAAAGAAAAGAAGAAAACTGTTAGTATGTAAAAAGGGTTTTTGCCACCCCCTACCTTCTTTGCTCTATACAACAGACAATAAAGACATAGCGAGTGACACTAGAATAAAGAGAGGAGTCGAGGCCAAAACCAGGTCATGGTGCCAGGCCATCCAGCCTCAAAGGTCCCAAACACTGGAATCACCAAGGACCTTGCGCTGGTGGACTATGACATGCTCAGTCTGCCCAGGTTGTCATTCCCTGAGGAAATAAAGACATATATAGACATCCACTAAGGTGGCATAGCATCATGGCAGCAGCAGAGCTTCTGGGACTAGCACTTCTCATAAGGGCACGGCCAGCTCTCAGGTGGCTACAAACCTTTTCTTTGGGAAGTACTACTTTCTTAGAGAAATGTTTTTTTTTTTTTCCTTTACTGCTATTGGCCATCAAGGACTTGTAGACTTGAAATACCATGAGGACAAATGACTCTGACACTCTGAAGGAACTCCAATTTCTGGCTCAAATGGAGAGTTTTGGATAAGAGGGAATTAGACGTCACTTGCTACTGTGTGGTTTTCAGAGAAGCAAAGCATAGCTTCTGTATCATGGTGCAGAAGCTGAAGTTGAGCCTTTGCAACCTTTTCTGTCCTTAGCCTTTTGAAGTACCGCTTTGTTTAACATTTACCTCAGTTTGGTTCCATCCTTCCGTCCATAAACCCTACAGTGTCATCTCTTTGGAAATGGCTTGATAAGCTTGTTCCTTCAGTCTTCACTTCTGTTCCTCTCAGGTTTAGGCCACCTGGCGGATCCAGTGGGTCCATCACAGAAGACCATGCTCTGAGTGACAGTCATAATTCTCCTTATCATTTAATGCTGTAGCTTCAAGAACATTAATTCTTGCTTATAGTAGATCTTTCTCATGAAATGGATCCACTATTGGTTAATAATAATAATAATAATAACATTATTATTATTATTATTATTATTATTATTATTATTATTATTATTATTATTATTATAGTTTTAAGCCTGCAAAAGTACCAAGGGTGGCATAGCTATATTCACCTGGTGGTCATCATATATGATAACTACAGAAAAAACATCTTGTGTGAGTAGGCACATGTATACACACACACACACACACACACACACACACACACACACACACACACGCATCTTTATTGAGTGCTTTGTTTCTTGGAAATGCTGGGAGACTGTGGTAGCAGCTCATGTGAGATTTGGCTTGTATGCTTCACTCAGCTATCAAACTAGAAAGCTCAGAAATCAGGGCTGTTTGGATCCAACTCATCCATAAAGCAGAATGTACTCAGCTTAGGTCATAATGGTGAATAGTGTTTAAAATTTCTGAGGTGGGGAAAAACATAACTCTCAAAATGGCTTTGCATAGAGTGCATTCTGGGAGTGGAGCCCTGTTCAATTTGGCTAACAGGAAAAAGAGGACAGTACAGTGAAGTGTTGTTGCTGTTCACAAAGAGGGCAGTGGTATATTGTAACGGCTGGAATGTAGCCTGAAAGGGCTGAGAACTCTGGATGGTCACGCTAAGCATCTGGGCTGGGAATGAGAAATTGAGCACGGTGGCACCAGCCTGTGGTCCCTTGGGAGAAAGAGGCAAGAGGATCAGGAGTTCAAGACCAGTCTCCACTACATAATGAGACAGAGGCTTGCCTGGCCTACTTGTGATCTTATCAAAATAAAAGAGAACAAAAAACTATAGTAAGCATAGGCATCATTTGCTTTATCTTCTGTCTTGATGAAAGAAAATAGCAGATAACCACACTGCTTTGTTCAGTTCCTAGCATTTTATACTTTGTGCTCACTCCTTTGCTTGTGTTTCATCAGCTGCCTGCCTGTACTACCTTGTTTTGTGTGGGAATGTGCAGTTTTCTCTCTGGGCATCCAGGTCACATTAGGCCTTACATCAACTCAGTGTGTTCTTCTTTTATTGGCCCAATACACAGTTTCATCATCAGTTTCTCAGTTACCTTTCTCGAGACAAAACAGCATCTCAGGCCTACCAGAAACTCCATATCCCAACACTGCAGCTGTCACATAGGTGGTGACCATCTTTATCTTACTCTTTTCTTAATGGTCAACCTTGCGTACTGGGGCCAAGGTGACCATATGCGTTCTCTTTCAGTAAGAAATCCCTCAGCTCTGAAATTTCCCTTAGGTTTTTCTCTCCTCATTGTCTAGAATACTCACTAGCTCCACCTAGTGGCCAGCATATTTTCTCGGGCACCTGGTTGCCCTAAACAAAATAAGAGAGACAAGCTCTAAAACTAAAAACACATGCTACTTTTTATGGCTAATATCCACTTATAAGTGAGTACATACCATGCGGTCTTTCTGGGCCTGGGTTACCTCACTCGGGATGTTATTTTCTAGTTCCATCCATTTGTCTACAAATTGCATGATGTCTTTGTTTTTGATAGCTGAGTAGTATTCCATTGTGTAAATGTACCACAGTTTCTTTTATCCATTCTTCAGTTGAGGGACATCTAGGTTGTTTCCAGTTTCTGGCTATTACAAATAAAGCTGCTATGAATGTAGTTGAGCAAATGTCCTTGTTGTATGGTAGAACATCTTTCAGGTATATGCCCAGGAGTGGCATATCTGGGTCTTGAGGTAGATCTATTCCCAATTTTCTGAGAAAGCACCAGATTGATTGCCCCAGTGGCTGTACAAGTCTGCACTCCCACCAGCAATGGAGGAGCGTTCCCTTGCTCCACACCCTCCTCAGTATGTGCTGTCACTTGAGTTTTTGATCTTAACCATTCTGAGGAGCACAAGATGGACTCTCAGGGTCGTTTTTATTTGCATTTCTCTGATGACTAAGGACGTTGAACATTTCTTTAGGTGCTTCTCGCCACTAGAGATTCCTCTGTTGAGAATTCTGTTTAGCTATGTACTCCATTTTTAAAATTGAGTTATTTGGTTTGTCGGTGTTGAATTTCTTGGTTTCTTTACATATTTTGGGTATTAGCTCTCTGTCAGATGTAGGGTTGGTGAAGCTCTCTTCCCAATCTGTAGGCTGTTGTTTTGCCGTTCACCTTGCAGGAGCTTTTCAGTTTCATGAGGTCCCGTGCATTAATTGTTGATCCGAGTGCCTGAGCTGTTGGTGTTGTGTTCAGATAGTTTCTCCCTCTACCAATGCATTCAAGAGGCTATTAGCCATAAAGTACAGGATAACCGTGCTATACTCCACAGACCCAAAGAAGCCAAGGAGGGCCCAAGGGAGGATGCTCAAGTCTCACTCAGAAGAGGAAATAAAATAGACATCTGAAGTAGATGGAAGGAGGGAACGGGGTGGGAGAGAGGGTGGGGAGGGTAACAGGAATGGGAGTCAGGTGTGGGAAGGGGAGGTTGGGGAGGACTGGGAGAAAGAACAGAAATTGGTGGTGGGCCATCTCTGGGACAGGGAGGCTCCCTGGAGTGTGGGGAACTGACCCTAGCTGAGACTCCTAGCAGTGATGGGGGGGGGGAGGGGAATATGGAACCTGAAGCTGCCTTCCCCTGTAGCCAGGTGGGACTTCCGATGGAGGGAGAGGGACACCAATGCACCCATAAAACCTCCCACCCCAAATTTGTCTTGCCTACAAGAAGTGTAAGGATTAAGATGGAGCAGAGATTATGGGAGTGGCCAACCAATGGCTGGCCCAACTTGAGACCCACCCCATGGGAGAGAGCCAACCTCTGATACCATTAAGGACACTTTGCTATGCTTGCAGACAGGAGCCTAGCATAGATGTCTTCTGAGAGGCTTCATCCAACAGCTGATGGGAACAGATGCAAAGACCAACAGCCAAACAATAGGCCAAGCTCAGGGAGTTTTGTGACCAGAGCAGGAGGAAAGATTGGAGGAGCCAGAGGGGTCATGGACACCACAAGAAGACCTACAGAGTAAACTAATCTGGGCCCACAGAGGCTCACAGAGACTGAACCACCAACCAAAAAGCATGCATAGGCTGGACCTTACAGCCCCTATACATATGTAGCAGATGTGCAGCTTGGTCATCATGTTGGTTCCCTAACAATAGGAGTAGGGGCTGTTCCTGACACCACTGCCTGCCTTAGACCTCTTTCCCCTAGCTGGGCTTCCATGCTTAGTCCTGCTGCCACTGGAGGTGCCAGGGTGGGTTGGTACCCTTTAGAAGCCTCCCCTTCTCTAAGAAAGAGAGGAGAAAATGGGGGAGGGGTATGTGCTGGTGGGAATGGGAGGAGAAGAGGGAGGGGGCTGGGATCAGGCTGTAAAGTGATTAAACACCTAAATAAATGGAGGGAAAATAAGAACACAAGTAGCTCTTCTGTTAAAAAAAAAAAAAGCTACAAAACCCTAGAAGTATTTTAGAAAAAAAGTGAATTACCTGCACAAAATGAGTATCAAAGTTATCAATTTAACAAATACCTGTTAAACTCCCTGGAGTTAAGAATCTACTCTGAGCCATTCTGAGTTAATAGGATCTAGTACAAATGAGGATAATCTCATAATATACTTTCGTAGCATGACAGACAGGTCAAACTCAGCCAGTTCTTCTGAAGGCTACACGACTGAAAGAAAACGCACAGATAACCAAAGATGTTAGTTAATATAGCTGAAACAAAGCCTTTCCTCAAACACTGAGACACTTAATGGCTGAAAGCCTTTTCATACTTTTAGAAACAAATGGTCGTAGGACAGAACTCAAAGGCTGAAAGGAAAGACCCTTCTCCCTCTTTGACTTTGGCAATTTAACAAAGAGATCTGTGGGAATTTCACGGGCTCCATGTGATGTCTGCCTTTCTATGATCACTGAGGGAAGCGTGCGAAACCCTCTCCTGTCCTTTTCGTCCTTTTCCTCCCTTCCTCCTTGTTCACTTACAGCAATGCAGACTCCTTAGAGCAGAAATCCTATTCAGATCCAGAATCAACAACACATGAAAGACAGGTGCATTCTGGACTATACAGATGGTACTAGAAGGCTTACAGCCACGGAGTACACATTAGACCCCCAGTTGTTATGACCTCCAGGGTACTGCCCAAACCTTATCACACCAGAATTTAGTTGTATTGTCTACTTTCAAGTGATGAGTAATTACTTGGCTGAGGACCACAAAAAAATCTTTTGTGGTAATATAAAGACTTTCCTCATAAAGCATCTTTATTTAATTTTAAACTTAAACTTGTATGTATAGATGTTTTGTTTGTGTGTATGTCTGTACATGGTGTGGGTGTGTGTGTGTGTGTGTGTGTGTGTGTGTGTGTGTGTGTGTGTGTGTGTGTGTGTGTGTGCCTGATGCCCCACAGACCAGAAAAGAGCACTGGCTCCTCTACAACTAGAGTTACAGATAGTTGTGAGCCACCATGTGCATGCTGATAATCAAACCCTGGTCCTTAGGAAAAGCTGCCAGTGTTCTTAACCACTGAACCATCTCTTCAGCACCCTGAGATATCTTTGATAGGATCCAGTCTGCATATTTAATACTATAATAGTTAAAAAAAGTCAGCTACACAAAAAGATTTTGCCTTCAACTGTTTTCTTCCAGAGTTTGCCTACCTTAGCTATAGATAGTATTTCTCCCAGGTACACTACGATGGTGCATTATGATGCATCATTGTTGGGGACTGTTGTAGGGTGCTTCCCAAACAAAGGCTCACTCAAACAAACCCATTTCTTTATACTTTATCCAACCTTGTTTGTTTAGTTTTGTTTGTACAAACCCCTAAAACTGGGGCTCTCAATGGAAAGTGGACTTAGAAACTACAACATTCAAAGAGGCATCAAATTAACCTGGAAACCTTTAAAAGGCCAATGTGTCTCTGTCACAACACTTTATTTGGTGATATATTTTCACTTGCCTTAAACCCTGAGTGATTGTTTAATCATATCTTAGGGCTGGAGAGAGGGCTCAGTGGATAAAGGACCTGCTGCACAAGCATAAGGACACGAGTTCAAATCCACTGTACTCAAACAAAAGGTTGGGAATGGTGACACTCCTGTAACTCTATAAATGAGAGACAGACAGAGGTTATGCCCAGGTGTCTAGCCAGTTGGTGAACTCCAGGTTCAGTGAGAGATCCTATCTCAAAAAATAAGGTGGCGAATGATTGGTGAAGATATATCAATATATGCCTGTAGCCTTCACGCACGCCCTTATGGGCACCTGTACACAGGAATGCACACAAATCTACACATATGCACACATAGACATATACATGGGTACATACACACCCCAACATGATACACTGGACATCTGGCATGATAGTAAGTTATAACAAAGAGAGTGAACTGGACTCTGAGTTCATCTGGTTTCTTGGATTACCACCTTATCACACCTGCATAGTGCTTTTCCTCACACAAATGCACATATATGCACACACACACTTACATGTATATATAGGCAGATGCACATATATACACATACACATATGCAAACAAAATAAACAAATCAATTTTAAAATCTCTTAAATGTCTGGGTTTTGAATATCATCACGGTGTTGGATAGATCTCTGCAAAGAGCTTTAATTGTCAGCATTGGATGAAAGAAGTGGTCAGAATTCTTCTGTCCATGTCCTGGGTGAGGTTCCAGAGACACTGACTGTTATCTAAGCTTTCTGGGTGGTTCTCATGTGCATTCAGGGCCAAGACCCTCTGAGATGTGTGCCCCAGCTCTGAACTCAGAACCTCCAATGTGGAGAGAGCTTCCAGGGGCGCCAAGGAAGTTTATATCTGCTGTTCTAGACACTACAGTCCTGCCAAGGCAACCAAAGGCAAATCTGGGATGTATCTGAGCTTCTATGTGGTTCATAACCCACCAGCATCTATGTTGTCTTCCTATGAATTTCCTCTGAGTTACACTGTCCTGAGTCTGTACACCTGGAGTCAATTTATGAACCTATGTCCACAGGTTTGTTTGGTTTTGTTTTGCTGTTGTATTTTGTGTTATTTGCTGAGTGTAACTGCTTTAGGAGCAGTATTAAATAAAGCAAGAGTTGAACACTACGCAAGTGCTTAGCCTGGGTTAAGTGCATTGCTTTTAAACTGCGGACAGGATAACAACATTATTCCCATTTTATAGGTAAGGAATTTGAGGCTTTAGAGTAGATTACATCTATTCTCCTAGTCTGTAAAAATAATTTTAGTACTCCTACTCTATGATTGGTCTAAATTCCGTCTATATGCGCACACTCCCACCTATGTTAGCTTTTCGTCAGCACTCGCAGATACAGTTTGTGCATTACATAATTCATACAGCTATCAAAATAGAAAAGCGAAGGAAGTCTCAGTACTGAATCCCAGCACTAAAGCTCTCCACTCAGATGCTATAGCCAGCGTGTAGGACATATCAATCAGGATGGACACCGTTTCTCCCTTTGTTATGATGTCATGGGACTCTTGGTCATCACCATGTTCAAATATGCATTTACTGTTTCTGCTTCTCCAAAAAGTCCCTCAAGGGATGCGCTGAACTCAGTACAGAAGCACTGGCTTTCATAAGTCAGGTGCTGGCTCCAGAAATGACCTCATCTTTCTTGGGTCACCATGTCACCATGTTGTGACCATCCTTTCAAACTATGGTCCTAGAGTTTTGTCTCGTACTAAGAGCAGTATTTTTGATATATTAAGTCGCAGAGTCTAACTCACTATGTATTCCACACTGCTTTCTTTTTTGGATAGCTTCCATACTGTCTACTTCTGGCCAACAATAATTTTTTGGCATGTGTGAAAGCTCAGGGTTTTTGTTTTTTAACCCTAATTTGCCTCATTCATAAAAGAACAGACCACCTTTGATCACATCCGTGTGATCAATTTCATCTCTCTCAAGAATCCTTAACAAGCCTTGGGCTTCCACTGACTGGCCTTTCTCTAAGCAGCCTTGTCTGAGACTGTGAGGTGGGAGGGTGCTCTGCTTGTCCCTGACTCTTTGTCAACATTACATCACCTGCCCCAGGCAGTGGGCAAATCATTTCCTTGTTCTTCTAACTCAAATAAAACTCAAAACCCCTCTTGTAATTTCCCTTCATATTTTCCTAATATTTAGTTTTGCATCCCTTTCAAGTCTCGGCTCATTCTGGGCGGTAGCCTTTCTGACACCTTAAGCTCATAATTGTATGCTGAGTGGAGTTTTGGCCCGTAGCTCTGAACACACAGCTAGCTAAAACGTTAGGTATAAATTCCACCACCAAAAGGAAATGTGTTATCTCCTCCATCTCTCTCCTTTTGTGAATGGGCCTTGAGACCACCTCATACTGAGTTAAAAATTCGCTATACATAAAATCACTCTTCTCAGAACTTCTTCTCAACACAAAGAGTCGCCCTCCTTTTGTTTCAAGTGCAGGGGAGCAAGTCCTCTTTGTTCTTCCCAAAGCTAGACAGTGGTCAGGGTCATGAGTCGCATCACAGACCCTGATTTGTGTTGAAGGCTTTTTGTAGTTTTCTCAGCTATCCTCAGATAAGCTGAACAAGGCAGTGGTCTCTCTGCTGCTCCAAAGTCTGATTGGAAAAGCCACCATGACTTTCTCATCCTCAGGATGAGAGAAGACCTCAGGCAGGCTGACATCAGTAGCTCTGCATTCCAGGAACCCTGAGCAACAGGAGGAAACAGTACAGGCCACTGTGGTTTGTCAAACTCAGGAAAAGACTTCTCATGTTACAAGGAGGAGTTTTATTCTAGAAGACCAGTCATAATCACTACTATTTCTGACTCTCTCTTACTAACAGCCAAACCCAAAGACTTTGGGAGAGTGGGTCATCTCAGGTTCACTTTGTAAGCCAAATAATTGGAGACCACAGAGGAATTGGGGATGGTAAATATAAAGTCCCAGACTGATAACTTAAGCAGACTCTCCAGACTCCATTCTCCAAACACAAGAGCAAGCATTTGTACACCACAATCAACAGGAGTCCTTTTTTGGGTGAACAATCAATCGGCCCTAAGCCACATGCTCTTGGCACCATAGTCACCTATAGAATTTTTTCTCCCGTCTGTTTTCCACCCCATGCCACACTCTTTAGAATGGATTCCTGTGTGTTTCTAAGATCCCCTGTGGTCACCCAAAGAAGGAGTAAGCTCCATTCTGTCCTCCTACTCTGAGGGCAGCCACGTGACTAAACACACTTTCTCAGGTAGCTTGGTCTTTGATTGAGGGATCAGGCATTCTTTTGTAAAGTTCAAAAACTTTACTGAAGCAGAGGGCATATGCGAAAAGTGCAGGTTTATAAATATATTGCTCAATAAAATTTCATCAGCTGACCTATCACTTGACCATAGCTCCCAAACAAGAACTTCCAATGCCTTCAGCACCCTCTCCTACCCTCAAGGAGTGTGATCACTACCCTAATGTGCGCATTTGTTTGGCCTGTTTGTGAGCTCTGGGTCTCAGATTCATGCAATTCACATGCTTGTGTCTTGGTGCTTTTTGTCAACACCATCTCATCCAAGCTGCTGTGAGTAACAGTGTGATATTATTTTGTTATTGCTGGATTACCTTCCATGCGTGACTGTTCTGGGTGGCTTTGTCTCTTCTATTGATATACAATGGCAATTTCTAGTTTGGGTCTATTAAAAATAACTCTTCTATGCATCTGCTTGCCTTCCCATGACCATACATATCCATTTCTGTTGCAGAAATACTTGGAAGTGAATTGCCAGATAGGTAGGATATATGGATGTTCAGCTTTTAGAAACATTGATTGTTTTTCCATTTCTTCATATTACTGAAGAAATTACTCTTTTTTTTTTTTTTTGCCTTCAAATGTCTTTTTAACAAGACTAAAACCCCATACATGTTGGTCTCATACGTTTATAGAAAAAAGACAAACTTCTATAAGCTCAATGGCAAGAAATTAGCCAGCCCTGAACCATTCTTTAGATCCCCCCGAGGGGGTCACTAAAGCCCAGCTTCTTAAACTTAAATTCATGGTTCCACATGGGTTGTGCAACTGGGTATGAGAGTTGCAAACATTTAGCAGTAATAATGGCTTTTTCAGTGTTCAACGATCAAAATTTAATTCTAATGCACACATATAATAAATCCTGGGCCAAGCACCTATTTTACACTGTGTGACTTCACTGCAGCTTTCATATGGAACACACTTGCCATCTCACCATGCAGCAGCCACACCTTCTGCCTGAAACAGCTTGGGACAGATGAAGGACTATAGCGTGGAGAACTGCAGCATCTTTACTGTACATAGAAAGACTTCCGCTCTTACACAAATACTATGTCTTAGCTCTGAGAAACTAAGACTTTAAATATTGTCCTAACATCATTACAACCCAGCATGTAAATATAAAATTATTATCCATTTGTGTTATGCTACACTGTCATTCATCACTCATCATCTGGGAAGGGGGCAGCCTGTGTTCTGCACCTGGCAGACTGGTCCAGGCTCTGTTTGCTTCCAGACCTCAACAGGGAACCCTGAGATCAAAGGTTCCCTTTTCTTTCTTTCTTTCTTTCTTTCTTTCTTTCTTTCTTTCTTAAGATTTATTTATTGTATATACAGTGCTCTGCTTGCATGTACACCTGCAGGCCAGAAGAGGGCATCAGATCACATTACAGATGGTTGTGAGCTACCATGTGGTTGCTGGGACTTGAACTCAGGACCTTTGGAAGGGCAGTCAGCGCCCTTAACCTCTGAGCCATCTCTCCAGCCCAAAGGTTCCATTTCTTAATCATTCAGGGTGGCTTAGAGTGCTCAGAGAGAGGTCCGAGCACTAGGCCAGGCTCCTGGTCTCACGGGAGGGTGAGGAGAAGGTGGAAATGAGTTTTGTACTAGATGTTACAGTTAGCTCTTTTAAAATGAGACTGCTGGTATCAGGCGGCAGTGGACACTCAGGAATTCCAAAAGCCCGTAAAGATACCCAGAGTGTTGTGCTGCCAAAAGGCAGGTCTAGTGAGACACAGGCCCTTCGGGTGCTGACAGTGGTCAGCACAGATCTTAAGGCAATGTAACAGGCTTCAGCAGCTGTCACCTTTGCCATCTCTGCCTGACCAGCAGTCAAGCCCTGGGGGTCCAGCAGGGATTCTTCCCCAGAATAAATGATGAGGCTCAGACAATAGGGGTGATGAGTGGAGTGAGAAAGCAAGGCCACCTGTATTTTCGTGAATCAGGGATTTATAAACCTTGGGCAGTGGCGGGGCGGGGTGGGGGGTGGAGGATGGTTTCATGGGTGAATGTGTCTCATTCACTGGGGCTAGAGATGCCAGGACACTTAATCTACATCTAACAAAACAAGCCTATCATAAGAAGAATAAGCAGTACTTAATTATACTGTGAGTGGGGGAGAATCTCCAGGTATAGTTAAAATGTCATTGGTTGAAAGCCAAAACGCCAAAACATCTTATTAGCACAGGGTGAGTATCTTCAGGAATCCCTGGGTGCTTGCAGAACAGGCTCCTTATCAGGAAATGGTCTGGCCAGTAATCTTCCCTGAGGTCTGTGTGATGCTTCTAAGAGGATACAGGGCTCCCCCAGATCAGGCAAAGAAAGGGAGTCCATTGGTTCTTGGGTTTTTTGGTTTTTGGAGACAGGGTTTCCCTCTGTAGCCTTGGCTGTCCTGGACTCACTTTGTAGACCAGGCTGGCCTGGAACTCACAGCGATCCACCTGCCTCTGCCTCCTGAGTGCTGGGATTACAGGTGTGCTCTACCGTTTGTCTACCACCGTACCACCCTGAATGCACCGATCTGATCTTATCTGATCTCAGAAGCTAAGCAGGGCCTGATGAGAACTTGGATGGGAATACTGAGTTCAGAGGCTATGCAGAAATGTCAGATCTCCACCTTAAATGTGGGACTCTGTTGGATAAGGTTGAAGTCTGACTTCTACAGATATCCATTTCATGATCAGACTCCCTTTTCTTAGTGAGGTTCTTACTCCACCTGATCTGGAAACCCCAGATTTTGTAAGAAGTGTCACATAACCCTAAAGGAAAATTACAGGCTGAACTCTTTTCTGATAAGGAACTTCAACAAGAATAAGGGAATTCCTGAAAGTACCCCACACTATGCTGAGGAGATCCTAGCCTTCTGAAAATGACCTTAATTGTACCTAGAAGTCATCCCCTCACACATAGGATAATTAAGAACTGTTTTCTCCTTTTTGTGATAGGGCCCCATGTTACTGACTGTAAATGAGCCACAGTACCATTGTATGTAGATTAAGTATCCTGGCACCCTTAGCCCTATCGAATCAGACACATGCACCCTCAAACCCCACTTCCCAAGGTTTACAAATCTCTGATTCACGAGTAAAGGTTGTCTTGCTTTCTCACTCCTCCATGACTGTCTCAGACTCCTTATTTATTCTGGGGATGGGAGGGCTTCTGAGGGACAGACTGAGCTTCTAGGACTTTCTGCCATTCTCTGGTCTGCAGAATTACTCGATCCTGGCAAAACCGGTGCTGATCCTGCTTCTCACTGGACCTGTTTTCCAGCATCTGTCTGCATCCCTGGGCCTGCCTTGTGCAGCAGCCTAACAAAAGAGCTGTAACACTGTGGTATCATCACAGGCCTTTGGGACGCCTGAGTTTCCTTTGCCTTCTGATACCAACAACTTCATTGCCTTCTGGCTGCCTTCAGATGTTTGCCTGCATCCTCTGTGGGGATCTCAGCATAAAGAGCTGTAACACTTTTTTGCTCTCGTGGGGGCTTCCGAGTCTCCTGATGAGACCTGCAGTCTCATTCTGAAAGAGCTAAGCCATGACACCCCATGGAAAAGCCATTTCCTACCTTCCCCGGAGTGGCTGGGAACCTGGTCTAGTGCCCAGGCTATGAGCCTCACCCTAAGGGAGAAATGGGACCTTTGATCTCAAGGTCCATCTGTTCTCATCTGAAAGCAAGCAGCGCCTGGACCAACCTGGTGGCCGTGGGACCCAGGACACTCGCTGGATGCTAAAACTTAAAATGCAAGGTTCCAGGGCTGGAGAGATGGCTCAACCGTTAAAGGCTAGGCTCACAACCAAAAATATAAAAAGCAAGGTTCCAGCTGGAAACGGTGGTGCAGACGTAGGCGGAGCCTGGTCTACAGAGCAAGTCCAGGACAGCCAAGGTTACCCATAGAAACCCTGTCTCGAAAAACAAAAAAAAAACCAAAACCAAAAACAAAGAACAAGGTTCCACACTGTATTGTGTGATTTTTTTTAAATTGCTACCTCAGTTGCTGACATTAATTTTGTAAGGTAGATGGGGGCAGAGGGAGAAGGAGAGGAGGAAAGGAGTGAGAGAGGGAGAGGAAGACATCTCCCGATGAGACAAAGAATGTAATGTTAGGATTCAGGCTCTGCTTAGGCCACACTGTCTGCAGCAGGTACTGGACTGTGAGAGGTAGGTGTGTGTGTGTGTGTGTGTGTGTGTGTGTGTGTGTGTGTGTGTGTGTGTGTCTAGCTAACAGACTTCCCAGTTCTCTCACCTGGGAAATGAGTTAACAACAAAGAGGGCATTGGTACCATACCCTGCTCCCCACCCCTTTCTTTGCCTTCTGCCTGAGAACTGGAAGTCCTGGCTGCAGGTTTATCTTCCGAACTCTCTACCATCCCCAGAAAGGCACAAAACAAAAACCTCCCTTTTGTCTTATGAGCTTTTATTTCTGTCTTCAGAGACATTGACATGCTGTCTGACTCTAGTGCTGGAACTGAACTCTCCTAGGAGCACCCAGCATCTTTGTCTAGCCGTCTGTGGCATTAATAGCTTCCAATAAGCTCCTTATTCCCCAGTGACCAGTCTCAGGGTACCCCACCAAACCCCTGTCCTAACAGAAAGCAACACTGTAGGGAGCCCTACTGTTCATTTCTAACATCAAGTGCAGAGCACCCCACAGGGTAAGAGGAACCCACATGGAGGAAAAAGGGAACTAATGACCTGACCTCCACACCATGTCATGGTATACAAAGACACACACACACACACACACACACACACACACACACACACACACACACAAATAAAGGAATAAATGTGATAACAGCACCTTTTTATTTGGAAATAATCATTGTAGTGTATGTGAATATGATCCTTTGGGGTTTTCAAAGCCTTCACAGGCCGGTATTCTGTAATCCTTGGTGAAGACGGTGGAGCAGGTCCCTCTACAGCCACACTCAGATGAAGTAACTAAAGCTGAGAGACGAGATGACAACAAAGCCCAGACAAGACACTGCAGCACTTGTTACTGAGCAAACTGTCCTACCCCAACAATCTTCCAGAGGAGCTGAAAAAAGCAAGAGGTTTTCCTAAACCATTCCAGCCACATATTACATGACTGCTACCTGAAAAACAATGAGACAAAACCAGAAAGACAACAGTATTTTGAAGGTTAAGGGTAATCACAAATGTTTGGAATTCATCAAATCACGAACAGTGGTGTTGCATTTATTCATGACTTTAAATGCTGTGGTTATTCATATTGGAAAGAATTGATTTCCCCATACGCCAGTCACTTATTCTCCACATGGAGGCTTGGTTCGTGGTGTTGTTTCGGTTAGTTGGTTGGTTTTTTAGTTCGGAAGTTGGGTATGGTTTTGTTTTTTATCCAGCCAGCTTTTAAATCTGTGCAGAGACCAGAAGAGGGCAGTGTGAGCTAACGAAACCGAAGCTGTGCACAACAGCCCCTGGACTGCTTGCTCTGTTCAGGCGCTGTGTCTATCCTGTGTTAGCAACATTAACTAAAAGCTAATTAAATAATGGAGGAAAGGGAAAAAAGAGGAGTGAGGGACAGAAGGAAAGTAGATGCCTTTTAAAATCTCTTTATTGGAATAAGATCAGATGAAATTGCAGGAAGAAAATATTGTATAAGCACTTGCTGCTATGTGTGGAATAAATGCTGAACTAACTGCTATAGAGGCAAATTTTCCTCCTGGAAGGAGAAGAGTTAAGACATTAGACTGCTTTCAATTGGATCTATTCCTTTTATTTTCTGTTTACCTATTTATTAAATAGATGCTTTGGATCAGGCCATACCAGGACCCATCTGGGCCCCAGACCCTCTGGACCTTACACGGTTGGTGACTTGGTGACAAGAGACAGATGGAAGGAAAGCAAAGGTGAAAATACCCTGTAGCGTGCTCCATGCTTCCTTAACACACCTATGTGCACATGGGTACAGCATGTCTATGCTTTATACTCTTCAGGACTGGAAGAAAAAGTGTCCCTGGATTTATTTACAAATTATAGCAATTATATTTAGAGTATTTTCTCCCTGTGTAGCTCCACTATACAACTTGACTTCATCCACAGCTTTACTGAGGATCTGCATATTTTAGTGGGTGACTATGTCAGAGCCTGAGGAGAGAACAGAGGAGAGAGCATAGTGAAGTGCCCCACATGTGGAGACAGAGTACGCGATGCTACATAGTGAGAAGACTGCATAGAAAGAAAGCATTGCTTCTCACGGACTGAGAAGACAGAGGCAGGTTAAAGATGAGACCTGTGGGGGTTTTATGGTGGCAAACAGTAGAAGGGAAATATGGCCTGTGGGGGCGGAATCTTAGGTAGAGGAAACTCTGGTAAGGTGTGGGCTGTGTTTAGCATTGTAGAAAGAGATCACTTTCAGTGTCTGGATCCCCAAGCACTGAGACGTATGGAGAGGGATGGTCCACGGGAGGAAGGGGCTGGGAGGGGCAAGAGTGGGCTTTAGGAGGAGAGGATGCAAGTCTAGACAGCTTTGAATATACTGCACATTGATGGCTTAGATTTGCTGCCAAACCAGCTCCATAAAGACTTGAGCCACTTGCTATAAACCAAGAAAAAGCAGGGGACACCACAGAAAACATGCTTCCATTCTATGTACGCGATTAGGATGCTAATCCTAATATCCAAATTCATTAGGCCAGTGGTTTTCAACTTTCCCAATGGGCCACCCTTTAATATACTTCCTCACGTTGTGGGGACCCATGATCATAAAATTATTTTTGTTGCCACTTCGTAACTGTGACTTCGCTCCTGTTATAGATTATAATGTAAACAGCCACGTTTCAGATGATCTGGGAGGTCCTGACCCACACTCTGAGACCTGCTGCAGTACACCCTACTCTATTGATCTGAATAGCAATGTCACAGGACTGGCCTAACAGTCATCTAAGAGTCAGTTTAACATCTTTTCAGCCTTTGTTAGAAGACATAGACGTTGATGAGACAACAGTGAACTGCTGCTGCAGCAACAATGCAACCCAGCCTTTCTTTTCCTTCCGTTATGCGACAGGGTGGGACAATCCATCTCGCTGCGCGTGTGTGCATCCTAACCCAACCTTCCAACACTACATTCCGTGTCAGTATTCATTTCAGGAATATTAAGTTATTGTGAATGCTAAGATTTGTTTCCTTGAAAATATGTTTATTGGTATTTTTCACATGATATGTAAATGGGGTGATCTGGTTTGGGATTTGAATCAATGCTGATGAAAACAGAAAATAAAACCTTGGGCAATGCTACTGCACTGTGGCTGAAGGACTGCCTTGGAACCTCAACAGAACATTTGAGGTATCCAGCACACAACACAGAAAATGCCTGAAAAGAAACCATATTTGTTAGCTTTGTTATTAGGCATCTTTTAAAATATCTACCCAAAGCTTAACTCCCTACTAGTGTGTGTAGTGTGTGTGTGTGTGTGTGTGTGTGTGTGTGTGTGTGTGTGTGTAAATATATGTATGTATATGTATACATATATAATTTGACATGTAAATTCAAATTTGACATGTAGATCAAGTTCAAGGCCCTTGTCTTAAAAGTTTTAGAAAACAATAAATGACTTTTGTTTTCTTTATTTATGTGGCGTACCCTGCCCCAAGTCATTTCTTTCTGTATGCAATGATTCCTCTTTCATTTCTATGCTTGGGACAATCATTTACTATTTAGGGAATGAATTTGAAACCCATAATGCAGTTTTATTTGGAACTGTGGAGGACACGTGTGTGTGTGTGTGTGTGTGTGTGTGTGTGTGTGTTCTTCTTGAAACCCCATTCTTTAATAGAAGTAAAATAGGATTGTTTTTAGTAATCAAATTTTTCAGTTGAATCTTTTTCTGTCTTCTTTCTTCTCCTGACTTTTATAAAGTTCTGGCAAGAATGGACTCAGGCTCACGTGGTGGAATGAAGCCACACAGAGCCTTCGTTAAGGGTTTTGGTTTTCTGTTTTTTTTGTTTTTTGTTTTTTTTGTTTGTTTGTTTGTTTGTTTTTGAGATGCTGTCCATCACAAATGCTCTTAAACCATGACCAAAAGACTTAACCCATGTTTTCTATCTGCTCAGCTGAGGTCTTCTGTTGATCGCTACTGCAGGCAGCTCCATGCTCACCGTATATATGTGTTAGCTGCAGCTCTAGGCCCATCACTTAGAGAATAAAGGGAAGTGAGGCACAGCAGGAGGATTTCTTTGTCTCAGGGCCCACGGTGGTGGCACCAAAGCCCATGCTCAGCTGCCTTGTGTCAGAGTCTGTGTGCTTGACCTCAAAACTTTGTATAGATGACTGGAAAATAATGGCCTCAAAAGTGATGGGGAACCCCTTATATGAAAGGAAACCGAAGCCATGAAGAAGCAGTCTTGATGGGTCTTTCCTTCCTTCCATCTATCCATCCTTCCTTCCTTCCTTCCTTCCATCCCTCCTCTCATCTTCCCTCTTCCCTTTTTCTCTCCCCTTCTCCTTCCTGCTTCCTCCCCTTCATATTAATGTCCTCTTGAGGCACATTGGGTATAATCTCCCTGTACAGGGAACGCAATAACCTAACGTAACACACTCACCTTCTCACTAGAGTTGATGGCTTGCTCAGCTCTGACTTCAGCCTGGAAAGGAGTCAGGAACCTCACTACCTCTGCTTAGGAAATGGTAGGCTTTCATAAAGCTGCTTCCTCTATCAAAAATACCTCAGTTTTGTTGTTATTTGTCTGTTTTGTTCTCTGCGGAGGTATGTTCTGCCTTTCTACCCTTACTCTCTGCTAGATCTTCTGCACCGGAATATTTGAAGCTGCTCTTGGAAACATCCTCTGTCTCTCTTCCTTTGAGACCCACAGTAGGGACTCACAGTAAGGTTCTTTCTAATTTCAAGATCACCATTAGCATTTGAAGAACTCAAATATACCAGGTCCCTGCCACAGCAGAGACTCCTGCACATCTGTATTTGCCACTGCATTTGTTATTCACAATGGCAAGGAAATGGATGGATTAAAAAAAAAATTCTAAGCAAGGTAACACAAATGGAGAAAGACCGATTGTCCCATGTGCTCTCTCATATGTGCCTCTTAGCTTTAATGTATACATGTTTGCATAACAGTGCTCATGATGTATGAGTACAGATTATGAAACTTGGAAAAAGAGCCTGAAGTTGGGAAGCGTTGAAGAAGCAGGGGATGCTAATAAGAGACGTGTAACATAAAAGAAAAGGAGGTGGGAGGGCCCAAGGGGGTCAGGGAGATGGGGGGAAAGTGGGGAAAATGATTTTTCAAAGAATCGTTTTATGCCAGAATGAAACTTAGTAGTTTATGTGTATGCTATTTTATAAATAAATGTTTAAAAAGCCAGAGCTTTCTATACTTAGAAACTCAAAGTAGTGCTGGACAGAAGCAGTGGTCGACACAGCTGCTAGGCCAAGAGCAAACTGCTATCATTTAAAGCTCCTTTAAAATATAACAACAGCTAGAAAGGGAACGAATTAAGAGTTAGAAACATTCTCTCCTAACTATAATTTTGTATCTGCATCTAGTTCCAAAAAGAAGGGAGAAAGTCACAGTGGATAAGTCAGCCATCAGGGACAATATTTTTTTTTAAAGCTTCAGGTTTGATGAGAACCATTTAACGTATATTTTGTTCTTTTATTTCTTCTTCCAGCATGTATGTTGGGGTCACAGTACGTGAACAGATGGGATATATGGCAGGGGCCAACTAATTAACATTAAAGACAGGAGACCCATTGTCTTCCTATAACTCCCATCCATCTACCTTCATGTCTGTCACCATGGCACCTAGCGGTTCTGTGACTGAGTGCTGTGAATACACCATTGAACAAAATCAACTTCCCATGATGCTGCTGTTTCATGTGCCAGAAGCTGTGTCTGCATGTACACCGAGTCACTCAGGAATGTCGGCAGCTAAGCTGACGCTTCTAAGACTGACGCTACAGACTTTTGTGCAAAGCTTCTAACTTTCAGATGTATTAAAAAAAAAAAGCGGGCATATTTTAAATCTCATTAGGAACAGCCTTGGAGTTTCTAGCTACAGATTCCAAGACTAGACCTACCCTAGAAGCTTGACGTGAGAGAACATCAGAAAGTGTGTGGCTATCACAAGCCTGTGTTTTATACAGCGTGCTGGGGGAATTGAGTGGAGCAGAAATTTCTTCAAGATTTTTTAAATTACTATTTTTGTCTTAGAATTTCCTTTTTTGTTTACATATGGTTTCCTTATAGACACAGGGCATTCTGAGCCACAAGAAAGTTCTCAGATTTAAGTTTTAAGTTCTTTCATGAAAGCCCTCGGCAGAGCAATGACAATAGCTAGATGTGGCTGAATTTACTACACAATCCAGCGACATCGTGCCTACGTTTACACTCAAAAAGATTCCAAAGAGGCCTCAGAAGACATCTTCACACAGTTATGTTCGCTACAGCACTGTTTACAACAGCCAAGGTATTAAAGTAACCCTAATGCCTATCAACAGGTGAGTGGATGGAAACTGTGGCCCACAGTAAACTGCTATTACAGCTTTAAAAGGAAATTCTGCCGCATGCTATGGCATGGACAGCCTTAAGGATGATCTGCAAAGTGCAACAAGCCAGTTTAAAGATAATTACGGCTTCATGCTATTTTATAGGCATGATCTGATGTAGATTAAACCCATAGAAACGAACAGTGGGATGGTAGGTTTCAAAGGCTGGAAGGAGGGAAACTGGGGAACTGGCATTAGACAGATGAACTTCAGTTATGCAAGATGAAAACATTTTTAGATACCTGCTGCATAATAAAGTGAACATACCAAATTCTAATGGATTATAAACTTTAAAATGCTAAATTTGATGTTATGTATTATAGTGAAAACTGTAGAAACGACACCAGAGAGGCAGTCCTTAAGCTGTTCCCCGGCTGAAGAAGGTGTATTGTTAGAATTGAGTGGAGTTGTCAAAGCCTGCCGGAGCCTGCCTCCCAGCATTCTCTGGACTGCCTGAGACCTTCTGGATTACTGTAGATAGCCCAGGAGTTTCTGAAAACTCCTAAGTAATATGCGAGAGGTCTTTTAAGTCAAGAAATTAATCAGCAGACTAGCAAAAAAAAAAAAAGTTTAACCCAGTGGATAGTGTTTTCCTTTTAATTCATTTTTAAAAGAAAGAATGAAAATGGATGGGTGTCATTGTGACATTTTCATGTCTGTGTCAGCGTTTTTTTTTCTTCTCCATCTCTCTCCCAGCGCTTGCCTGTCCCCCAACTCTTGCTGGTCCCCCTTTCTCACATATAGTTCTCTCCTTCATGTGTTACAATACTGCCTACTTGGGGGTTTTTAAGTGGAAAATGTTTCCTTGGGGTGACTGAGATATATCTCTCTTGTTCACATGCCCCCCCCAACCTAGGAAAGACGTCATAATGGATATGATGATGATGATTTGCTAGAGATCATGAATTCAATCAATTATGCAGCAAGAAAGAAATCTGAGAAGGAAAGGTCTTGTCAAACAAGGTCCTCTAAAAAAAATGCTTAAGCGGGCTGGAGAGATGGCTCAGAGGCTACAAGCACTATCTGTTCTTCCAGAGGTCCTGAGTTCAATTCCCAGCAATCACATGGAGGCTCACAACCATCTATATGTGATCTGGTGCCCTCTTCTGATATGCAGGTGTGCATGCATATGTAGCAAATAAATAAATCGTTTTTAAAAAATGCTTAGGAAAGCTGAGGTTACTATTTCTACCATCACTGTCAGTTTTACTTCCGTAACTTTTATACATTTATTTTTGTGCCACGTTCTCACTGTGTAGGTCAAGCTATTAATGTTCTTGCCTTATCTCTTGAACTGCAACTGTGGGTTTCTGGGTGAGTGCCAGGATCCGTGGTGATTTCAGAGAGAGTTCATCCTTGATGTAACATGACCAGAAAGGCCAGCACACCAATTCCAGACAAGAGGGGTACTTGTTCTGGGAAAAGGAAATGAAACCGAGGTCATCACTCTCCTACACCCTCCTCTGAATCCTGGCACACGTGTGTGGGTACAGAGCTCCTCTCCTGTCTTCCTGCCTGCACTGTAGTAACACTTACATGCTTGTTGTTTCTGCCCACTACGCGCTCCGTCCAGCAAAACCTTCCCTGTGTCCAGTTCTTATTGGGATCTGGCCGAGCACTTGATAAGCATAATTTTATTTCCATTGCCTAAGGTAATGATTATTTCGAATCTCATTTTACGTGGAGAAGAAATTAAAGCTGACATAAGTTAAATGGCTTGCCTAGAAACCTGAGCGACGGCAGGGCAGGGATTTGAGCCCATCTGTGGTCAAAAGCCTGTACCAGTCGCAAACACAGTCATCTATCTGCATCGAGACCAACCTGTTGTTCTATACCCAAACCCAGCAAACGATTGACAAAAACCAGTTACTATTTCTCTGGCTCATGTAAATCTTTTTAAGATGTAAAACTCTCAAGAAAAGCAAATCACTGTTACCTCTCCTCATGTAAGTGTGAAGTTTTCAGGGCTTTAGCCATTAGCTCTTCACAGAGGGCAGTCTCCTGTGGTCCCTGAGACCACTGGCTAGACTACTACTGCTCCGCTTTATATGTCTTCAGCACCCCTTAGTGGCTGTGTAACACTGGACAAAGCATTCAACATCTCTATCTCAGTCTTTTCATCTGTAAAACGGACATTTAAATACAATGTATCACCACGGCTTGTTCTCTCAACTGGATGTCCCCCTACATGGAATGTATCTATAACAGTGTGTAGTGTATACCGGGCACTCAATTACCACTGGTTACTCTTAAGAATTACAGTGAAAGATGTTAAAATTGTGGGTTTTGTATGGTTTCCACTGTTGGTTTTTGTAAAAAAAAGGTAATTTTAAACCACAGACCAGGGTGCCTGACATTTGGTGGGGAACTGCCTCAGACCAGTGTCCAGCTAGGATGTAGCCCTCCCCAACCCCCAATGCCCCACCTCCCCCACCAGACCATACCTACCACCACCAGACTACAACAAAACTGCTCCCTGGAGAGCCACACTGAGAGCTAAATAAGACGTATGCAGAATGCAGGCTTAACACAGAAGGAGGGCTGGTCTGCTTGATGCCAGTGCCCATCTTAGAAAGCAAAAACAACCTACTGACCAATGTAAGCTGTCACTGCCAATGAACAGCTCACAGCAGTTGTACTGGGAAGTCTAGACAGAGATCTGAGCTGCTAGAAAGCAAGTACAGAGAGCAGGTTGCATCCAGGTAAATGTTAGTGAATTGTAGGAGTGTGGCCAAAGACCCTGCACATAAGACAGACAGACAGACAGACAAGTGTGTCCCTATCGCCTCCCATTGCCATTGAACCCAGTGCAATATCCTGATAGCACACAAAGGTCCCCAGGTGGGTGGGCCTTCCACAAAATAGAAAGGAAAGACATATAGCCACACTCATTTTATGAAGACAGGATTACCCTTCTACCCAAGACAAAGACACAATAAAAAGAAAACCATAGGCCAATTTCCCTGAGGAGCATAGATGCAAAAATTCTTAACATGTATTTCAAACTCAATTCATGACTATAAGAAGATTACACATCACAACCAAGTTTGTTTCATCCCAGGGAGGCAAGTTTGGTTCACCGTATATAAATCAATAAATGCTGTGCACTATATAAATACATTTAAGGACAGCAATTACAAGATTGCCTTGGTAGATATGAGATAGCTCAGATGGTAAAAATTCTCACTGGGCAAGCCTGACTACCTGAGATCAATCTCCAGGGACCACAGTGAAGGAGAAAACTGACCCTGAAAGTTTTCTTCTGGCTTCCACATGAACTGTGGCACACGGAAAGGCAAAGCCTCATTTACACAACAAACAAACCACCATGCATACATATGTACACTAATAAATAAAAGGAACAAAATATGCCTACTATTATAGTGACCTAGGTAATTTTGCAGAGATGGTGCATTTCAAAACTGTGCATAAGAGTTGCTTTCCTTCTGAATAAGGAGAAGAAAATTCTATTTATCTGTCTTTCCTTTGCACCTCCCAACCCTAATCTGACTTAACATGTTGACTCTGTCATCATTTAACTATCAGTTGGAAATAATTTTGTGAGCTCACACCAGACACTAGCCATAGGCCGAGTGGTGGTGGCGCACACCTTTAATCCCAGCACTTGGGAGGCAGAGGCAGAGGCAGGTGGATCTCTGTGAGTTCAAGGCCAGCATGGACTACAGAGCGAGTTCCAGGACAGCCAGAACTGTTATACAGAGAAACTCTGTCTCAAAAACAAAAACAAAACAAAACAAAAATAATAACAAAAAGAAACCAAAACAAACAAAAAACCAGACTCTAGCCATAACAAAATCATGAAAATATTACAATTTGTATATTAATTTTAAATGAATAGAAGGTGTTTGGTTAGCATCTGTTATCTCAGGACCTGATCTGTATAAATGAAAACCAGAGACTAGGAGAGCAGACAGCCTGGCCTGAGAGCAGCAAGGGTAGGGTAGTGCAGTGCAGCCTAGAGCATGACTTCAATAAAGGATGGGGCAAGGCTGCCTCAAGGACCAACTTCAGCTGAGTCTGTGCATCTGGATACACGCTACAGACAGGAAGAACTGAGGTGCAGTTTCTCTGTACATGTGTGTATTGCTAATGTTCTGCTTTACGACTGTCTTTTATGGTCAATTTTGGTTAATTATTTAATCTTAAGCAGCGAATTTGTTCTCAGGTCACTAATTAAATGTGAAGGGAAGATAAGAGATGTAGAAGCATATACTATATCAATTATTTTTTATTCCACTAGGATGAAAATTTGGCAAAAAAAAATGTCAATCCTCTTTAGAGTGCATGGAGCTTGGATGCAGAATTTCCCTAAGATCCATCCCTGCCCTTTGCATCTCTGCCTAGTGTCAGAGGGGCCTACATTTCCCAGAATTCTTTGCCTCTCTCTTTCATGGTCAATAAGAGGAAATAGTGAAAGAAGAGTGACACTTGGTGAAGCCCTTTGTGCCCTAAAGCATCTTCAGCACAGGCATGATGCTCTCTGGATCAAATTGGTCCAGATGTCCTCCCCTTGATTCTGATTCCAGAGGCACACCCAGGACACATCCTGTGTGGAAGCCCCACTCCTAGCCTTCACAGTGGAAGCCGATGGCTGCCCCTGCAGCTGCCAAGCTCTGGGTGGCTTCACAAGGTTGGCTCTTCCATGACTAATTCCAAACTCCCTCACTGAAATAAATCTAGAACAGTTTCTGGATTTATGCCCTCCCAATACACACACACACACACACACACACACACACACACACACACACACACACAGAGAGAGAGAGAGACAGACAGACAGACAGACAGACAGACAGACAGACAGAGAGACAGACAGACAGAGAGAAACAGAGAATACCATGACTACTAACTATATAAAGAAAAGAGCATATCCGAAGCAAGAAAGAGGAGGTTCTATTTCTATCTATATATTTAAAAATTCTTTAAGGTACATTATTTCTTTTCTGTGTTGATGATAACTTTGTGAAGCCAACAACAAGTCTGCAAACATTTTCTGGAGCCCTTGCTCTCTGAGATGTATTTTAGAGAGGCTCATCTCTATGCGCATTCAGCCGAGGGAACTTGCTTTCAGCTCATCGTACTAACAAGTAAATGTGCTTTCATAAAGGTAAATGGAGACCGCAATTGGATGCTGGCTCTCGTCCTAAACGTTTAAACTTTCTGTGCTGTGCTCTCTCACATCCAGACATGAGAGAAGTAGCTTGGGAGCTAAGGGTGAACCCTAGAACCTTCCACGTCCTGCGTGAGACCTTCACTGACCACCATGAAGCCAGGAATTGCCACAGGAGTCGGTATGACTGCAGTTGCCAGAGGGTGCACGGAGAGAGCAGGCCCACACTGAGCACTTGCCCATCTGCTGTGCCATTAGTAGTTTTCACTTTTCCTTTTTTTTTTTTTTAACATAAGATAGCTTTAGAGACATTACCAAAACTGAACATCCATACTCAAGGGGCCACGGATGGCCTCGTTAGCAGGGAACTCAAGGAAGGCCTTCACTTCCAGCACTCCGAGAGAAGTGCACATGCGTTTTCTGACCTTCTGAAAATGTCTTTTATGGCTGGGCATGTTTCTAGTGTTTCTGTCTTAACCATATCTTATGTGTCTCTGAAGAGCTGCGGCTACTCTGGTAGGAAGTTTCTCTGATGAACTGTAGAAAGAGATGTCAGATTCTCAGTGCAGAAGAGAAATAACAAACAAAGCAAGGTGCCTTGGCCTTAGCAGAGTGCTTTCATAAACATTAACCCATCCTTGCAGGTTTTGGACACTCTTAAAGAGAAAAAAGACTGTGAGTAGTGTTCTCAACATGATTCCAGAATTTAAATATTTATGAACTTTCTATTCACATAAAGGCAATGATGTTTTCTTTTGATACAAGTAATAGTTGTCCTTTGAGGAAACCGTCTGTGGCACGCATTTGAGAGCTAACCTTACCGTAATGGTCATAAAAGCCACAGCTTGAGGCACTCCAGTTGGGAGTATTGGGTCACTTTCGCCGGACTCTTTTACTTTCCTGGGTTCAGCATCATCACATCAAGAGTTCTTGCCACATCTGCTTATGATGAAGACTGTCTCCCGATCAGAAGTGTTAATGGTTGGGTATAAAGTGGCCCCCAGGCTCTTGTTTTTGAGGTCAGAGGGTTCCCAGAGGGTGGTGCTAATGAAATGTGATCTATAGTGAGGGCTCTAAGCTAATCAGTGGGAGGGGAATGTGAGTGACTGGCCTTTTCTCTCTAAAGCTTCTCAGGTGGCCACTTAGTTTCATTCCTTAGCCTCCACTATGATGCTCAGTCCCACCACACATGGGCCCAGAAACCATGGAGCCATGTGACCATGAACCAAAATCTTTCCCCCTTTAAGAGGTTTCCCTTTTAGTCACAGTGACAAAAGGCAGCTAATATTAATGGAATGTAATGAACTCTGATGTGGCGAACTCAAGGCTATGGCTCTTTCGACACCCAATCTGTTTTTTCTTTACATAAGAAATTCCAGTATTTGCCTCCTCTTAAGTGAAGAGCAGTGGCTATTTTATAATTATTTAAACTATCATAAAATTCCAAAGTTTCATTTGTATATTTCTGAGACTGGGGAGGCTCCTGGGAATCTATGGGGGTGCCCTCCCTGAGACTCCTAGCAGAGGGGGGATGGTGCCTGAAGTCACCACCTCCTGTAGCCAAGTGGGACTTCCAGTGGATGGCGGGGGACACCAACCCACTCATAGAACCTTGGACCCCAAATTTGTCCTGCTTGCAAGAAGTGTGGCTGATGAGTGTGGCCTCACACTTAGTCTTTGACTATGGAAGACGCAGCTGCTGTGTGCTTCCAGTGTCTTAGAATTTGAAGTTTCTCCTCTTTCTTTTTCAACTTGTTTCATCTGGTTCTTAGTTTGGAACAAAAGTAAGAAACCGTACAACGTAGAACCTGTCAGACACAGAGTGTATGAAGACACTGACTCAGCACTGCCCACTGGTTTGTCAAGAATCCTCATGTTGACTCTGTTCTTTGCTTTGCACACTTCCTTCTGGTGTGACCGGGACACTTCAAGATTGCTTGGATCATCATCAGCTCAAGTAAAATTGGTCAAGAAGTACTGCACTAAATCAGGTTGTTCATGGACTCAAATATCCTTTCCTGTCTTTGAATTATTTGTAGATCAACACCGAATATGAATCATTAGTAGCTACAAAATAATAAGACAAAAACTGAGGCTACCAAGACTCCATTTTTTTTCATTGAAATGAATTTTAACATACAATCATGACAGAAAAAAATCATCTTTGTATTTCTTTTGTAAGATAAAACTGTATGGCTAGACTCATCTTGGAATGAATCAGACAATTTTTGAATAATTACCTATATTTGTCAGCTGCTATTTCGTAACAAGCATAAAGTTTTTTTTTTAAGGGAAAGAACAATTTCATGACTAATATAACTATGAAGAAAAGATATCCAGCCTCCTAATAAAATAGTAATGCTGCAAGCTCAGCGGCTCATAAAACATTTATGACCTTCAGCCAGTAAAGTGTGAGCAGAGATTTAAATGTTGCCGCTTGATGGCATAGAGGAATGTGCGTGTCATCATCACCAAAAAGCTCATGTGCTGCCGCGGGGGCAGGGAAAGAGGGTCTCCAGTGGCTACAGGTGTCCATTTTGTAGCCAATCAAACATATACAGATGTTTTCCCTACTTTTGTGGGGAGAGTCGTCTGGAATGGAAAGATATGACGGGTAGGAAGGGAGAGAGGAGATCAAGGGTAGGAAGTCTCCTTGACAACCAGGACCACAACTTAATGGAAACAAATGCACGTTCCAGACTGTTCAGAGTGAAACTGGGTATGGTAGTGCAAGGCTCTAATTCCAGTACTAGGGAAACTAAGGCAGGAAGACTGCAAGTTTGAGGCCAACCTGAACTACACATGACCTTGTTAAAAAGTGGGGCAGGGAGGAAGGAAAAAGGAGAGAAGGAAAGGCAAATGAACCATAAGCTTGGTAAATCCCAGACTTCAGGTTTTTTTTCTCCCATACCATACTCCCTTATAAAGGAAAAGGCCACTAGTGAGTTAGAAGTCAGGCAGAGGTATTCGTTCAGAACACAGAATAGGCTAAAATTTGTAAGAGGAACAAAAAAGGTACAATCAAGATTTGGCACGGACAGAACATACGTTCTGGGAGATGAGGACATGGTAGATTTTTAGGACACTTGAGAATTGGGGTTAGGTCCACAAACGAAAAGCAGAGCTTTGGATTGAGAGCGCGTAGCAACCCATTAAGACTACAGCAGAAACTCTTCGTGTCGACCCCCACCCAGCTGTGGGCCTAAAGGATCATCAGAAAAAATGAAGGTTCCACTCCAATGACTTCCCCCTCCCTCCTTTCTCCCTCTCTTTCCCTCTCTCTCTTTCTCTCCTCCTCCCTCTCTCGACCTCTCTCCCCAGCCTCACTCCAAACAGGCACACACAACAACGATGCACAGACTCACCCCTTGGTAGTTGAGGGTGATGGTTGCCAAGCCCTTAGTGGCAGCTCAGCCACAAGTGAGAGGTGTCGTTCCTTGTGATGTTACTTGGTTTTCCTACCGCCCTTCTGTTCTTGAAGTAATTTGTGCATTCTTTCATGTATGACCAGCGTGCCTCACAAAGGTGAATTGCAGGCATGGAAGCTACTGTGTGTGTGTGTGGTGTGTGTGTGGTGTGTGTGTGGTGTGTGTGTGTGTGTGTGTGTGTGTGTGTGTGTGTGTTGTAAAGTTTTTTTTTATAATGTTTTCATTGCTCTGGGTGGGAGATTTGGCCTTGCCTGGCAATGTGGAAATGGTTTGGATGATCTTGCTGCTAACAGTGACAACGCAGATGTGTGGTGACTATGCAGATAAATAAGTTACTTCCCAGAGGGCTGATGTTGGCTATTTGCCTGGGGAGCAGGAGGCGTGCAGTCTGTCCGCATTGTAACCTTTGCTTTCCTGTTCTTCCATTGCTTCTGCCTGCCTCCTAGGATCACCTTAGATTCCATCCAGCCTATTTTGTACATAAAATGGGGAGAAGGTTCTAGGTTAACATTTGGAGACCAAAGTTAAAACTAAAGAACTGTGAACCCTTTTCCAGTGCCTTCCATTCTGCTCTGAAACCAAACAAGTCCCCTCCATCTTGATGGCTGGATTACAATGGGTGTGCAGCAGCTGCGCCCCCAGTGGAGACTCAGGGAAGATAGCCATGGGGTCGGGGATCCAGAAGACCTAGGTGCTAACATACACCTCAGAAAGGCAGTATGAACAATGGATAAGGTCTCCACCCAAAGTCATTCTTTCAATGTGGAAATAAACATGCTAAAAAGTAAACGGAACTATTGCAGAGTTTAAATGTGAAAAAATAAAACAAAAGAAAAGAATCATGGAATAAGGAAGGCATGCTCAAGGTGTGAACCATATGGTCCTGAGAAAAGCCAAATCAAAGAATAGTTATTAGAGAGAGAGAGAGAAGAGAGAGAGAGAGAGAGAGAGAGAGAGAGAGAGAGAGAGAGAGAGAGAGGGAGGGAGGGAGAGGGGTCAAAGGTCAGTTAAGGAGCATGACTAGTCCATAGCACCAAGAGAGCCTTTCTGGCAGGTGTCAGGTCAGAGAAATTTAGGAGTTAACACTGTCGGGAAGAGGGGCCACGACAGAGAGTTGGAAACAAGAAATAGTTAAACCTACTTCCAATCTGGGAGTCAGCTTCTATATCCTTAGGTCCGTGTCCATGTCCACAAAGTCAAAGCCACGCACGTTTTAAATAGTGAGGTCTGCATTGTGGACTTCCTGTGTCATAAAAGTTACCTCGATCATGTGAGATCTCGTTGATAAAAACCAAACATCTGCCTTCAAAGAACACAAAATCTAATTGGAGACAAGCAACAAAAGCTGCATTGGTAAAGGGACAGAGCATGTGGGAAGGGAGAAAGCAGGCCCACTGGTTACCGGAATGCCTACAGCAGCAAGCACACCACAGAAGTCAGGGAAGCTACAGGAAAGGAAGGGCACCACCAAATCTGGCAATGTGGTGAGCATTCTAGGCCACTGTAACACTTGTTCATAGAAGGATGGGTGGCTGATAGCAGTGCGAATGACTAGCTCATGGGACAGTGGAAAATGTACCTCGAAACACGATGAAGTGGAGAGTCAGATTTTGAAACTCTCCTACATAAACAGAAGGAATGACTTAAATCTGATAGAGTAAAATTTGACTTTATTTTAGTCTTGAAATTAACAGAAATTATCAGATTTATTTTGTGCATAGCTCTGTGACTTTTAAATACATCCAGTGTACGCGCAACTACAATCTGAATGCAAAAACAGTGCCATCATTTCAAAGATTTCCCGGAATTAGCCTTTTGCAGTTCAAATTTCTCCCATCCCCAACTAACCACAGACTAGTTCTCCCTTCCTCGCTGTACTGCGCCTTCTGAATACTTCTGTGCAATGCAACCATGCTAGATGTAAGCACGTGAGACTGGCTCCCTTCATGTAGTGAACTGCCTTAGAGATTGTCCCAAGTTGTTATCAGTACTTCTTCTACTGTGAGAATTGTTTCATGGTACTCAACAGCAATATTAAGATATTTGGGCTGTCCCATCTTTTCATTTGTTTTACGGACGGATCTGTTATACATATTCGTGTCTATTTGGAAATTCTGAGGTGCCGTTCTCTAGAGTCACAGTTCCACATTTAAAACGTGGGGGATCTTATATCCAAAGCATCGCACAGCTTTGTATTCCACCAGCAGCCCTGTAGGAGACTCCCAGCTGTCCTGAATCTGTGCATGTTACTGTGGTTTTAATTCATACTGATCACTGGTTAATGGAATTGAAGAACTTTCTTTGTTGTTGTTGTTTAAAAAATTGTTCACTTCACATCCTGATTGTAGCCCCCTCCCTCCTCCGGGCCTCACCTTTCCTCCCTTATACCCAGTCCTTCCCTCCCCTAATCCTCAGAAAGGGGAGCCTTCCTCCCCAAACATCCTACCTTAGCCAATCAAGTCTCATCTGGACTGCCAGTATCCTCTTCCTCCCTAGCCTGGCAAGGCTGCCCCCCAACCAGGGGCAGGTAATCAATGTGTAGGGGCCAGAGTCCATGTCAGAAGCAGTCCCCACTCCCCACACTATGGGACCCACAAGGAGACAGTGCTGCCTATCTACTACATCTGAGCGGAGGGTCTAGGTCCTCACCATGCATGGTCCTTGGTTGGGGCTTCAGTCTCTGCAGCACCCCCTCCTCTGCCTGGATTTGTTGGCTCCATTGGTCTCCTTGTGGAGCTCCTGTCCCCTCCAGGTCCTTCTATCCCCAACTCTTCCATAGGACTCCCTGTGCTCCACCCTGAAGTCTGGCTGTGAGTCTCAGCTTCTGCCTGGATCCCCTGCTGGGTGGAGTCTTGCAGAGGACCTCTGTGGTAGGTTCCCTTCCTGTTCCCTCTCTTCAACCACTTCCATTGTCTGTTCTATTGGCCCTTCTGAATGAGAATTAAGCATCCTCCCCAGGGTCCTCCTTGCTATTTAGCTTCGTTGGGTCTATGGATTATAGTGTGATTATCCTGCATTATTTGGCTAATATCTGCTTATAATTGAGTATATGCCAAGCGTGTCTTTCTGGGTCTGGGTTACCTCACTTAGGATAATCTTTTCCACTTCTATCCATTTGCCTGCAAATTTCAAGATTTTCTTGTTTTTAATAACTGAGTAGTATTCCATTGTGTAATAAAGCTGCTATGAACACAGCTGAGCAAATGTCCTTTTTGCTTTTTTAGGCACTTATTTTCTTTCGCATATTGTCTTTGGTGAAGAGCCTGCTCACAGTTTTTGCTTGTTTTTGTTATTGTCTTAGTGTTGAGTTTTGAGAACTTTATATATCCTGGATAAAATTACCCTATTACATATATAATTCATGAGTATTTTATTGCAGTTTGTTGTTTCTTTTTTCTGTTTCATGAGGGAAGTTTTTCACTCTGACGATACTCAACATCACTTTTTAATTTTATGAACCCAGTTTATCATGCTGTCTAAGAACTCTTTGCCTGTGCCGGGCCATTAAGATCTTCACTTATGCTCTTATCAAAGTTTTTCACCTGGTTCTATGATTCACTTCGAGTTAATTTTTATAAGGAATGAGTATCGGGTTAAGATTAATTATTTTATTTGTTTTGTTTTGTCTATTTATGCTCAAATGTTCAGTTAAAATGCTGTTCTTGAATTGTCTTGATGCCTTTATCAGAACCAGTTTGTCACATCTCCTGCTTCAAGCTACACCTTTGTCTCTTTCTCATCCTCTATGTGCTGGTTTCCATAACTTTGAGGCCTAAAGCTGAATAGGGCAGCTCATCTAACTTCATCCTGTTTTCACAAGCTTATCAGCTTCTTTTGTTCTTTACCTTTCTTTATAAATTTTCATAGTAGCTTGCCTATGTCTTTAAGAACATCTTGCTGGCATTTTAACTAGAACAGCTTTAAATATAAAGCTCAGCTTGTGGAGTATTGATAGCTTTATGATTGCTAATATTTTAATAAATCTCAGGATTCAATGGGAACAAATATCCTGCAACAGTAGCATCTTCAGGCAATGGTGCTGGTCATATTGGGTGGCTGCATGCAGAAGAATGCAAATAGATCCCTATTTAATCACCCTCCACAAAACTCAACTACAAATAGATCAAAGACCTTGACATAAGACCAGATACATTGAGTGTGAGAGAAGAAAAGGTGGGGAGTAGCCTTGAACTCATTGGCACAGGAGAAAACTTTCTGAACTGAACATCAGTAGCACAGGCACTAAGATCAATAATTAATAAACAGGAACTCATGAAATTAGAAAGCTTCTTTGTGACAAAGGACATCATTAAACTAAAGGGACTGGCTACAGAATGGAAAAAGATTTTTCCCAACTGTACATCCAATAGATGGCTAGTATCTAAAATGTACAAGGAATTTAGAAAGCTGGACATTAAGAAAACAAACAACTCAATTTAAAAATGGGTTACAGAACTAAAAGAGCTCTCAAAAAAAAAAAAAGGAAACTCAAATTGCTGAGAAACACTTAAAGAAATGTTCAACGTCCTTAATTATCATGGGAATTTAAATCAAACTACATTGAGATTTTCTTTTATACCAGCTAGAATGGCTAAGACCAATAAAATAAATGACAGCTCATGTGAACATATGCCTGTTAAGAATGCAAACTTGTGCAGCCATTATGGAAAACATTGTGTCAGGTCCTCAGAAAGCTGGTAATGAGAATCTACCTCAAGATCCAGCTATACCACTCTTGGGCATATACCCAAAGGATTCTTTATCTTACTAAAGACATTTGCTCAATCATGTTTATTGATCCTCTATTCATAATAGCCAGAAATTGGAAATAGTTTAAATGCCTTTCAACTGATGAATGGATAAGAAAATTGTGGCACATTTTCATAGCGGAATATTACTCAGTTGCTAAAAATAGCAAAATCATGACATATGCAGGAAAATGGATGGAGCTTTAAAAAAATTATTCTGAACGAGGTAACCCAGACCTAAAAAGACAAATATAACGTATTTGCTTATATGTGGATGTTAGCTGTTAAATCTTCGATAAGCATACTATAATCTATATAACCACAGGGGTTGTGTAGAACATAAGAGACTAGAAAGGAAGAGATGCATCTCCCTAGGAAAGAGAAATAAAATAGGTAGTAACAGATGGATTGGGGGTTGAAATGGGAAAGTCAAACAGAAAGGGGTAGGGAAGAGGCAGATGATGGAGGGAATATGGAAAGACAGAGCTAAAACTAAGGGCTATATATGAGGAATCATATGGAAACCCAACACAGTGGAACTTTGCTAAAATATATACATGCATGAGGTAATCTGAATGAAATTTCCATATAAAATGGAAAACAGAGCCACAGTTAGATATCTCTCACCACCAAATAAAGCTTTCAGTGCTGGGAGTAGGCTGCATCTAATTGAGTTGTTGGTCAAAGAGGTCCCATGGAACCTCCCAAACAACCCAGGCTGTTGTCCAGGCTGTTATTTGATCCCCATAAACTGATGGTTAAGTACCTATTGCTGAAGATGGCATCTACGCAGTACCCTGAACACAGAGAAGTCAAGCCTGTGCCTTCACCTAGATTAGTGATCGTGGGCAGTGGAAGGTACTCTGTACACTGCAAAAAAAATAGAAAGGTAACCAACAACCCAGCTACAAAGTCTTTGATCTACAATGATGTTGTGCCAGCAAGATGTGCTACTGAAAGAGTGGCACAAAGCTTGTGGGAGGAACCGATCAATATACGATTAAATTAAAGGCCCCTGCATTAAATAGGGGCCTCCACACTGCTCTGATGGCTAAGAACCTGAGATCAGATAGGCCAGGGGCCTAGACCTAGGGGAAAGTCAAACATTGTTTTCTGCTCAGCGAATGTAGCCATAAAATACCTTAGTAACAGACTGCTATACTCAGAGATCAGCCTTTGCTCAGCCTTCATGAGAGAAGTTTCCCCCTGCAGGAAATGAGAACAAACACAGAGACTCACAGCTGGGCAACGTGCAGAGAGTAGAGACTGTGACACTTCAGCCGTGAACGGAATGTCTCCATCCAATCCCTCCCTTCGGGGCTCAAGGAACCGTGCGGAATAGAAGGCAGAAAGAGTGTATGTAAGTGGATAGAAGACACCAAGGAAATAATGCCCTCTAAATACCACGGGACTGACACAGGTATGAGCTCACAGACTGGCAGCATGCACAGGACCGGCATGGGGCTGTGCCAAATGGGGTTCTAGTGATTAGAGGGGAAGTGGACACAAGCCCCACTCTTAACTCAGAAGCTATGTCCAACTGATAATCACTCACAAATGAAAACTTTGTGCCTTCCACGGAGTCTAACTGGGTATACCAAGCCACTCTTAAGGCCAAGCCCCATGCCAAGCAGTAGATGGCCAACACAAAATGAATCAACCATCTTTTAAGAGTCTTTGTTTCATAAGGTTTTGCAGGGTGTCTTTGTTTTTAACCTTACAGGTCCTTTGCATATCTATTATGGCTTCCAGTTTTGTGTTTTTATGGGATCCCCGTGTCTGTGAATACGTGTGTCTCTGCATCTGTATATGTTTCTAATGCCTTTTTTTTCTCTTTTTCTTGTGTTTGTTTGTTTTGTCCTATTCCAGTTTGTTTTTGTTTTATCTTATTTTATTTATCATTATTCGTTAGATGCCTGTTTGTTTTCCATCAAGAGACAAATGGGTGTAGACTCTGACAGGAGGGACGATGGGGGAATCTTGGAGGGGTTGGAGTAAGAGAATATTTGTATGAAAAACATCTATTTTCAGTAAAAGGAAGAAAAACATTTTTTAAAAGACTGTTTTTTTAAAAAAAATAACTAAAACAGCCAATAAAACACAAACATTAAAACGACACTTTGGAATATCTATTGGGTACTGAACTGTACAACAAATATGTAAATCCATTTCATTCTGACAGGTTTTTTTTTTCACTTCAAATTTTTAATTTTGTAGTGTTGGACTTGGACCTAAGGCTACTCACATATGGACAAACTCTGCACCGTGGAGCTCTGCCCACAGTCCCAGAGGCAGTTGCTATTATCCATTACTCTAGATGAGGCAGAAGAATGCCCACACACGTAAGATCACCCACCAGTGTCAGCAAACAGTAATGCAAAAATCTGAATCCTGGGCTGCAGGGTTAGAAAATTTCCTATATTGGTTACTTTTTTCTTAATGTTAAAAAATACCATGGCCGAAAGCAATTCATGGAAGAAAGAGTTGATTTGTGTTTAAGGCTCCAGAGGGAGAGTCTATTATGGCAGGGAGGTGTGGTAGCGAGTGGCAAGCATGGCACTGAAGCAGAAAGCTTTGCGATCCCTTCTTAACCACAAACACAAACTAGGGATGATGCTGTATACCTCCAAAGTCCACCAATGGGGCGCTTCCTGCAGTGATGCTGCACCTCCCTACAACCTTCCCAAACAGGGCCACTGGTTGGGGACCAAGTGTTCAGATGCCAGAACCTGAGAGAGACACTTCTCACTCAAACTATGACATTCTTGTGCTTGTTTTATATCAATGATGCCCACCCGACATGACATCTTACAAGTGAAATAATGAAAGCAGAGAAAGCCAAACAACCCTTATTAAAGCTTTCTCCATCTCTCCACAGGACGCCCCCCCCCAGCATTTTGTAGAATACCAGAGACCCAAATATCACAGTTAAAATCATCTGGTTCCAATAAAATTGAAAGGCCCAAGGCTAAGGAAGGATGGTAAAAGTAGGAGCCAGTCTTGCTTCCAAAACATAAGGACCAGCAGGCATCAGGGAACCTGCATTCAGGTTTCAGAAAGGTCTTCACGTGTGTCTCATAGGAAGGTATGTCTATATTATCAAAAATCCTAGGTATCCTATAATCCAAGAGAATATGATCTGAGGGGAAGGTTAGATTTACAAATTTTGTGCATGGAAGATAAAGGCACAAAAGATTTAAAAAGCAGACCAGTATCTAAATAGAGTAAAATATGTGGTGGCCTTCTTATGTGCTTGACTCACTAGATAGAAATACAGTAGTAGAATCTTCCTCCAACTGAACTGTAAGGAGAACTTGGTCCACCCAAACTCACCCAGGACACAGTATCCACAGAAACCAGCCAGCCGCCACCAAATCCTGTAGATAAAATATAAAATTGCTATCGGCTGAAAGAGCTGGTGGACAGAATGTGGCTGTATCTCTAGCCCTATCAGCCACACTCCATTGGCATCACTTTTGAAGCTAAAATGTCACTAACTACGACATTAACTTTCCAAGTGCCAAACTATTTGACCTTCAAATTGTTTAACTAATGAGCAACAATGCTACATTGTGAAAGCATGCTGAATAAGAGTGTCCAGAGTAAAGCCAACCTCTGTGCCTTTAAAAAACACTTCCTCTGGTTCTGGATGACCCCTAAATATTCTGTTCATAAGAGGTTGGTTTGTCACCTGTCAACTGCATGCTTACTCCCGTCACCCAAGATTCTCTGGCTCTAGGCTCTGCACCTTACATAATAAAGAAACCTAACAATAAGTGTTGGTCTTTTTCCAACCGGACACATTTAAGGTCAAACAAAAATGGCATCTGGAGACATCAGAACCCTTCTAAAACTGCTTTGGTACTAAGCGAAGACAAAAGGCTCATCCTTTGCTTTTGCAAAAGGGATAAAAGGCAATACTTAAGCTCACTGTGGCAGGAAAAAGTAAATATCCAAGCCTCAACCATGCTTGCTCTTAACTTGCATTAGCAGGGCCGCACTACTATTTTGTTACTGTTTAAAATGAGCAATTTGGATGTGCAGTAAATCCACCCCAATTTTATCACAGCAAACTATAGCACTAAAGCATCCTTCCAGGTCGCAGGAGGATGGTGACAGCATCAGTCACTGCTTCAGTGGCAAACACTACCTGTAATTATTTCCTCAGCGGGACTGCATAAAACTTGGATTCCATTCAATCTTACACCAAACAATTTCGATATTTCATGTCAGGGGTGAAAATGAAAATGAGGATAGTTCATCAACATGGATCGACGGTATAAAAAAGAGCGGTGAAGCCGAGGGTATGAGAGTGCATAAAAATGTTTTGTGTTCTGACCAGTACACTGCTTTAAAATTTTTTTACAGTCAGGCCCAATTGTTCATTCTCACCATGCAGAAGATACTCACATATTCATTTTTAAAAGGGCAAATCAACCATAATTCAGTTTATAAACTGTGAAGCTGGTTGCGAATGTCTGGATGAATATTCATTAGCATCTCTTAATCTGCCATCGACTGTGATTCATTAGGCATATGTAAATATCACTCACTTTAATTGCCCCTAAGCTGACTTAACATAATATTGTCATTAGCAAATTATTAGTTATTTGTGTAACTAATGGTACATTATGGTATGCACGCTAAATCTCTAAGTATATGATTATAATTAGGGTGATGTTTTATGCTGGGGGTTTTCTAAACTATTTGATGAAATATAATGGAGTCAAATCAAATCCAGTATGTTAATAGGACAGTTACATAACTTTTTTCTGCACCTTGGTGCTGTTGGCACAACCCACTTCTCATTCCTCCTGACACTGGGCTGGCTGTTTCTTTTCTCATTTGTCTCCAAAGTCCCAGAAACTTCTCCGTCTCTCTCCTGCATTGTATCCAACAAGACCCATGCAAGTTTGCTTTTGGCCAAGGTGATTTTCAGAAACATTCACTCACTGTAAATGGAGCAGTTGATATAAAATTGACAGGGAGCATAAAGGAGACTTTCTTGGTACTGATGAAAGTGTCTGACGGGGCGACATCCCAAAGTTTTAGTGTGTGTGGTTGTATTTAAAGACTGTTGTTTGAATGGAACACTTTCATGAAATGAAGTGTTGCGTTGCAGCCATTTTCTCCAGAACTATAATCATTTATTTAAAATTTCATATCACTTTGGAACCTCTTGCATTCTTAGCAATTCCACTTTTGGAAAATTTTGCTGGCCCCTTCATCTCCCTAAAGGATTTATTTTACAACAAAGTTATGTAAGAAGGGCCTTTTCAAACCTCCATTTTCATAGTAATATCGAGAGATTTGCTGTCTTTTATCACTTATAATGATTATGAATCAACTACCAAGCTCCTAGGAATAAAGTTGACCTGGCATATTGGCAGGGAAGGCTACAATTAGTATTCTTTTAGTCTCTGTTAATTGCCTAACTGGTGACAGGAATATGTTAATACAAAATGAGCTAACAGAGGAGGGAAGTCTTTTATCATGCTTCCCTCCTAAATATTAGTACACTCACTGGCCATTGATGTCTATAAACAGAGATTCAGATAAATGTATGTTCTTGTCTTTGATAATGTTGTAGATTAATTGCCATTTCATCTTAATTTAATAAGAGAACCTTTTCGATTTTTTATAATAGCTTACACAGGAAAAAGAAATTACTGAGATAATGATAGCATAATGAGTATAAATTGTGGTACAAATCTCCTAGAGAGATTCGGACATTCCAGAAACATGGTCAAGTGTAACTCTACTGAAAAGAAACCAAATGTTTTCAGTCTGCTGTAGTTCAAGTCCAACATCACTGCTATAAAGTAAAGTAATTATGATATTTTAATTGATGAAGAGTAACTGACTCTCAGCCCAAAGGGATTTAATTGTGAATTTCAGAGATCTTTTTAGCCAGTGTCATCCCTAACATTTCACAAAGTGACCCATCAAGGAGTCATGTCTATTTTTATGTACATTTTTAAAAAATCACCTATAAGTCTGGAGTTGATAATCAAGCTTGCCTCCTCCAGATGCTTTGTGGCTTGTAAATAGAGTCCACTTAGAACATAAACCTGTTGATTTACTTACTACCGTCTATGATTGCATTTGGCTGTAAAATGGCACAATCCCATGTCTATCAGAATCCACATTGTCTATCAGAGGCTAAAATATTTATTCCCTAGTCCTTTGTGGAAAGTTTGCTGAACTCATGGAGGGATGCTGGTTAAACAGCAAGAATAGCATATTTGTATCAAGCCTGATCAGGAGAAGTGAGTTGGGTGAGGTCCCCTCATTTATAGTAAGCACCAAGTCAGTCTCTAAAGGAGACCTTGCTCCAAAGGGAAATATCACCCTATCCATTAAGGCCAATTATATAAACACAGCCCCAATATAACGGCTGGATAAAGAAAGACCCATGCCTCGCAACACTCGGCAAACCCAAGCATGCCATACAGGGTCCCACCCCCAGGACACTTGGAAGATTGCTTCCTCTGACAAGAGCTTGGTGGTAGTTGTGACAGCAAATCAGATGGAAGGGTCCTAACATGCTGCTTCTGGTACTCAGTGGATTCAGTTATCATAACCAACTGCATAGTAGTGCAGCTATTTTACCAGTATGGCCTAATAATGTTTATTATCAGGCCTATAATTACTATTACGGCAGTATTTTCTAACCCGCTAGCAATCAATCAAGACACAGACACCTGTTATATAATTTAAAATAGCCTTAGTTAACCTGGGGCAGGGCAGATATTAATCCCCTAAACTACTTCCCATAGTGAGGTAGGTATTGGATACCTGCCCCAATCCCATGCCTTCTGCTTCTAATAATTTCTGTCAAGATACATCCCATTCATAATCCCAAATACTTGCTAATTATCATCATGTGGGCCAAGTCTCCATCCATGCCGACCATGTGCTTCTCTCCCGCCTGACCCATCATGGCCCGGCCTTCTTATTCTCTCCTCTCCTCTCCTTTCTGGTCTCTCTCTACCAAGATCCTCTCTGTCTCCCCAAGCCCTGGAACTTTAGCCACGCCTATCTCATTTGCCCAGGTGTGATGGCCTTTCATTGGCCAAACAGGTTAGGCCCTTAAACACAGTACAGGTGAGGAAGAGACTGCAAGCAGTAATTAGCATAAAAATACATCAGACCAACCTCCAACAGCATGCCCAAAATGCAAAATTCCAAAGAAAGCAGACAAAAAAGAAGTTTGAGCTTTCCAGCTTCTATAATTAAAAAAAATACAAATACAAAAACAAAACAGCAGCAAAGAGGAAAGGACAAAATTAGCAGGGGCCAATTCGTGGTATTCTGTGTATTCTCATTTCTGCCCTTGGGAATAGAGGTTTGTGCTAGTTATTTGACAAATCCCACGTAAATTTATCATATTGAGGAAATTCAGATGGGTTCTCTTAGGAGATTTTAAAGTTTGTTTAATCGAATCCATGATTTGTTATGGAAGTGTGTCAGGGAAAATGCATTTAGAAAGGGTTTTGCAGGGCTTACACCAACGTTCAGCCATGGTTTCTGATGTTAACTCCTATTTCAATCTCCTTTTTTTTTTTTCCCCTAGAAAAAGGTAGTAGAATTTCTTTATCTTTATCTTTCTATCATAGATAACATTTGTTTGTTTGTTTGTTTGGTTGGTTGGTTGGTTTCTCCTAGATCTTTAATATTTTTCTTAATTTTAAAATTAGCAGCAAATACTGAATATAACATTTCTAGTCTAAGGATCATAAAATTATTTCGGAGTGAACAGCAAAATAAAGATGGGGAACTTTCTGATATCCTATCTTCTTACTGTTGGCAAGATCTTTCTTTGTGATAAAGATTCATATGGAAAGGATATGATGTCCGTCTCCCTACACTCACTCCCAGACTGAAAAGGAAGAAGAGAGGCTCCATCATTGTGCCTGTGAACAATCAGGAATGGGGTAGGCGCTGGAATTCAGCCAACAAGGACTCCAAACCTAGAGACAGCTGTGAAGTTGGCAGAGTTGATTGTCCTTTTGAAGGAAGGCTGTGGTCAGTAGTGATGGCGATAATTCTTGGCCGTGGGGAAACTCCTGGTCTTCTGAGAAGACAGCATATTTACATATCTCTGAAGAGGCAGAGGATATATATATATATATATATATATATATATATATTTTTTTTTTTTTTTTTTTTTTTTTTTGCTGCTTCTTAGAGGTGTCTCGATTCATTCTTATTCTCTAAGAACTATATTTTGTCTCCAGTCTTCCATCATGTGGTTAGCCACAGATGTCAGTTAACTACTTTTCCTCCGGCCTGGTCATGTAGCTCTCAGTGTCGGAGGGCTTGCCTGGTAAACACAAAGCCCTGGCTTCAATTCTCTGTCCCACAAAAGAAAATAATATTTCCTACTTAATGTCTGCTGAATCAGTTTCTGTTGCCTTAGGTCAATGAGTCTAACTGAGAGCCTCTACCTAGCGCCTGAGAGCTTTGGTACTGTATCTTTTTAACTATACCTGTATATATATATATATATAAAACTATATAACTATAAATGTATTTGGCGGAGAGAGATAGGAAAAGGCATCTATCCAGTACCAATCTCAGGCCTTCCTTACTTTGAGTATCTCATAGATATGTTCCAGAACGTTCACACGTCACCATTTACAGAAGCATTCATTTTCCCACTCTGCCACTGCGCACAAATGACCAGCGCCTTAATGGAAAGTAGCTAGTAGGTGAACACTGGGTGTTGTCTTGCAGAAGACCTCCCAGCTCCAGTTCAACTTGGGTACTCTCATTATTGTTCTGCCTAAGGCCACCCATTATAGACTGTGATGGCCGCTGGTCTTTTCCTCTGCTGGAGAGGCCACTTTAAGTGGAATTTGATGGAATCTCTGACGTACGCTCTCTTGGAAGTTTGAGGTGAAACGCTGTGCCAGATGCATGTCCTGATCGTATGGTTTAACTCATATTAAACTACCCTTTCTCTGGATTTGATGTCTTCAGCTTGGGGAATGAGGATAACGTATTTGGAGCCTCAGCACTGGCCACAGTGCCTGCCTATATTGTGGCTACTGAGTGATGCTTGGCAGGCCGACTGAGAGAATGACTACGCCGACTGTGCTCCGAAATGTTGATCTGCCTCTCATCACCTACTCCTCTAAGGGGAGCAGGAGGGTTGTCTGGGGGACTATATTTCTACTTCTGAAGTGGAGTCTATGTTTTCGAAGATCCCCACCTCTCTGTCGTGGTGATCAAACAGATATTGGGAGGCACAGGGCCCCTAAATCTTCCAGCCACGTGAACGACCATGAATCGAAGCTTCTCGGAATCCTGGGCCGACATCATCTTCATATTACAGAATGCTGTAATATAGTTACAAGCCCAACAAGTTCAAGTCAAGTTTAAAATAAAGTAGGGTGAAAAAGATAGGAATGGCCAAAGGAACGTATTTTCAACAAGCAGATGTATTTAACCAAGTCTCAGACTCAGGATGGTCAGTTGGCGAGTCTCCTGATATGGCTCCCAGTTGACTGGGGCCACACACCCTCCCCCCTTTCCCTGCTTCCTTAGGCCTGTGGTCGACCACAACTTAGAACAGTGACAGTTCTTTTCACAGGGCTCACAAAGTACAGCAGTGAGAGCTCCTTTCTTAGCACTGACTCCCTCTGGTCACATCTCAATTTCTTGATTCATGCAGCAGTCTCCTTGGACAACGACTTGAGCATAATCTATATCTACACGGGATAAAGAGTGAGAAGATGTGGTTGAGATTCCCCTGATAGGAAGAGGAAAGAGAAGATGTGGCCCAGCGTGTATATGGGATAACAGATGCAACTCAGATGTGTGTGGTGTAAGCAGGACCCTGAAGACAGAGTATTAATTTTGCAAGGAGTAGGTTGGGGCAATCAGGGGCTGTTGTGGGAAACCAAAGGCTGTAAAGGCCAGGTTCTGTTCAGACCGTATGGTGCTGATATGAATATCCAGCATGGGCCAGGGCAACTAACGCTGAGCATATGGGGACCCATGAGTCAGCACAAAATGACTGGCATTGGTTGTTTAGGGAACCTAGCAGTGAAAAGCAATGTGATCTGTTATATTATATATATTATCTCTGGAAAACTGTCAGTTTTGTGCAATTCTGTATAAATATGGCTTTGAGGTCAAAAGGTCAGGCCTTTTATATCTGTGAACCTGCCTGAGTGTGCCTGTAAGCCTGTGTTTCTACCTCTCTTCAGCCTATGGGCCAGTCACTGTGTGTGCCTATGCTCACCTGTGTGTAAGTTGTGCCTGATGGGTTGGCATCTGCCTGCCTAGTGGTGTGTGCTGGTAAATAAAGCATGTCTCATCTGTCTACAATTTCTTGCATCCCCTTAACCTTCTTCTCACCCTTCCCATGATCCTCTTCCTTTGCTGCATTGGGAACTTGGAACTCACACTGCTCCACGGCTGAAATGTGCATTGGAGTTGGGGAAGGGCAGGGTTCTAGCATCATGAGATATTTATGAAAGGAAAAAAGGGCTATGAAAGAACAAAGTGAAACATATGAAACACTGTGGTATATAGATGTCAAACCCAGGAGCAGTGGGTATAAATCCACACAGTGATAAGAATCTGTAAATCATATATATGATAATATATGTATATATATATAATTTATTTACATTACATCTGGATTATAATCCCCTCACTTTTATCTTCCTGATCCCGCCCTCCCTCCCTCTTCTGCCCCATTCCCCTCCCTTAGACCTCTGACAGGTGGGGTCCTCCTCCCCTACCGCGTGACCACAGCCTATCAGGTCTCATCTGCATAGCATGTGTCCCCTTCTTCTGGTTCCCACAGGGCCTCTCCGCCAAGGGGCAGTGATCAAATCTCAGGCACCAGAGTTCATTTTTCACTGTAAGAAGTTTGGAAGGAGTTCCACATTTAGGCAGAACGCAACTTAATAAGATGTAGGTTATGAAAATCTAACAGCAGAAGAAAGATGGAAAATATTTAGGAATCAAGACTGGAGAGCTAGGCATGCTGGCTCACACCTGTAAAACCAGCAGCAGTCAAAAGACTGAGGCAGGAGAAATGAGAATCTGAGGGAGTCTGGACTACATAGCAGACTCCTGTCTCAAAAAGTTAATTAACCAAAAAGAAATCAAGTCTGGAAAGACATAGAAAGGTAAGTCAGAGAATGAGGTGTTTACACTACTCTGATAGATGGCAGAGTAAAGATTGCTTTATGCCGTGATGGTGTGATAGGTTGACAGAAACTGACTGTGAAGATAGTAAAGACTTGTGTCACAGGCATGTGAAGTCGGGGGCAAGAAGATGGAAGAAAGACCCAGAAATCCATGGCCGAGGTGACAGAATTCTCAACCGTGACATTCACCAGGATAAGGAGCAAAAGAAAGAGAGGGAAATGGTGGTTCCAGTTTGAACGCTTTAAATGCAAAGTGTCCTTGGGATACCCAGGTGGAGCTGGAGAGGAAGCCTCTGTACCCATGGACTGAGAATAAAACCTCGAGTGGAAATGCGCATTTGCGCCCAACACTTGCTAGGTGAACACTCAGGGAGTGTAAGCTTGGGGAGATCAATGAACCTCTTTGAGCATGCTATTCACCGACACCATAGAAATAAAACGGTACCTACTGCTGGTGCTAATGTACACCTGCAACCAAACACCCAGGAGGCCAACAAAGGAGGGCGGTGAGTTTGGGGCCACGTGATGAGTTCCAGGTCAGTTGGGCTAAACAGCAATAGGTTGTACAAATATTCAATGGTTTGTCTTTGGGGCGAGGGTGGGCATGAAACAGGGTTTTTTTTTTTTTTTCTGTGTAGCCCTGGTTGTCCTGGAACTCGATCTATAGATCAGGTTAGCCTCTCACTCAGAGATCTACCTGCTTCTGCCTCCTGAGTGCCGGGATTAAAGGCATGTAACACCATCACCGGGCTTCCAATGGCTTATCCTATACTTGCTTCTTAGGACTGTAGGGGCAAAATTAATGCCACATCCTATATATAATGTATATTCTACAATTAATGCCGTGGTCTGTGAGAAGTTGTCCTCCAGGCGACCTGACTCCTTCCTGCATTTCGGGAATGATCTCACACTGTCATAAACTGGGCCTGCCAGAAATCTCCAGAAACTCCACTGGAATAATTAGATACAATTAACGCCCAGTGATCCTCTGAGATAAAACAACTTCCCTGGAGATTCAGCCTCCTGGACCCAAACCTGCCTGAAGGTCCACATTCCTGAGACTCACAACTTTCCCTGGAGATCCAGCCTCCACCCAACATGCATGAAGGTCTACATTCCTGAGACTCGCGACCCCCGCTTATGGTTTTTTTCTCACTTCCCTGTGACCCCGACCCCAAATTACAGTTTTTCCTCATAAACCCATTGCCCTTGAAGTTCTGGTATCACTCTCCTATCCTGCTGTGTCAGGAAGGATTATGATCCGAAGCTCTGAGCCCATAATACAGGACTCTGTGTATATTGCATCGGTATCGAGTCCTGATAGTCTTTTTTGGGGGGTCTTGTGATCTGGGTAATCTTACCATAACAGGACCATGCCCAGGGCTGTGTGACCGTGCTTGCTAGTGTTTAGCGTAGGATCATCTCACTCCTGAAGACTTTGATCAGATATTCTTGCTGTATCTTTTCCCATCACCTTCTTGCTTCTTTTGTCTCTCCTGGGTGAACGATATCACAGCTCAGAAGCTGTTTCACAGCGGCGTCTGTCTGCACGTGCTTTTCCTTCTTAGAAAACAGTGAGTCCTGAAATGAGTCAGGCTTACTGCTGACTGGAAAATTCTCTACTACTGGAAAAGAGTCAGTCTCTGCTGCTCTTACTGTTTACAGATTCTTTGCCAGCCCTCCAGCCTTGGGACCACTAATGAATGGGCACCACTCTCTGAAATCTCTGCTGCCTTTACAAAACAGTCCTTCCACCCAAACCCTGGTCATAGGGAAAAAAGCAAGAGAGTATGGAAAAAGTAAAAATACTATATAACCGGGATATTGCCACTATGCACCCACTTATGTCTTTTTTTTTTTTTTTTTTTTTGGTCTGTGTATTGTAGATTTCTTTCTTTGTGGAGACCAGAAAGTATTCCCCCGTCCCCAACCCACTCCTCTGTCTGCTCTAAACCTGCTTCAGGAAGCCAAAGAAGGTGACTTCAGACACTCACCTGTCAGTGTGACTGGCAGAGTTCCTCAAGCTTTCCAGCGGAAGTGAGTAAAGCATTTATGTGAGGATCTTGGGCGAGCTCCAGTTGAAGTTCAGTGTCTCAGGATCTCCCCTGTAGCTTCAGTAAGGTTAGCTACCCTTAATTTTAATACATACTCTGGTTTGAGGGGTGCGGACATGGATAATGGGCTTTTAGGTGAAGGGTACCTCTCAGAGTGGGTTCTATAAATCATCCCAGCCATAAGGCCAAGTCAGCCACAATCGAAAGGCCAGGAAAGAAACATACATTGCTATGAGGTTCCCCGTGTCCACCAACAGTGGGTATCTCTTTTCTGGCACGGCCCAATGCCAGGGTGGTTCTCTATCTGGAGCTAAGAACACGTGTGTTTACTGTGCACCTTGATTTAGTCCAAGGTTTCCGAATGTTTTCACCCATTTCTTGTGAAAGAAATTTAGTGGACACACGTCCAAGTTGGCCAGTGCAAGCTAGCCAGGTGATGGCATTTTTTGATAGTCTAATCAAAGGCAAAATTGAGGAGGCAAAAATCATTTTATTGTTCTAATATATACCATGTAAGAAGGTGAAGGCTTTCAAAGGACTCACAGCTCAGAAACCAAGCTGACCAAAGATGTTTCTTAAAAACCATGATCCAATAGGAAAAGGGTCAGCATGCTCTGTGCCTGGGACCAAAGAAAATAAAATACTCAACAGTATTTCAACACTACTGATTTGAGTTTGGAAACACGTTTTGCATGATACCATAAGTGCACTGGCATGGTGATGGGACCTAGTTAAAAAAAAAAAACAAACCTAGTGCCATTTAATAATGGAATGACATATCTCTAATATGCAAATTTCTACAGCACAGCAATTAAGCAGTTTAGAATTTTATGACAGCATTTGGGCTTTCTATGAAAACAAAACAAAACAAAAAGGCGGGGCCAATAAAGGAGCTGTGATGGATGGGCTAATCCCCAGTGGAGATACACCATGTAATGCTGCAGGGACAATGCGTTACGGATAGCATTGTGAATATTGCTTGTTAATCTCCCCTTGCATCCTCCTAGCTCAGGTTTAGGCTAAGCCCCGTGTTCCTGCCCTTCCCTACAGCCTGGGGCTGAGGGCTGAGTGGCAGCCCGCATCGGTGAAACAGGAGTCTAAAGTACAGATGGGAAAGTTGGGGCGTAGCAGTCTGCTGTGTGCATAGAATACAGAGCAAAAGGGGCTTGCAGTAAGCTAGTCTATCAGCAGGGGACAGAACGGGGGGCCATATGTTTCTCTTCTCCCTTCTGTCACCAAGTCTGCTGCTTCATCCTTCTGTCAGGGGACACTTTAATGATGAACATGTTTTAAACAGTTTTGTTTACCTAGCAACAGCTTTTCTAAGAGGGGGTCTTAATTAGTCACCTTAAACCATTTTTGGTTTGGATTTTTTTTTTTTTAAGCATCCGTTCATTTGTTCATTCATCCGGAAGAATCTCCCTCTTGTTCATTCCACACACACACACATCCTCCCCGCCCCCTCCCCTGGAGGCTGTTGTTACTGTTGCCATGAAAAAGTGTGTCTGCATTACAAAACTACTTTTAATAACTATATGCCATTTCTCTCTTTTTCGTGCATTCTTTTTAATACCACAATTAGCTTTGAAGGGTGGATTTTTCTCCACTTGTCAGAGGCGGTATGCCTTTGTGGGGTTTGGTAATAGGATCTGCATTTTAAAATGAAGCTACATTCGGTAAAGTTTTTTTTCCCTTCTTTTTTCATGATTTTGGTACTATGGGCAGCAGGGCAGTCATCTCCACGTGAAAGGAACAGGCCCTGTGCTGATATCAGCATGTATAGCATTCCACTTCATCGTGGTGGAGAAACAGAAAACTCACAGTTTAATTCCATCCGTTGTGTTATTGGTTTTCATTTCAAAATTGATTCCCAAAGCCTAGTCACAACTGCTTTTTGAATTACTTTTGTGCTGGGTTCCTTTTTATTCCCTTTATTTAGTGCAAAGAAGCGTTTGAACACTATCGTTTTCTGTGTTTAAAATGTTAATTTGTAAAAGCATACTGCTGTTTAATTCTAAAATAACATCATCCAAAATGTTGAGAGTAAAATGCTTTTCTTCCCCCCCGACCCCCACCCCGACCACATTTCTTAGGTAACAAAACCTACTGAGTGATTTAACAAGCAAATGCCAATTGGGCCAAATGCACTTAATCATTAACTCTCATTAGACAATAACCCCCATAAAAGTCAAATGACCAGGCTAATTCCTGAAGGAGTACCTTCCCTTTCACGTCACCAAACCAGATTCTGCCTTGTTGTGAAAGAACAACCTGTCTTTCAAGACATTGTTTCTAGCAGAACCCAGAATCAGTTTAAGCCACAAAAGTGCTCACCAAACACCAAGCTTCCTGTTTATCCCTTAATGAGGGTGGAAAGAGCAAAATGGAGGTACAGGAAAGAGTAGAGCCCAGAAGATATTTCTTAGAATGAATAGTACATCTCTCAGTTGGCCTTGCAGTAAAACAATAATGATCTTTAATTGGACATTTTCTTTGTCCCCACACAGGTTGCAGAAGTCCACAGTTTTTGTTTAGAATTCTAAAGACAGGCTTTTCATAATCAACGCATTCTTAAAATGTTCAAGTCATAGATTTTTTTTTTTTAGAATAGCCTTGTGTTTATAGAAAATTTGAGCACAAAGTACAGAGTTTCTATCTATCCCTTCAACTTTTGGAACAGTTTCCTCTGTTGTTAATTTCTGACATTACTGTTGGACATTTGTAACCAAGAGTAAACTGCTATGGATGTCCTATTATGACCTAAAATCTACGGTGACTTGGCATTTATGTTTTGTGGGACACGCTCTATGGCTTTGCACAAATGTGTAATGACATGTACCCGCACAGCGTCCTTTTGCTGCCTTCAGTGTCTTTGTCTGTTGATTCTGTTCCATCTCAAGTCCAAGAAATCAATGACCATTTCTAGAATTATCTATAGCATTTGAATACAAATCTACAGATTCCTAGTCTAAAAAAAAAAGGTTTCAAATGTTGAAATGTAAAAGGTTTAAATTAGAAATGTAGTCTTTTAAGATTTTTTTTCTTCACTTTGCAAAATGGATTTTGGTTCCCGCTTTGTCTTCTTATGGTTTGATATCCATTTCCATTATATGGCTATACCATGATGAGAAACACAAAATGAGAAAAATTTACTACTCAAAGCTAGCAATATGTGTACATATAGCTGATATAGACATATAGGTAGCTATCGATGGTATAGGTAGCCTATGCTTTATTTGGTTCCTAAACTTGAAGACAAATTTGAAAAGGTTTTCATATAAACTGACGAAAGGACTGCTAACTGGGATGTTAAGGGGAAGGATTTTATTGTAGCTATGAAAGAGGCATCCGGAAAAGTCCGGAGCAGAGAGAGAAAGTAGACTGACCATGCCCAGGGCTATCTGTGGGAGACGGGAGAACAGCAGGGGATGGAGAATAGAGAAAGCACAGTGAGAGAAGCAGTGGGGGAAGGCGGGAGTAGCAGGGGTGTAAGGAGAAATGAATAGCTCAGGGGAGGGACGTTCGTGGGCTGGAAGGAGTTTGGTGTAGGAGAGGAGGGAAGAAGGGCTGGGATGCTAGCATGAGCTCTGACGAGTGCACGGGTACTGAGATACTGAGGGATCCCGGAGGCCCTGTGAGGTCTGGGATGCTAATAGGCACCACAGGTAGCCGTAGGTCCCTTCTGCCAGGGGGTAAGGAAAATGACTCTTTTTGGTAGAGGGGAACCGATTTCAATTTTTCTTGGAAATTCTGGCTTTTTAATCTAACCACCAGAAGTCCTCCTACAGTGCATGTTGAGTTCATTTCTGGACATATGGACCGCCTTTTTGGAGTTTGGGGAATTGGCGTTTCCTTTGGACCTGACTTTTCCTCGTTTTTAAAAGTTTGGATGAGGCTAACAGGTAGTAACACATGTATTATAATTACTAAGTATGAAACATAAATTATAAACTAGGAAGAAAAAAATTAAATACCTCCAAGTCATTCTGGTCAAGAAGGATGTTAAATGAGGTTTGGGGTAACCAGTAAGTGTCACGCCATCCGGTGTGTATGCCAAAGAGAAAAGGCCAACACACACATATATGCACGCACATGTTTTTTGTAGAGGTGTGTGCATGATGCTTCTATGTGAGTATGTGCATGTGTGAATATGTGCACGTGTGTGGCATGTGTGTGTGTGTGTGTGTGTGCGTGTGTGCGTGTGTTAGAGGGTACCTACTGAGAAGTCTGTGTCAAGATGAGTAATATTGAGAGCAGGAAGAAGGAAGAGGATCAGCATGGGATAGGAAAAGAGCCCAGAGGAGGGACTCTGAAGATCCTCATGGAAAGAGATGGCCAAAATGATTCTGGATGGGAGGTAGTCCAAATAGAAATCATTAGAAACAGTTGTCATGGGACGGGGACTGGGAGGTGATGGAGGATAGTTTACGAGGTAATATCTGCCTTGCCCCAGATAAAAGCTTATTCTAAAATTAAAAAAAAAAAAAAGATGAGTAAAATCATGTCACCTGTGCAGGTGTTTATTTAAAGACTCAATGGGAGTTGTCTCTAACCTATATAGCTGTATCTTGGATAAGAAATAGGACAGAAATTAGTTGTTAATGAAGACTGACCTTCCCCGTATCCATGTAGTGCACACAGCTGGTCCTGGAGCAGGCCAGGTATAAAGTGTGGATGGACATGAGGAATATTTAGGGAAGAAAGGAATTGACAGACACACTCAAGCCTTCCATTTTCAGGATAAGACAGAGAGGTTAGGATAGCTCCAGTTCAGCACACACACACACACAACACACACACACACACACACACACACACACACACACATACACACACACACAAACCTCATGCACCCACAGTGGAAAGGGCAGTTAAGACCCCTAAGCTACCCACAGCACAAGAGTCCAAGTGCACAGGACACTGCATGTAGTGGGTGCTTAAAGCAGACCTGGAGACCTCCTGTGATGCACTTGCTTCAGAGGTTGGCGTGGTTCACAGGCCAGGCTCCCACAAGCCTGAAAGCAAGCACTCAGAGATACACAAGAAGCACGTGAAGAACTATGCAAACACTTTCTGGTAAGTGTCACAGATCCAGAAAGTGCCACACGGCCAGCAGCAGCTTCCAGCTTGACTCCAGTCCAGACTCACACTGACGCTTCCTATGTGGTGACTGCCGGGTGTGGTGGCCCAGGCTTAGAGTCAAAGCAATTGGGGCAGCAGAGGCAGGTGAATCTCTGTGAGTTCAAGGCCAGGCTGGTCTACAAAGTGAGTCCAGGACAGTTAGCACTACACAGGGAAACCCTGTTTTGAAAAAGAAGAAGAAAAGAACAGGGAGGAGGAGGAGGCAACAGCAAAGAGAAGAAGAAGAAGAAGAAGAAGAAGAAGAAGAAGAAGAAGAAGAAGAAGAAGAAGAAGAAGGAGAAGAAGAAAAGGAAGGAAGGAAGGAAGAAGAAACATGGTGACCACTGTTAAAATCACTTCCACAATCATGTTGGGTGATTATTTGAGAAGAAAAGGGCTCTTGTTTGACTCATTAATTTTAAAAAGCATAGAAAAATGTGGTTTCATGTAAAGAGAATTCACATGTTAACATGTTCCAGCCTAGATGATAATAGAAGGCTGACTCTTCTGTCACAGTATAAGCCACATAAAATGAACACTTCCGTGGTCTTCCTTGGTCTTTCCGTAGAGTTTAATGTAGACACTGTTAGAGGCAGGACCTGATCCTACAGCGTTCTGAGCTCCGAGTTAGGTTATACAGAGGGAAGACTATGTGTGCACATGCATGTGTGTACATGCATGTGTATTTTGTGTGTGCATGTGCATGTGTGTGTGGGTGTGCCCATTCTCATGTAAATGCAGGCACAGGCACCATGCCTTGGATAACTTTGGTTGTTAGTTGTTACCTTCTACCTTGTGAGAGTCAGGATCTCTGTTGTTTTGAGCTTTATATGTCAGGTTAGCCAGCTCACAAACATCCTGGGATTCTCCTGTCTCCATCTTCCTTGCCCTCATAGGAGCTCTAGGAATACAAACAACTGATGCTACACATCTGGTTTTTAATGTGACTTCTGTAGATTTGAACTTAAGCTCTCAGGCTTGTACAGTAAATGCTTTGGCCATTGGGCCGTCTCTCGAGCCTTACATTTTTTTCAAGGAGAATGTAGAATAAATTTCATCATTCCCAACACTAATCTGTCTGTGAGACATTCTGGTATTGCTTCTCTATGAGCACCTGTAGCCTGAGTTCCCACTGGTGTTCACACACAACTGCATTATAATTTTAATAAGATCCTATGGTAAATATACTTGTGTGTGATATATGTATGTGTATAGCCACAGCACTGCTCTCTGTACTATACAGCTTGGTCACAATATCTACAGAAGCAGTCTTGTCTGTCACCAACGTTTTAATGTCTCTTGCTTGTTCAGCATGTATTAATGAACATCTTTTATATGTGAAAAGAAACTGTGCTGGTAGTTAGGAAGTAAACGTAAGCAAGAATCTATTATGTGAACACAGAACCACTCCCTATTTTTTTTAAATTCAATAGTACTTGATATTGGTGTTAGCAATATTACTTTCTAGTAAATGGTATGTGTTAGGTAAATAATCCAACGAATGCATAACATCCTTTTAAAAATTGGCCTTGGGCCTGGGGAGATGGCCCAGTTGGTAAAAAACAGCGTGCAACCTTGATGATCTGAGTTCGCTCCCTGGAGTTCATGCGAGAAGCTGGATGTGGTGGCATGCTTATGGAATCTATGCACTGCTGTGGGAACATCAGAGGCAGGGACAGGAAACTCTGACAGAAGCTTTGGGTCAGCCAATCCATATTACAGCAGCAAAACATAAGAGGCCCTGCCTCAGTGAGGTGAAAGGCAAGAACACACTCTGAAAAGTTGTCCTCTGGCCTCCTTTGTGCATACCATGGTGTGCCTGCATGTGTACAGGTGTGTGTGTGTGTGTGTGTGTGTGTGTGTGTGTGTGTGTGCGTGTGTGTGTGCCTGTGTGCACGAGCACACACATGTGTGCAGCTCCATATGAAATATGATTGCATCTGTGATACACTGAAAATGTAGCTGTTTGTGCTACTGTTTACTATGCATCTCCAGTGAAGGATGCTAGAATTCTTGACCCATCTCCTGACATTGCAACTATGTTACCACAAGCGCTGCTGAATCTAAACTGCTTGCTGTGGCACTGGCTGGGTTTTCTGTTTGTTCTCCCTCCTGGTGAGGGAAGGCGTTGCTTGCACCCAGTGGAAGGGGAGCCCCGGGGCTGAATGAAGTCTTGTCAGCGCCTCCCCACTTACCCACTGCCAGCACCATTTTTCTTGCCTTCTGAATTTTACCAACTATACTTCTGAGAGTGGGGCAGCTGGCAAGAAAGACCCCTTCTTCATGAGGCAGTGGCTCTTCTTGTTCCCAGATATCTTGACTCTGCAGAACAGGCCAGAACCCAAGGATCCTGATGAGAACTTCCACCCCCATACCCTATCATGCAGAGTAAGACAAGCCTTTACAATGTATCCTCCATTCATTTCCCCAGAATTCACAAGAACTTTTTGTTTTATTTATTTATTTAAACTGCTATGGATTTATATGCTTGTGGGTTTTTTTCCATCTTATGTGTATAGGTGTTTTGCCTGCATGTATGTCTGTGTGCACCTCCCCCCCCACACACACACACAGAGACCAGAAGAGGCATCAGATCCCCTGGAACTGAAGCTGTAGATCATTGTGGGACACGCTGTGGATACTGGGACTCAAGACCCAATGCTCTGGAAGAGCAGGCTCTTAACTACCAGCCATCTCTCTGGCTCCACAGGAGCCTTTAAGAGGGAGGCAGGGAGCACACTTCCATTTTTTTCTTTGCAGATACTTAGGAGGAAAACACACACACACACACACACACACACACACACACACACACACACACACACACGCCTCCCCACCTCACCAAACACACAAAGAAAAAGAAGACAAATGTTGGAAATGAAGACCTTACAGCTTCTTGCTCCACTCACAAAGGAACAATACTGCTGGCTTTGTCTGCTCACAGTAAAAAGCTGTAAAACCAGAAAAACATCTGTGAGGCAAGTGTCTTAAGTGTTGACTAACAATGCAGGGCGGTAATCTTCCAAAGGCGGATGTTCTTCTGCTGAAGACACTTCAGAGAACCACCTTGTCACTGCCTGGGCCTGGGACTAGAGTTGGTATTGGCAGCTGGTGGTCTTCCAGCTGGGTTCTGATAAACACTGGATTTCCAGCAGCCCAAATGAGAAAACACTGAGTGTTAGCTGAGACATGGCTCAGGGCAGGCTTTGTCCTACCTTCCCTACTGTTGTTAGGGAAAAGGGTGGAAAGCTTATGCTGGTCTCTAGCACTGTGTCCTCCTGAAACAGCTAAGCCCCCTCCCCTGTTCTGAGTTTCTTGCTCCAAACAGCAGCTTTCAGTTCTCTCTGGCCTCATGGACTCCACGCATGCTCTTTACACTGAAATGCTTATTTTATTCTATCTACTTAGACTGTTGGTTAAAAGAGCTACAGCTTAAAGGTAAAGAGAGACTGAGGCAAAAGAAAAGAAAGAGGCTTTTTCACACAAGCACTAATGACTGAAAAGCTGGAGTGGCTAAGTTCAAGCAACAGAAGACTTCAAAGCAAAGCAAATTAGCAGAGAGGAGGAAGGTATATAATGGAAATAAAAAGACTAGTTTGCCCAAGAGATAGTAATATTTAATGTGTTTCCATATAGTAAATTATCTTCGAAATGCTAAAAGACCCAGGAAGAATTACACAGGCCCTACTACTACACTGAGACTTTATTTCTCTCTCAGTAATTACACGAACAAGCAGGCAGAAAGGTTCAGTTAGGTGTGTAAAAAAGACTTGCCCAGATACGACTAATCTTCTCAGATTTGAATCTGTATTTTCCAGACAGTAATTGTTGCAGTCCCTCACAGATCTGTGTGCTTGAACATGTGGTTCCTGGCGCTAATGGTGTTGGGGGGTGGCGACTGTGGAACCTTTGGAAACTGAGGTCTAATTGCTGGACATATGCAGCTAGAGTGGGCCGTGAACAGCCCACAGAAGGCTCCTGACCAGCCCTCGCTACTGCCCACCTGCTGCTACACAGGCTCTGCTCAAGCAGATCTGACAGCCTTGCTTCCTCCATTGTAAGAGCATAGCCCATCAAACACAAGCTAAATAGATTCTTTCTCTCTGAGGTTGCTTTCGTGAGACATTTCTCACAGAGATGATACAAGCAACCAACACAGTGCTTCCATGTTAAATTTATACTAGAATATATTAACCATGTAAAATATTGGGCTTTATCATTTTTCGTACATGTGAAATATACACTATGATCATATTCAGTCCCCCTGTCTCCTCCACTTCCTGTTCCTACCCCCCCCCAAGAGTCTTTTACCCTAAGATGCCCCTCTATTTTCATGTGTTTCTTAAAAAACTAAATCTAGATTTCACATATAAAAGAAGATGTGAGATATTTGTCTTTCTGAGTCTGGGCTATTTCACTTATCATGGTAAGTTCTAGTTTCATCCATTTTCCTGCAAGTGATACAGTTTTGTTATTTTTATGACTGAATAAAACTCCATTGTGGGGATGCGCCACATTTATTTATACAGTTGTCTATGAGCGGACAGCTAGGCTGATTGTTTACGTTGGCTATTCTGATAAGTACAGCAGTAAACACAATCATTCGGGGATCTTGGTTCTATGCTGGCTTAAACTCCTCAAAGAATATACCCAGGAGTGGTATATCAAGGTCTTACACAGTAGTTGTATTTTGAGTGTTTTGTGGAAGGTCATACCAATACCCGTATTCTAGTGTCATCTTCAATTTCTTTCAGTATCTTAAAGCTTTCATCTCGGAAGTCTTTCATCTCTGTTGCAGGATTTTTGCTAGGTATTTTATTTTTCTATGAATTGACTTTTTCCCACTTTTATTCACAGAATGTTCATTGTAGATATAGAGCAGCTACTGATTTTTATATTCCTCTTTTATGTCTTGCCATTTACTGAAGATATTTATCAGGTTTAAGAGTTTTCTAGTGGGACCTTTAGGGTTTTTAAAATATACAGTTAGTTCTTCTGCAAGTAGAGATAATTTGACGTTCTTCCCTGTTTGTATCCCTTTTTATTTCCTTCTTTCATTTCACTGAGTCAAGAATCAGGCACAATATTGGCTGCTAAGCAAGAAAACCTTGCCTCGTTCCCCATCTAGTATTTGCTGGCTTTGGGTTTGTCATGAAAACTTTTATTACGTTGATATATATTCCTTTTATTCCTAGTTTCTTTTCTAATGGTTTGTTTATTTTTATTTCATGTGCATTGGTGTTTTGGCTATATGTATTTCTGTGTGGGAGTGTCATTCCCTGGCCCTAGAGTTACAGACAATAGAGATCTGTTGTGTGGGTGCTGGGAATTAACCCTGGTCTTCTGTAAGAGTAGTCAGTGCTCTTAATATCTCTTCAGCCCCTATTCCTAGTTTCTTTAGGGATTTTATCACGAAAGGATGTTGAGCTTTGTCAAAAACCTTTTCTGCATCTGTTGGGATAGTTGTGTGATTTCTCTCCCTGGGTCTATTTATTTGCTGCATTTCCTTGATTGATGTGCAATGTCCAAGCACATTTGTATCCCTTGATCGTGGTTTGTCATTTCTTCTATGCATCATTGAATTTGTTTTGCTAGTGTTTTGTTAAGAATTTCTGCATCCATGCTTATAGGCAATAGCATCCATCAATTTTCTTTTTGTCCTGTGTCCTTGGGTTTTGTTATCAGGGTCGTCACTGAAAGTCTCACTGAAAGAGTAAGATGGCTTCCCTTTCTGTTTTATGGGATGGTCTGAGGAACACTAGTGCACTATTTCTTCTTCTATGGTTTTGTAGAATTCTCTAGTAAATTTGTCTAGTCTTGGGTTTTTCCTTGTTGGAGACTCTTTAGTCCTGACAAAGACATGAACGTTGTGGTCACGCCTGGTTTTTGTTTGTTGTTTGAATATAGTAGTCATTCACCCTTGGCCTTCACATGCTTCTCTGGCTTGGTCTAGTCTGTAGGTGGCGCTTCTCACTGGGTTCTTCATTGGATTCCTTGAGTTTTTCTATTCCAACATTTCCATTTGTCCTTCCTTCCCCCCCCCCCCCCCCACCAAATCTTAGTCTCTTTCCAAATTTCTTATCTATCTTGATGATTTTTTTTTTCATTGATGTTACTGGTTTTCTCAGTTCTGGGCTTGGCTCTCTTCTTCGGGTTCTGAGTTGATTTCTTTACTTCATTCATCAGCTTCTTTGTATCTTCTTGGTGGTCACTTTACAAGTAAACTTTTTAATTCTTCATTGGATAATTTGCTTATTTCAGTGTCTTAGAGTTTATCAGTTGATAAATTCACTATGATCTTCTGGATGATCCAAGTTGTAGTGCTTTGACAAGTTTCTCATCATTGATTGTAATTTAAGGACTGTTGATTTAGATAGCTCTTCAGTTTTTTTCTAGGGATCTTCTTATTGATTAGCCTATTCTAGAGCGCCCAGCCTTTAGTGCTTTTTAGAGGGAAAACACTATAACATCAGCACCAACAAAATTAACAACAAATAGAAATACATGTAAAACTGACTTTGAAAATGCCTATTAGTATACCACCAATGGTCACAGAATTGAAAATTACAAGAACAATGTAGACTGTGTTATGAAGTTAAAAACTATTTTAGCTAAATGGAGAAATAAGTGAATGAAATAAATGGAGGCAGAAAGGAGAAAAACAAAAGAAGCTTAAACTTAAAAGAGAAAAAAAGATAAGATTATAAAGAATAAAAAGAGAAAAAGATTTAAAATAAAGAAAAACTTTCCAATAATAAAAACATACATAAACAAAATTATATGTGTAGTGAAGGGAATAACAAAACATAAACACAGTTCTTGAGACTGGTATGAAGTGACTTAAACTCACTTCACAATTGACCTAGCCTTGAACTCTTTCTTTTTTAATATATTTACTTTTATTTTATCAAATTTACATCCCGATTGTAGGCCCCTCCCACATCTCTTCCTGGTCCCACCTTCCCTTCCTCTTCCCCCTTCCCTTAGTCCTCCGAAATGAGGAGCCCTCCTCACCTACCATCTGGCCCCAGCCTAGCAAGTCTCATCTGGACTGCCTGTATCCTCTTCCTCTGTGGCCTGGCAAGGCTGCCCCAATAGGGGGAAGTGATCAGTGAGTGGGGAACAGAGTCTATGTTAGAGGTAGCCCTTATTCCCCGTACTATGGGACCCACATGGAGACTGTGCTGTCTGTAGACTACATCTGAGCAGGGGGATTAGGTCCTCTCCATGCATGGTCCTTGGTTGGTACATGAGTCTCTGCAGGTTCCTCTGGGCCTAGATTTGTTGCCTCCGTTTTTCTCCTTGTGGAGCTCCTGTCCCCTCCAGGTCCCTCTACTTCCCAACTCGTCCATAAGAATCCCTGTTCTCTGCCCCAAAGTTTGACTGTGAGTCTCAGCATCTGCTTCTATCCCCTGCTGGGTGGAGTCTTTCAGAGGACCTCTGTGGTACGCTCCTGTCTTGTTCCCTCTCTTCAAGCTATTTCTTGTGATTGGATTAAAGGTTTGTTCTGTGTGATTGACTCATAAAACTGTAAGTGATAAGGCAACGGTGAAGCAGCACCAAACCTCCTAGCAGATAGGTGGATGCAGTCGTTTATCCACACCCCCCCCGCCTCCCCCCTCCCTAGACTCTAGGCTAGCCATCTCCAAAGGTATGAGTGGTACCATTCGTTCCTATTGCCCACACTTAGGGGCTAGCTCATCAGCGTCCGGCATGCTCAGTTTCCCCACTTCCTCCCCGAGCTCTCTGTCCCCTGAGCCAGTGGTAGGGTGACTGAACGGTTCTTGTTCCACCTTGCAATTCTTACTTAGGCTTTGGGAGGTAGCTCAGTTTTAAATAGTTTTTCATAGTTTCATCCTCTAAGATAAAACCTGATCACAGCCCTCTGAGTCACGGGGAGTGACAAAATGGAGCAACTTCCAGCATTGACGACTTGTCCTGATAAAGGAGTCATTGTCTCCCAACTGGGTAGAGGCTTGTCAGGGCTGTGTGAATATAACCAGTCTCCCCTTACCAGGCAAAACTGGCTTACCTTTTGAATGAGGCTTCTACTTAACCATTTCTAGCTTGGCTAAAAGATGCTGAGAGCCTCACTGGACCTGAATTTCAGGCTCTTATGGGATGTCCAAGGAAAGAACTTGTGTAGAAGTGATAATAACAAAGGTGAGGCTTATTTAATATCAAACACTGTTCATTCAGCTGTTGATTCTTCACAGCAAAGCTAATACTATGATTGTTAAAAACAGCTGGAGGGTCAGGGAGAGACTCAGAAAAGATGAGCGTTATGAGGTGCTCTATCTTGAGGAGCCGAGATAGGGATCACCAAGGAGCCCAAGACTGAACAACTAGAGAGTTAGGTGACTTAATAAAAGGGTGATAGAGCAGGACATCAACTCAGTCACAGAGTGAACAAAGTAGTGTGTGCACCCTCAAGTTCATTTCTTTCCTGTTAGGAAAGTATTTATGAATTTTTAGCAACTGAGAAAACAGGAAACTGCTACAGAAAGTTTCTGGAGAAGATGTGACCACTAGGTCCTCAGCTTTCAATCTGTACATCTGTCTGTTCTACTAGGATAACAAGGGGCCCTTTACAGCTGCTATCTTGCCTGTGTTATCAAGCATTGAGACCGGGAAGTTTTTGAAGGACCAGGAGAGGGTTCAAGTCCTGTTTTTGATGATCCAAGGGATTGATTGGTGGATCTTACCTTGAACCACTTCTTCGGAGCCACCCACCTTCAGCCTCCTTGGTCTACAGGCACTTGACCCAGGCTGGGTTCTCAAAGCTGAAAGCACAATAGCGGATGCTTTCAAGCTCCCATTTGTGTCCTTTTGGGGCCCTCCTTGGAGCCACACAAACATCTGCATTCCCTACACTACAGAAGCCGCACAATGCTTTAAAGGCTCTCAGAAAATCTACACGACAGTTAATATGATTTAAGCCTATATTTAAATTTTATGAGACTCATTTTCAAGGCTAATAACCCAGTTTACTGTGCACAATATCAAATGCAAATTTTATTACTGACTTGGTAAAATCCAAGACGATCATCATTAGCATATCTCCCCTGCATCACCCTTTTTAGGCAAAAGGTGCACCAGGAGTAACAGTGGGAGTTTTTATATGTGCTGTAAATTACAGTTACTATCTCATTAGATAAACACATTTAAAATCAGGTTATCATTCACTTATATATCAGAAAGTTGTTTGTTCAATTGCAGCTAGTCTCATATTCTAACATATGGTGTATGGAAGTCTTAGGCTAATAAAATTTCAAGGTACAGGGAGCTGGTGTCTTGGAAGAAACTGTTTCTGCTCCTTGAATGGCTCAACATAATCTGTAATTGCTTTGAAACAATTACGCAGCAGGCTGTTTTGTACTTAATAGTATTTACATCCTTGGTTTTATTAGCAACAAAATGTGAGTGGAACTTGTGAAACAGAAATTAATTTTTCCACTAAAGGGTGTAAACTTTGAAATGAAGACTCCGGCAGATTGAGAAACAAAAAGCATAGGAATCTGTTAGATTCTCATGTCTAGAATTTCTTTATATTGTGACATTTTATTATGATATCTCTCCTTAACCATTTCTGCAATTATATTTTAGAAAACTCATAATATCCAGCCTCTTCACTTTAACTTGTATTTTTAACGACACACTGCTTCCTAGGACTTATAATATGTTATTCTTACTGTGAAAACTGGATTAGCCCTGGATAGCTCACTACAGGAGGATTTTGAACTTCTTTCCCAAAGAAAGTCTTAGTAAGGCTCAAGTATAGCGCTTCTGTGGGCACTTAACTCACATCTCAAAATGAGCAAGAGCTCAACTTTCTTCGAACCTAGAGAATTCTTATTAATGGGCAACACCTAATGATAATTATCTTATGTTAATATTTCCACAAAGCCCATGTAAATCTTGGGGACTGTGTTGGTCATTATAGGTGTTATGGAGAGCTGTGCACAGAACCATTCATCTATAAAGAGAAGACACACAACACACAGTTGCAGGATTCTTATGAGAATTCAATTAGCTGGATTTCAAAATAAGAGCACAGGGCCCGAGATGGTTCCGCAGGGAAAGGTGCTCTACACAGAGCCTTCCAAGTCTGACAACCCAACTTCCATCCCTGGAAGCGATGTGGTGGGAGGAAAGTGGCGACTCCTGAGAATGACCCTCTGACCACCACACGTTTGTCTAAGTGTACACATACACACATGTAAGTTTCAAACTAAAAGCAAAGGCCTTCCTGCTGAGTCATAGGTGGGTGTAGCTCACGACCAATGACTCAATGAGTTTTGTTTGACTTAACACCCAACACGGCACAGAAGCACAGTACCACAGCTTCCACCGCACCTGCGCTTTCCAGATCACTCTTTACCTTTGAGTCATGAGCAATCCTTGGACAGTTACTGATGTAAACCAAGGTTGCATTTTGACTTTTCCATTTGTGTTGCATTTTTGGTAAAAATGGTGTCTGTTAGCACCCGTACTGATGTAGAGAGTGAAGTCTCTCATAACTTGTATATTTTTGCATACAATTCAAGTTCATTTATAGAAACCAATGAAAAGAAAAAATTCATAACTTTGTACCTTCATGTGAGGTTATTTTTGGTGTACTTCTTTCTCCACATAGGTGTGTCTATAAAACATACATCTCTTGTACCCATGTACAATCTATCCTGTGAAACATGGACACATGACGCTACCATCAGCTATACAGAACCCCCTTCCATCTAACTTTTATACTTGATAATGAACGTTGTGATATGCTATCAGAAATTTTTGAAAGACTAGTTTTAATGTTTATCTATAATGAAAAAGTTAACAAAACTTATTACAATGAGTAGTAAGTTGGCACCTTAAGGTCCTTTTTATAGAGAATGAAGCATCTCTTTTACTCCTGCTTGGAAGCCACTTCTTTCGAGAGTCTAGACAAATGTCTTTTGACCAGGCCACACAGCTTCCCCAAGGACCTAATTTGGAAGGTGAGTTTGAATGGGGTCCCAAAGACTCCTGGGCATCCTACTCGTGGGCGTGTGTCTACGGAAAGACTCAGAGCTCTTGGAATCAGCCCTACCAGGTCTCAGTCTTTCTATTTGAAAGGGCAGTGAGGCTATTATTAAGAGATGGAGAAAGAATTAATTCCTTAAAACATAAAGTAAAAAAAAAAAAAGCCTTCAAACCATTTAATTAATGATCAGCATTTTAATGTACCAAGAGAATCCTGGCTATCCCATGTTGTGCAAACATGCAGCACCCCAATCCTGTCTATGGAGACATACATGTCTTCCTTTAGCTGACAGGCTGGCCATTGTTTAAAACAACAAACACTTGCTAAACAGCAAGCAAGATCCAAGTTAAAGGCACCAAAAATCTCCAAAGTTAACTGAAGACTTAGTCATTTCAGACATCCCTTTCTGTCCTAAGTCTCTTAGACAGTCCTTTTCCATGTCTTCAAGACTAAAATGCAATTTAATAATTTCAGTTAAAACTTGTACATACAAAGCTGTCAGATAGCATAATTTTAAAATCAATTCTATTATCATGTTTCACAATAACAGCCCCCAAAACCCATCTCACAATTTCAATGTAGGGAGAGCTTTTATATTAATAAAACTGTCTGTTTATATTATAATACTAATAGGCTAAAAATGACCCAAAACCATTTTTCTCCAGGGAAATAACCTAGAGGCTTTCACTGGGTGCCCCTCTGTGTACTATGGCACATCTTACACCCATTACCAATTCCAGGTAAGAATTTACCTTCCCTAAACTTGAAGTTGGGAAAACATGCATACCATTGGGTCTTACAAGTGACTCGGTCCCACACCTAAATATCATCACATTGCAGGTTTCATTCAGTGAAAGAAAAAACAAAAACAAAAACAGACAAAAGCAAACAAACAAACAAACAAACCAAGACAAAACATCTCTCTGACTTGGTTCCACTACTTAGTCCCAGAATAAATCACTGTTTAATCGGTAACCCTCATATCTGCCTTAAACTTAGTTTTTTTTTAAAGGCCCTTTTATTTTCTGTGTGAGAGGGTGGGTTAGACACTGTCTCTGTGGGATGAAGTAAAGGAGAGGGGTTGGAGTGAGAAAGTACGAACGATGCAAAGAGAAAAAGAAGGAAAGCAACAAAGTGAAGAGGTAGGACAGCTGAGGGTGTGGAGAAACAGAAACATAAGGACAGAAATAAAAGAGCAAAGCACAGTTCCAGCCAAGCTCTCTCTAGTACAGGGAGTAAAGTAGAAGCCTCATTCAAAAGGTAAGGCAGGTCTGCCTGGTAAGGGGAGACTGGTTATTCACACAGGACCAGCACACAGCCCTGACAAGCCTCTACCCAGTTGGGAGATAATGACTCCTTTATCAGGACAAGTCGGCAATCCTGGAAGTTGCTCTATTTTGTCACTGCCCGTGGCTTAGAGGGCTGTGATCAGGTTTTATCTTAGAGGATGGAACTGTTAAAAACTATTTAAAACTGAGCCACCTCCCAAAGCCTAAGTAAGAATTGCAAAGTGGAACAAGGACCGTTCAGTCACCCTGCCACTGGCTCAGGGGACAGAGAGCTTGGGGAGAATGGCAAACTCACATTTAACCAATCACCAAGTCTGACAAATTGTGCTTCATTTAATTTCATTTTATTCCATGATCCCTAAGGCAGCTGTTCCTTAAATCCAGCTTCATCATGCCTGGATCTCTGCAGTAGCCTCCTACTCAGTCCCTTGACCCACCCAATACTTGACCACATGGTACTTGCCTGAGTCGTCTTCAAAATTAAAAAAAAAAATTAATCAGCTCTCAAACAGAAGGAATGTTAATCCCTCACAGAGCCCTCAAGACTATATAAATTCTGCAGTGTTATACTCTCGCATTACTCATCTCTGTGTGGCTTCTCAGTCCAGACTCTTTGTTGGTTGGTTGGTTTTGTTTGTTTGGTGGGGGGGGGGGGGGAGGTTCAAGACTGGGTTTCTCTGTTTTAATTCTGGCTGTCCTTCCTGGAACTCACTCTAGAGACCAGGCTGGTCTCAAACTCAAAAAAGTTCTGCCTGCCTCTGCCTCCAGAGTGCTGGGATTAAAGGCGTGCGCCTCCGCCGCCGCCGCCGCCGCCGCCGCCTCCGCCTCCGCCGCCGCCTCCACGGCCGCCTCCGCCGCCGCCGCCGCCTCCGCCTCCGCCGCCACCACCACTGAGCTTCAGCCCAGGCTCTTTAAGATTCCTATTTTGTGCTCAGGATAAGCAGACTATTCTCTATGCCCCAATCTAACCACTGCCTGTTTTGGGAGTTTGCAAACCAGGAAACATTTTCACAGTTTTAAATGTGAAATCTTTCAGGGCATCAGAGATGTCTCAGCAGTTAACAGCACCTACTGATCCTGCAGAGGACCTGGATTCTGCTCCCAGCACCCACATGATAGCTCACAACTCTTTTTCTCTTCTGGCACCTGCAGGCATCGGGCATGTATGTGGTGCACATATGTAATGCAGACTAAACGCTCGTATCTGCAAAATAAAAATAAATACATCTTAAATGTGAACTCTAAAAACAAATAACTACAAAAGAAGGACAATTAGCCTTTCATCAAAAACCAACTACTTGACAAGTTTGGAAAGACAGCTCTTAACTGTGATTTACAGGACAATATAAATATTTTCTAAGTATTAATTAACTCGACATGTTATCTGTATTTAAGACACCTTCTCAGAATAATGTGAGTAAAAGAGAACAGTTATATAATATTCAAGCTCCCTCCACTATAAGTGTGCAGTCCTTTTAATGCAACCCTTTACATCAATTTAGTGAACAAGTGCTTGTTGAATGCCTGTTGGAGCATTCTTCTGCATGACCTACAGAGCAAAGAGTCCCTGCCCGGGTGTCCTTAAACACTTCCTATAGATCTCGTCATCCTCTCAACTAGAGGAGACTTTATGAAGCTATAGCATCTTATTGATTGTCAAGATTCCCTGTGCTCTACCACTAGGAAGCTTTTAGCTCCTTACAGCAGAAATGGATTCCATAAAACGCATCTCTACCTTTCCCCCCTTTTCTCTGTAACGCTTGTCCCAAATCTTGTAATGGACAAGATTTACAGAGAAGAGAGAAAAGAGAAAAAATTTCAGAAAAGCTCTTAGGAGGGTTTAGGAGGCTCCCACAAACAACAGGCCATGCAAAGGAAAGATATCCTATAGCAGATCCCCCTAAATCTGCATAACTTTGCTTGCTTCAGTCATAGGTAAACGGGTTCCACCTATTGTCAGTTGGTTCCCTATGAGCTGCTGCTATTCCATAAGCTGACAATGGACTATGATAGAGAACTGGTTGAAGTTAACTTTCACCACACCTCTCCAAAGCACTTTTATCTAAAGAGTCCTGTTATGATGGAATCAAGGAGGGAGGGTGGAGAACCTAGCAATTATTTAAATCATAAAAAAAAAAAAAAAAGTGAAGAAACTTAATCTTCCTTTAAAAAGAACATGGGAATGAGCTGGGCGTGGTGATGCAGCCTAGAATCCCAGCACCTAGGAAGGAGGTGGGGGAAATCAAGATTACCCTCGGGCTCCATATGAAGTTTAAGGCCATGCTGAGTTATATGAGACCCTGATGTTCAAAAACCAAAACCAAAACCAATGGGGCCTAGAGAGATGACTCAGTGGTTAAGAGCACTGACGGCTCTCCTAGAGAACCAGATTTAATTCCCAGCCCCCACAAGGCAGCTAATAACCATTTGTTACTACAGTTCTAGGAGATCTGACTCCCTCTTCTGGCCTCTGTAGGTATTGCACAGACATGGTGCTCAAATGTACATCCAAGCAAAACACCCAGACACATAAATTTTTAAAAAACTAAAACATCAAAAGTCTCAAAACTTATCTACAATTTGTTTTGTCTAGATTTAATATTTATAGCTGTATACATATATGTGTGTGTTGAAATTACGTATTTCTTTTAAAAGCCAGAAGGAAAGGTATTTTTAAAAGATTGGAAGAAAAAAAGTTTCAGAGCTTGTACCTTGAAAACCTACATGTTTTGTTCTATTTCCATCCAACTTCTACCACCACCACCAGCTACTACAACAAACAAGGACAAGCTTCTGGGGAACAGCTAACTAGAGACTGCCATGGCCTAAGAATTTCTTACTGTCTGAAGCAGGCGATTCCCCATACTGGCAGCCACCAGCTAGGCTCGATTGTCAATGCGGTTTCCCAAACTAGGATAGTACATGTTGTGCTGGATGCATTTCTCCACTCAGGGTTAAGCCTTACTTAACAGCATTTTAAAGATCAGAATGTGTGTGCAAACATTTGGGGTCGACACATCCAAGTGACAGCTGCTTCTGAAAAAGGTGCTACTCTATAGATTTCACCAATTCTGATCATACACAGTGGACTGCTATAAACAGCAGCCCTCTGAGAAACTTCCTCCACTCAGGTGCCCAGCCAGACAAGGAAGTGAATGCTTACAAACATGCCTATGCCATGCCAGTGACATGTTGGAAATAAGCTAGGACGCAAAGCGTACCGTCCTGTGATGGTAGCAAGTGTTCTGGCTCCAGAGCCACACTCTGAGGCATATATTCACCTATGTCTTCAAAACACATCCCCAGTATTTTTTTTTTAAAGGAAATGGCACATTTTTTGCACAGACTCTAACTTTAGTAGGGGCTAGGATAAAAGTCTGTCTACGTTGGGCTATCTCTGCTGGTCAACCCCAAAGGGCCAGTCTCAGGTCTTTCTATGCCCTTATCCTTTGATTTTAACCTGAGGAGGTTTTCAAAACTGTCTGTTTATCAACAGACTGAGTCCATTGCTCAGTAGGAATGTGGTAGTTAACCACTTATTGGCAAAGGCGGTTGTGTTTCAGTCCATCATTTTCCTTGTAGAATGGTACAAATTTGAAGGTTTTTGAGCCAAGCGGGCGAGTGATTTTCTGTATTTGTCTTGCAGCTTTCCTTATTGTGCAGCCTTTTATTTGGAAACAGTGACTGCTTTCTGCCATTCGCTTAATGAGTTTGACGTCATTCCTTTGGGCATCAGATTGGAGTAATAAGAGGAACAAAAAGTCACATCGCTCTGTTCCTACTGCTATAAACAAAATTGCATGAAAAAAACTAAGGCCAAAAAATAAGTATTTGAAAATGCAAATGCTTTTCAGAATGAAAACCGAATTCCAGATACGCTGCTCTGTTGTTTTCCAATTTGTGTCATTAAATTTTGATTCTGTGGGAAAAGGGTAGAAGGAAGTAGGCAACAACAAACAACTGCTTTATAGCCAGTTCAACATTCCCATCCAGCATGCACGTCCTCCCAAATATGGGAATTAATTAGCACAGACGGTGGGGTAAACAGATGGGTAACTCAGACAAAGGAATAAAACTTTGGGGCGGACAAATAGATGAGACCAACCACTTACTGTAAGGCATTCTGTGCAAATAATGCCAGCCATTGACTTTCTCATAGGATGGTTTGCTGGTATTCTGCTGGCTGTTTGATGAGTAAACAGTTATTGAGCTATCCTCATGTTCAAGGCTCTGGCGCATAACACCACAGTGCTGTGCCTGTTGTCATGTACCAACTCTTCTGAATGCTGGCCTTTTGGGTCTGTGCTTCCCACCACTCTGAATTCTGCATCTGTCAATCAACTGCTAATAAGAAATGTTGGGAAGGGGGGAAAAAACTTGTATCCATACTGAAAATGTACATTGTTCTTACTACTATTGCCTATACATTATTTGCATGGTATTTCCATGGTGTTATGTATTGTTAGTAATCTAGAGCTGAGCGAAAGTATGCGAGGGGGCCATGCATAAGTTCTATGTAAATACCACATTATTTTACATAAGCGACTTGGGTATCACAGATTTTGGTACACTGGAGTGGCCCTAAAACAAATCCTCCATACAGAGGGATGGCTGTACTTAAAAGAGAGCTAACAGAGCATAAAATGTGGCCCCTTAGGTCTTCCTAATTGCTGTTCCATTTGTATGGACAATAACTCACTTAACAATAGAAAATCTATATATTATACATACTCCAGGACCCATCTAGCCGCCTGTGAGAGTGGGGACAGGCAACCATTCCTTTGACCAAGTTGTCTGCAGTTAGAGTCAGACTTCTACCCTATTTCCTGAGTATAAAACTATTGACACTTCCTGAGTTGGTATGTGACCTCACCTTCTGCCCCTGGATTTTCAGAGGGCAGGGGGCATGGGCATTGGCCAGGGTAGGATACTGCAGAATCCAGAGAATTAAAAGCAAGTAAATCTAGGCCTTCATTATGCTGCTTGGCTTTCTCCTGAGGGCATCCTAAGGCCATAGTCTGTTAGGTAGCCCTCTCCCCTACCCTCAACCTCTGGTAACCTTTCTTTTGCCTCCTCTGACAGAAGTAACCATTAAACCAGGGCCAGATGTCATTATTTCTCCCAGGGTGTTGCAGTATCCATTGTTTTCCTTGAGCCTTGCCCACACTTTTGTTAATTGCCCCTTTTAAAGCCCTCTACAAATTTCTCTATTGGGCTACGCTATATCTTTCCTGCATACAACTGTAGGTACTAATGTGATGACTCCTTGAAACTAAGCAGGATTAATATCAGAAAATGCCTTTTTTTTTTAATAAAAAAAAATTGACACCCCTTTTGATATTCACAGCTTTCTTCCTTCTTCCCCCCCCCCCCCTTTTGCCTCCCATCAGGACCAGATGGTAAAAGGCTGGGTGCCTCCTTTCTTGTTTCAGATCACACAATCCCTGGCTGCTGAACCTTCCACCAACTCTACCCCGGCCACGACAAAGCCAGGACTCTGAGCCAGTATCCCTTCACTATTCCAATGCTGCCTTTGGACCTGCTGGGTGCCTGCCCACTCCCTCAAGAGAGTGAATCATAAACCTTCCTGTTCCCTCTGCGAGCACACAAGGCCTCACAGGACTTTCTGCCAGAAGCAAATTTAGAAAGACCGAGTACTTTCTGTCTCTGTGGCGTGACTAACAGTGGTACTTTCTGTCTCTGTGGTGTGCCTAACAGTGGTTTTTACCAGTTCACCGTGAATGAAGTTCCACTGAATTTACACACAAAGGCACAGAGTGAAAGCGCCAGTGTCCTGACATTCCAGTCAGGATGCGTGTAGCCTGCTGACCTCCTCCTCACACTTCTCAGTGTAAGTCATGGGTGCCCTAAGAGATGGACCAAAGAAGCATCAACAGTATAAGGATATTCTCACTCTTCACTCTATGTTTAGCAACTTCTCCAAAAGATTAAAAACATCACACTGACAGTTTTCTGTTCGTTTCCTTTGCTTGTAAATCATTAATTGTTCTCAGGCTAACTTAAGTAAAAGATCTAGGAAAATTGGATACAGGGATAAAAGCTGTGGCCAGGCCTCTCTGGGGACACTGCCATCTACTTTCATGCAAATCCTTCATGTATGCAACAGCCTAGAAAAATCAGCAAACTGCTGCCTACTTTAGAACCTTCTGGAAGGCTCATTCTTTTGCCTGGAGCACCTACTTAGGTAGCTGCTGCCATAGTTTCTAGGGATTTTTACATGCTACTTCTACCGGGATACCTGCCTACATCTATCTCTTAATCATATTGTGTTACAATGGCTCAAGAGAATCTGGGTCATATCTTCTAGTTGTCAAATTATATATACATACATATAATATCATATATATGTGAATATATATAATATATATCATATGTGTGTATATATATATCAGATATCCAGACAGATTTTAATTTGAAATACACAGAAGAACTTTTCTAGTATAATTATGCACTACACAATATTTTCACACTCTGGTAATTCTTCCATGATTTTCTTCAACACTGAGCATAGAGCTAGTGCATGGTGGGCATGCAGAACTGAATCCACAAGTGTGGGGCAGGTGAGTTAGATGCTGAACCAAAGGGATGGACTATGAGGACATACAAGCAACACGTCTCACACACTTCACCACTATGGCACATCCATGAGCAGCAACCGGAGTAGCAATTAATAGAAGTAAGCAAATGTTGCCACGTAGATGGAAAAGGAGAGAATCAGTGATGCAGGGTTCAGAAATAAAGCTCAGTGACTTAATGGTGATAAGCAAAACTTTATTCTAGATATATTATGTGATAATATTTCTAATATCAAATATTTCCTCCCCAAATGGGAGCTGGACAAATGTCCCAACTCCCACCCCTGGCACCACCTGTGTGTGTGTGTGTGTGTGTGTGTGTGTGTGTGTATGTGTGTGTGTGTGTGTGTGTGCATGTGTGTGTGCATGTGTGCACATGTTTTGTTGTTTTTGCTTAAATACAAATAAAACACGTACATGGTCTGGACTGTGTAGAAGGGAGAAAGTGAGCACTGGCTTCCATTCACCCTTGGCTTCCTGATTGCAGACATGATGTAACCAGATGCTTCAAATTCCTGATGTCTTGACTCTTCTATCAATGACAGACCACAGGTTAAATAAAATCTGTCTTTGTTAGGTTGCTTTTGTCAGGATATTTTATCAGAGCAACAGGAAAAGGAACTAAGTTTGAACAGCAAGGGGTGGGCATCCAACAATGAGCGTGCACTCTGGAGAAGCTGAGAGCTTCAAGGGTTCAGCTCATAAAGCTGGACACCCCCAGGAGCTGCACGCTGATGCCCAAAGTCCAGAAGTTCCCTGGGAAGTCACTGGTGTTGGGTTATCATTGGGAAGCGGAAGAGTCTAGATTTGGAAACAGTACAGGAGGCAGCAGCATCAGCTTCAGCAGCAGAAGGTTCTCCTGCTCAGAAGAAGCGCTGAAGGCAGACGCACACCACGTTTTCCTTGGAACTCTTTATGTCTGGGTTGCCCATTAAGATACCCACTTTGAGGGAAGTCCCCCTTCCTGATTAATCCTCCTTGGAAATGCTCTTCTGGGTGATTCTAAATCCTGTCAAATTGGCAGTCAAAAGCACCATTACTGTGGTTACTAATAAGCATAGCATCCATTATCCTGAAGCTAGATCATAGGATGGTATACTGGATAGTTTTATGTCAACACAAACTAAAGTCGTTAAGCCTCAGATAAAAATGTGTAAGATACTCCAAAGCACCAAGTACAATTTCATTGTTAAGTGTAAATGGCTCCTACAGGCCAAGTGAACACAGCTAAGATTAAAGGACCTATTACTACCTTAGGACAGTAAAGTAGGAAATTCTATTAAAAAATATAAATACTGTGATATTTACAGGATTGCTTTCCAATCCTCTTCCCTGTATCTTATAAACCTGACCTTCAAGTTTTTACCATCTGAGAGCTTGGAGCTCTCTCTGTCTCTCTCTCTCTCTGTCTCTCTGTCTCTGTCTGTCTATCTCTCTCTCTCTCTCTCTCTCCCTCTCTCTTTGTCTCTGTCTCTCTCTGTGTGTCTTTCTTTCTCTGTGTGTCTCTGTCTCTGTCTGTCTGTCTGTCTGTCTGTCTGTCTGTCTGTCTGTCTCTCTCTCTCTCTCTCTCTCTCTCTCTCCCTCCTTCCCTCCCTCCCTCCCTCCCTCCCTCGCTGCCTTACTGCATTCTGGGTCTTCTGGGTCCTCAGGTTGTGAAGGGGTCAGATTATGTACTTGCCTTTGTTCTAGAAGAGTTGGGAGCTTTGTGGGTAGAAAAGAGGATAAAGGACATCTATTAGTTACTTTAACCATTGCTATGACAAAGCACGTGACAAAAGCAACTTTAAAAAGAAGGATTTATTTTAGCTCATGGGGAGAAAGCATGGTGACAGGAACATGAAGTGGTCACACTACTCTTGCAATCAGAACATGAAAATAAGCTACCATGGTAGACAAATGGACCTCATAGGCCTCACATGCAGCATGTGAGTGGGATCAATGACTGTTACTGAGGAAAGAAAATGCAGGCCATGAGGTCAGAAAGGCCTGGACTCAGCACTCTTCACCCAGCAGTTCTGGCTCACACTGAGAAAGCCAACTGTTCAATTTTCATGGATTTTACAATTGTTTAACATGGACTTTGTTAATAATTAAGTTCCATATAAAAATTATATTAAAAATAAAGGAGATAATTCAAAAGTCCGCCATTTCCCAATTTGGTTACTGATATTTATGCTCTATGCTTATTGATGTTTTTACTATAAATTAAAATCCTAGGTCATGTATATTATTGTACAGCTTGTTCGTACACCATGTTCTCTGAGTTGGTAGCTTGAAATTGCCCGTGGTAATATATTTAAACTGTGTACATAGGCAAACACTACAAATTATGCCTTGATTTATTGTTTTGTTAATTACCTAAATTTAAAGGGTGATGAGTAGATTGTTAGACATGCAAATTAAATACAAAATTGTGTTTTATCTGTCAGTGATATATTGTGAATAGAAGAAAGAAATGAGAAACATTCATTTGTTATTCAAAATTTTCCAAACAACTTAGTGAAGAGACATTGATGAAGTAATTTTCCAGTATGAGTCTATTATGCTTCATTTTTTTCTGACTTATCATAAACAAAGGTATTATTCCATATTCATGTTGGTCGTATACATATGATTCTACTTGTTAACTTTTCACCAGCATCCTCATTGCTTCTACTTCAAATTCAACAGCTAATGCCACTCAGAGCATGGTCGTGGGAACAAACTCCTAACTAACAGTGCATGTGGAGCAGCCAGAGCAGGCTCTTCCTCAACATCCTCACTTCTGTTTCTTCTTGGGCAATAATCAGTCCTACTTTCTTAGATTTATATACTTAATTTCTGTGGAAATTTTTGCACATAGCAAACATCCCAAAGATAAATGGCGAACACTGAAAATCAGTCTCACCAAACATCAAGTCCCTCTCTTCCTCTTAGAAGGCGTAGCTGGCCAGCAAGCTCCAGGGATGCTACCGTCCCTGTTTCCTCAGTCGCACCATCACTTACACATCTGTATTGAAAGTCTGAATGCAGATCTCTGCGGTCGGGAAGCAGGTGCTTGACTCACTGAGCAACCACACACACCCCCACCCCACTCCCCGCCAGCCTGTGACTATGTATTTCAGCACAAATGCTGGTATATTATAAATACCTTCTCGTGCTTTACTGACTAAAAGTATCTTACAGAGCTTAAGATGATGTGGATAGTTCAGCAATAACCACACACAGTATTGTAATAAGTAACCCACTAAATAGTCTAAAGATCAGTACAGTATAGAACCTATCAGTTCTCTATTGGTACGTATTTAAGTTGTTTCTTTTCTTGTATGCTTAACATGACGTATCCTCACTGTAATGAATGCCTTTGTAGCTGTCACCTCCACATCTCTACTGACTGCATAGTGTTTTGTCATTAAAACTGTTTATGGAGGAGGATAACTTTGGTGTTGTATTTAATGATGATCAGAACTAATTCAACCAACCCACTAAAATGTTTACTGAATATTGACTGAGACCAGCACTACCATTTTAGTTGAGTATTAACTATTAGTGCAATGTATCCCCCTTTTACTTTAAAAGTAAGTAGATCAGTAACCTGGAAGGAAAATTTTTCTTCTTATCTTTATAGAACAAAAAAAAATTATATGCTACTTGACAAAGGAAAATTAAGAACAAAAACTGAAGCAATTGAAGTAATCTAGGGCACTTCGATTATGTATGTGAATTACTTAAAAAATTTTTTTGTAAACAACCATCTCTGAAACAATATAACCACAGCAAAACTGTATCAGTCTTACTGCTGAAGTTATGACTTCAGCATGTAGTCTCCTTTCTTCTGACATCTAACTCTCTCTCTCTCTCTCTCAGTCTCTTGTATTCGCATAACATTCCACAGAAAGCAGTCTCATATCCCAACACAAGAAATTTACTCTAATGTGAAAATCCCTGTCTAGTACATGCTCTAGATGTCACCCTATGGCAGTCTGGAACCACATGCATGAAATCTTCTGTGACCTCCTGCAAAGAGCCAGCTTGAATTGTAGACACCAGTAGGATAGGATGTTTCATTTGTTTTGTGAGCAGGGCCACTGCCTCCTTGACTTTATTTCTCTAAATGACGATGACATCCACTCAAAACTTGTGTTGCTATAAGAATAGATAGAGTTCTCTCTAAAATAATCATCGATTCCACAAGAATTGGCCATTAGAAACTGTGAGCTGCCTGGTCCGTGTGCTGCCTGGCTCTCTATGAGCAGGCGGTGCTACAGCAATTGACACACTGTCCCAAATCCCTTTATGATGGTTATGGAAGGTCACAGACTGTCATATACAAAGGATCCCAAAGAAACTGAACTTGGAACTTTTCTAGGCAGTATTAGAAGTGGGGAAGAAATGGCATCTTGATTTTATTGGCTTGCCAGGTTGAGGGGATAGCCACGGCTTCCAAATTACAGCTGATAGTTTCCCACTAAATTATTCATCACCCTCTGCCCTGCAGCATTGATGTCTTCTATTTCTCAGTGTCACTGGATTTGGCTAAAATAAAGCAGGATGATGCCTGACCACCCCCACCATGGTATAATCCTTTATCATCAGGGTGGCTTAAGTAATTTAGGTAAGGGGATGGGGTATCTTATTGCTTAGGATTCTAAAATTGGTCTTTGACAGTACCTACAAAGTTCCCAGGCATGGGAAGTCAAAGGGTGGGGGCATACTCAGGGGAAACAGAATAGTCTAGACACAATGAAATTATAGACAGAGAACGTCATTAAAGGAGGAGTCGAGTATTGTGGATTTCAACACTCCTCCCCTCTTCTCTTTCACCACCCCTGAAGTGGACTGGATGGGACCCACCGTTTTCTACAATTCCAAAAGCCCCAATGCTGCTGCTCCCTTTAGGGGCCCCGTGGGCTGGGGTCTCCCCTGGAGCAGCTTTAGAGCCTCCCACTCTTCCTGGCCATCCACTTTGAAGTCGACAGTAAAGGGGTTAATCTGAGCCCATGCACACAATACTAGAGGCATCCACGCAGAGGCTTACAGTTGCTGCATAGGCACATTTGGCCCGCGTTTCTAAAGAGGCAGTAGTTGTTACTGCAGAGAGCACACTGCCTGCCACTGCTGGACCATTAGTATGGAAATGAGGCATGTGTGTGACAGGTGGCCTTACAACCAACACAATTAACTTTCTCCATTAGCTGATGCTCTGACAAAACAGATGCAGCATCAATAAGTCCCCCCTCCCCCGCAAAGGAGGGACACATTGCAAAGCCCTTATTTATAAGGAGGGGCAACATAATTTCTTCTGTACACACCAAGAGGATGGCTCTGGAGTTTGCTTTTTGTCCTGTTGCAGCGGTTGTTTATTTATTTATTTATTTATTTATTTTACATTTGTCTCGCCTTAATATTGCAGTGACCCTGTGAGCCAATTAAGGTTTCCCTGAAGTTTTCAAAATTCAAGTCCTCAGAAGTAAGGAGAACGAAGTTCGGGAAAGCAAGCTGGGATCTTTGGATTCTGAAAGGAAATGCAGAGGTGGTTTCTGACTTGGCTGCAAACAAAGCGGGACTGATTTCGCTTTTCCTGTTTGCTCTAGCTCTGGATAATTACCAGATTCTCAGAAGCCGGGATCTTAAAGGAAGGAAAACGCTAGGAGTCCTATATTCTAGGAAACCAGATATCTTCAGGAAATTTGTCTGTATTTTAGTAACAATAACACAGAGAAGTCTAAGAAGAAATTTTCTGGAACTTTTACTTAGAAGGGATGTATATTTCTGATTGCTCTGATGTTTTAATCTGGATCACCAATTTTTACATTTGCAGACGATTTATTATAAGGGAGAAATTTCTCTCCACCCCTTGAGAATTATCATATAAAATTCTTGCATGCTTTTCTCTTCTATCTACACTATTTATTACTTCTCTGGTGTTGCTAGTCTCACACATACTACACAGTCCTTTAGAAAAGGCCTATTTTTTTGCTTCATCCCAGAGATGCAAGGATGATTCAATGTAAACTGATAAATATATTCCACTATATAAACAAACTGAAAGACAAAAACCACCTGATCATCATCTCATTAGACTCAGAAAAGACCTTCGACAAAATTCGACACCTCTTCATGATAAAAGTCCTGGAGAGATTAGGGACACAAGGAACAAACTTCAACATAATAAAGGCAGTTTACAGCAAGCCCACAGCCAACATCAGCTTAAATGGAGAGAAACTCAAAGGAATTCCACTAAAATCAGAAGCAAACCAAGGTTGTCCTCTCTCCATACTTATTCAGTATAGTTCTTGAAGTCATAGTGTAATAAGACTACTGAAGGAGAGAGGGCTGACACCACGTGGGAAGAAAGAACTCAAAGTATCTTTATTTGCAGGTGATATTATAATAATACATAAGTGACCCTAAAAATTCCACCGAGAAATGATTGATTAAATAATTGGAATGAGCTAACGGCTACGAACCTATACTATATAAATGCAGGTTTATTGAAAGTGGCACAGGAGCGGGAGGGGAAGGGAGCATGTGCACTGGGGGTGGGGGGAAGGGAAGGAAGGCAGGGAGGTGGGGAAAGGACAAGGGGCAGTGGAACCAAAATGTCTGGTTTATATAGTGAGTCTCTGGGAGAAGGGAAACTCCCAGCCCTAGGTACAGGGCAGGGCATGCCGGCCACGCCCTGCAGCAGGACCTAAGAGGAAACTTAGTTTCAGCTGATAAACACTTTTTATTAAAATGACAAACAGACTGAGAAAGAAACCAGGGAAGCAGCACTTTTCAGAATAGCCTCAAAAAAATATAAACTATCTTGAGGAAACTCCAGCCAAGCAAGCGGAGGCTTGTATGATAAAAGCCTTAAGACGCTGAAGAAAGAAACCGAAAGAGACATCAGAAGATGGAAAGATCTTCCATGCACATGGATCAGCAGGACTAATGTAGTGAAAAATGGCCATCCTATCAAAAGCAGTCTACAGATTCACTACAATCCCCTTTAAATTTCAATGAAGTTCTTCACAGAACTTGAATGGGGACACACACACACACACACACACACACACACACACACATGCACGCACGCACGCACGCACACACACACATCAACAACAAAAATAAGATAGCTAAAACAATCCTGAATTGTACTATAGAACTGTAGTAAAAAAACAGTATCATATTGACACAATGCAGACCCATCAACCAATAGAATCGAACTGAAGACTCAACTAAATCCACACACCTATGGACACCTGATTTTTTAATAAAGAAGCCATAAAGGTATACTAGAGGTGGGGGAAAGACAGCATCATCAACAAACGGCGCAGGTCAAACTGGATAGCCACACGTAGAAGAAACCATGCACAAAACTGAACAATAAATGGATCAAAGACCTCATCATAAAACCAAACACACTGAACCTGATAGAAGAGAAACTGGGGTAGCCTTGAACTCCTCAGCACACGAGAAGACTTTCTGAGCTGAACACCATTAGCACAGGCACCAAGATCAACAATTAATAAATAAGACCTTACAAAACTGAAAAGCTTCTGTGTAGCAAAGTACATCATCATTTGGACAACAGCCTCCAAACCGGAAATTTTTTTTTTTTTTTTTTACCAACTACACATCTAAATTATATGAACAAATCAAGAAACTAGATGTCAAGAAAATAACCCAACTTAAAAAATGGGGTACAGATCTAAACAGAGAATTCTCAAAAACAAAAACAAAAAAACAAAAAATAAAACTCAAATGGCTGAGAAACACGTAAAGCAAATCAAAAGTTTTTTATTTTATTCTACAGCAGTCAGAATGGCTGAGATCGATGAAACACATGACAGCTCATGCCGACAAGGATGTGGAGCAAGAGGATCACTCATGCACTGTGGTAGGAGTGCAAACACGTTTAGCCACTATGGATATCAGTGTGGTGGTTCCTCAGGAAAGTGAGAATCCACCTACCTCAAGATCTAGCTATAGCGCTCTTGGGCATATACCCAAAGGATGCTTCAGAAATACTTGCCCAACAATGTTCATTGCTACTCTATTCGTAATAGCCAAGAATTGCAAACAGTCTAGATGTCTCTAAACAGAGAATGTGGTACGTTTACACAATGGAATATAACTCAGCCATTTAAAAAAAAAATCAAGAAACATGAAGTTTGGAAGTAAATGGATGGGACCAAAAAAAAAAAAAAAAAAACCAAAACCAAAACCAAAAACAACAACAGCAACAAAAACCAAACATCCTGAAAGAGGTAACACAGGCCCAGAAAGCCAAATTTGGAATATATTTATTTATATGTTGATATTATCTGTTAAGTCAATGATAACTAAGCTATAATCTGCAGAACCACAGAGTAAGGAAGGGACTAGGGGAGAAGGTGCAGATAGATTTCCCTAGGAAAGGGAACTAGAAGAGGTCGTTAGGAACAGATAGTGGGGGGGGGGGTGTAGTGGGAGAATAAAGTGAGGAGGAAAGGAAGAGCTGTCAAGGAGGGAATATGGACAGAAACCACTAAAATTAATGGTCATTTGAGGGATAGTATGGAAACTGAATACAGTAGAAGCTTCCTAAAATGTATACATATATAAAGGGTATCTAAATGAAATGCCAAATAATGGGGAGACAGAGCCACAACTGGACATCTCTTAGCATCAAATGAAGCCTCTAGCCCTGGCATTGGGGCACACCTATTAGCCAAAAGGATCCCAGGGGAACCTACAGACAAATCAGGGTATTGTCAAGGCTACAGGTTGCTCTCCACTTACTGATGACAAGGCCCCATTGGTGTAGACGATGCCTACAAAGCTCACTGGGCATGGGGAAGTTGAGATGGTGACTACAAAGAAGCTTCGCCCCTACACTTCAGCGTATTTGGTACATAAAGCTACTGAATGAGACCAAAGGAGAAAAATAAACACCAATCCAGCCACAAACCCTTTGATCTACAACAGTGTCCTGCCTGCAAGACATGCTAATGCAATAGTGGCACAAAGCTTATGGGAGTAACCAACCAATATCTGATTTGACTTAAGGCCCACTTCTCAAGGTGGAACCCACACCTGACCAAGAACCCGAGACTAGATAGCCCGGGGACCTAGGGTAAAACCAAAACTTACTGTCTCAGTTTGGGTTTTTATTGCTGTGATGAAACATCATGACCAAAATGCAAGTCAGAGAGGAAAGGGTTTATTTGGCATACATTTCCATATAACTGTGCAGTGCTGAAGGAAGTCAGGACAAGAACTCAAACAGGGCAGGAACCTGGAGGCAGGAGCTAATGCAGAGGCCATGGAGGGGTGCCGCATATTGGCTTGTCCCTTGTGGTTTTTCTCAGCCTGCTTTCTTATAAAACCCAGGACCACTAGACCTAGGTACTTGCTCTTTGGTCATGATGTTTCATCACAGCAATAAAAGCGCAAACTGAGACCTAGGTACACCCATAATGGGATGGGCCCTCCCTCATTAATAACTAGTTTTTAAATTTAATGCCCTACAGGCTTTGCGTACAGCCTGATCTTCTGGAGAGAAGTTTTCTTAATTAAGGTTTTCTCTCAGATGACTTTAGCCTGTGTCAAGTTGATATAAACTAACCAACACAACTACTATTCTTTTTTTTAAAAAGCAATAAAATTACTCTTAATGATATTCTGTTAGGCTCATATATCAGGGCCTTGCTCAGCCATCATCAAAGAAGCTTCTTCCTGCAGCAGATGAGAACAAATAGAGTCCCATGATCAGACATTATGCAGAGCGAGAGATCTTGGGACACTGAGTCCTAAATAGGAAGTCTCCATCAAATCTGTCCCCTCAGAGCTCAGGGAACTGTTGAAGAGAAGGCAGAGAGTGTATGAGCCAGAGTGGATGGAAAATACCAAGAAAACAAGGCCCTCTAAACCAACAGTATAAATGCACATATGAACTCGCAGACACTGGAGTAGCATACACAGGGCCTGCACATGTCTGTACTAGGTTAGGTTCTGGAGCTGAAAGAAGTGAACACATGCCCTCATCCTAAGACAAAAGTTATCACTTGCAAGTAAAGGAGTCTACTTTTCTCCATGGGAGTCTCCCAGGGGAAACAAACCTGTCTTAAGGGCAGGCTGCATGCCCAGTGGTGGATGACAACAGAAAATGAACTCAGTGGCGTATTTGGAAGATCCTTGTCTCATAATGTCATGGCTGGGCTTTTCTTTTTTTATTTTATCATATTTCTGTTTTCTTTATATTCATATTTTTTTCTCTCTTTTACTCTACAGGTCCTTTGTATATATATTATGGCTTCCAGTTTAGTGTGTTTATAGCATTTCTGAGTGTACGAACAAATGGGTTCTCTGTATCTATCTCTTTTCTAGGGCTCTTTTCTTTCTGTTTGCTTTGTTCTATTTCAATATGTTAGCTTTTCTTTTAACTTTTTTATTTTATTATTATCCAATTAGAAGCCTGTTTGTTTTCTAATGAGAGTCAGAAAGCCAGTAGATCAGAATGGAGGTGGGAGGAACCAGGAGTAGTGAGAGGACACCATAATCGAGATATATTATGCGAGGAATAAAACTGGTTTTCAGTAAAAGGGGGGCAGAAGGCTATTTTCCCACCTCTGTTCTGAGGCTTCTCTGTAGAATCTTCATTGCAATCTATCCATTTGCTGTGTGTATATCTATGTGGCTGCACACATTTTAGGGTGTGCCCGTGCTGGGCAGAGGACAATTTTCGGAAGTCTAGTCTCCCTATCCACCGTGTGGGACGTAGGGGGTCAAACACGTGTTGTCAGGTTCAGTGGCATCTTTACCATTCAGCCAGCTCCCCAGTCTGAACCCGATAATTGTATCAAACGTCTGCAAGCAGAAGGGCTCAGAGACTCCCCTGATTTCAGTAACTGTGGGTGGTTAAGAGGTAACTCTTAACTCTTTACTGTAAAATGCCTCAGGATGTGGAGAGAGAGAGACAGAAAGTATGTCGAGGCAAAGTGATGGAAAGCTCCACCCTCTCCACAAGCTGCTCAGGCTTCAGTCTTGTCTGCAGTGCAGTGGCTCAGATGAGGGAGGCGCGCCCTCAGGCCTCCTCCCCTCCCTTGCCTCAGGCTGGGATTTGATCAGGCCAGTGCTGTGACTTCTAAGTTCTGAGTTGTCTGTCTGTCACACAAAACAGGTAAGCGTCTGTTCGGTGACCATTTGTCCCTGTCAGAGCACCCGTTCTATAGACGTAGTTAAAAGTGCTGTGTGTCCAGGTGGATCCCTGTGAGTTCGAGGCCAGCCTGGTCTACAGTGCTAGTCCAGGACAGCCAAGGCTACACAAAGAAACCCCCGTCTCAAAAACAAAACAAAATAAAAAGTCCAGTGTGTCTGAACATGAACTGGCTTTTCTGCTACAGTGTTTTAGATGCTAAGTGCCACAATTGCTATTGAGGCATTCTAGACTGTCCACTTAAATGCCAAGGCTTGGAGCCAAAGCTGGTTTTGTTACATTGTTTTTCCATCACTGTGCTCCCAGACTCTGCATTTCCTCTGTTTCTCTGCAGCCCTAGTACTTTAGGTAGTATCTGTTTCATAGTGATAGAGTCTTGATCAATTATATAAAATGCAATGTGTTGGACCCAAGAAATAATATTGGTTCTTAAGGAGACTGGATCTTTTGGGATGGATTTCACAAACTGCTGTGGTCAGTGGTAAAATAACAAGTGCATTACTATAATATGGCATGTAAGTGATCAAAGTCACGCAAGGCAAAACCGAGTCTTCTAGACAAGCCCTTCCACGCCACACAGTGTGCATTGTTATGGTGATTAGACAGAGTCCGGATTGGGAAAGGATTATAGGATATTGTAGAGGGAGAGAGCGTTTTTTCCCTCTTTCTTCATGGTTCTTGCTCAGAATGCCTATTTCTGAAATAATCTACAGGCTACCCTCCCTCACTTCAGTTCTCATGATGCTCAGAAAGAAAATAGCTGTATCTATTTTTATCAATCTAACCTGTAATACTTTTAACATATTTCAATACAAAATATAAAGAATGGGTTCTCAACATTTCTAAATAAAATACAAGTAAATAATCCCCAAAGTAGAATCACAGTGCTATGTGATAAAAAGCAGACATGCGCTATGTGATTCATTTATATAAAAATAAAATAGGCTTAGTTTGAGGATGGGGGTACAAGAGAGGAAGGTGTGAACCTAGCATGGGCAGTCCTTGCCCTGCATCAGAATCAATGAACCTACAGACAGAGCAACTGTTGGTCATGACAGAGCTATGGGAGTAACTAACTGTCTAGTCAGTAAGATATTTTATTCTGGGGCAATGGAAATCTCTTTCGAACCAGGCAGATGTGTAGCTCTGAAATCTAGATAGTTTGGCCAATCATAATAAACATTGAACATGCTAACAATTTTGTAAGGGTTGTATTTCCTGGAAACAGATTGTGAAGTCATTTTCAGCACAGCTAATTTCAAATACGTTGTGTACAGCCTCATAATGTTTAACCTAACCTGATTTGAAAGTATACATAATATACCATCAACAATTTCATATATATGCACAAACAATGCACCTTTTGTTGGGGAGGAACTCCACCAAGTCTTGTGGATGACACAGCAAGGACACAGATAATGTAGAACAGGCATCCAAAACAAAGGATACATGAAAAATTCTTTAGGAGGGATTGTGCCACATACATGTTCATGGGCAAGGTATGGGAGTGTCATGGTGGGTGACTGAAGGTGGAAACTGATGGAGTGCCTGCATGAACATATGACTAGCCTTTAGAAAACCTTTTTATTGCACTTTTGCTCATCTGTGGTGGTGTAGTCAATCTTTCTTTAAGCACTTGATTTAACCATTTGTGGTTTACCTATTTTTCTTTACCATCATTTACATGCCTCTGTCTCCTATCTGAAAGTCTCTCACTGTGTAGGTAGGTGTCAATGACGTGACTCTGGGCCCAGAAAAGTGGATTTATTCCTGAATGCAAAGCCTTTGATTTACTAGCCTGCAATGCATGCATCACTTAATACTCAAGGGTAGCTATCAAATCAGGACACATTTTCGGAGTATAGTATAGAAGACCACGTCTTACAAGGAACCTTTATAAACATATACAGACTTTATCTTTGTCTTTCCTATAATCATTAGTTACAGTCAGAAAAAAATAATATGCCAATAAATCCAACAGATTCATAATTGAGTCACACGTTTTCGTGAACTAGAAATGAGCCCAAAGGCTAAAGGTGATGCGAACAGCGTCCTACAGAAGTGCATTTAAAATGCGGCCTTTCGGGAAAAATTCAACTGGACATAAACTGTGGCAAAGTACAGCATAGTCAGTTTTAAAGTCTAATGTCAATACAGCAGGCACTTTATTGGTCCTTGGGGTTAAAAATAATAACCTGACGCTATTCATATAAGGAAGATGCTCATAGCTCCAAACTTCAGGAAAACCACAGGAACTTTGAACTTCTAAACTCACTGGCTTGTGCCTTTCATAGACACAGGAGTTAAAGTAAGACTAGGTTTAGCCAAGTCAATGAGTCCATTTTCAGTAAGAGAGTTTCTCAAAAAAATTAGTTGGATAGTAATTCGTATGCTCACATGTACACATGCATGCACACCCACACGTTTTAACACACACACACACACACACACACACACACACAAACACACGTCACACTTCACACTGAGGGGTGGGGTGGAGAGAGAGAGGATGTAAAGAAAACAATCCAAACTATTTTTAAAATGTCATTACGTAAACGAATCATCTTTCTACCTCCAGAACATCAAAAGATCACATTTTAAATGTATGTTTATCCTTACCAGTATGTGCAGGCAACTGCTAAGGGGGAGGGGCTTCTGCCTCCATCACCACGCAGAGGCTGGCACCCTCTGGCCTTCTATTGCCTTCTTTCACAGTAAACAGATCCAGTCTGTTTTTGCTAGAGTAGAGACCTGTTATATCTCCCCTTCATACAGGGGTTACATCCATCTATCGATCAAGTCTAACTTTAAAAAATAAATTATATATAATTAAATGAACATAACATGAGATTTTCATCTGTGAATATATAGTTTGAAGGTGTAACTACATCCAGGCTATTAGCCAGCCAACGTCTATACACTCTCATTTTCCAAAATACAGACTCTTCTCCCTTGAACAGGTTTGTGCTCACCAACCTCAAGACTGAGCAACCCCAGCCCACTTTCTGACGCTGTAAATTTAACCTACCTATGTTCTTCACATAAATCATCTTGGTGATTGACTTATTTAATCTCCTTTAATGTCTTCAAGATTTATACCACCATATCAAATATCACATGCCATGCCTTTAAGGCTGGAAAATATCTCATGGCCCATGTAGACTGCATCTTGTTGAGGCATTTGAACTCTGGGTAAATACTTAGGTGGCTTCTTTCTTTTGTATGTTGTGAATAATGCTTCAATGACCAGGAATATATTTATAATTCATTCCTGTTTGTTATTTGTTTGAGACAGGCTATCTTGAAGCATAGGCTATCTACAGACTTGCTATGAAGCCCAGGTACCCTTGAACCCTTGATGTTTTTTCCTTTATCTCCAAAGGGCTAGGATCTCAGGGGTGTGTCACCACAGCCTGCTGCAAATATTCTTGACTGCAAGCTAGGCCACCTTTTGGCACATTTATTTGTTTTGTCCTTTGGTTGCAGTAAACTTAGGCCTCTCTCAGTTTTGGAGGCATAATGAGCAAGGCGCTGGGTAGATATTAAACTTGTCCCCTGTATTTTGTGTCCCAGTTTTAACTGCTGGCAGCACAGGGTGGTGACTCTGATCTCAGGCTGACCTTCTCAGGTCCAGAGCAAGTTACCCAGGAGTAGCCAACTCTCCTGCCATTTTTATTTACCTCTCGGCCCGAGGAGACTTCCGCTCTTCCCACACTGGAAGAGCGTCAGGTTTATGGCAGAGGAAACAAATCACTCTTTAGCAAAATTGTTCATCTTCCTTCTACCATTAACATTTCTGAGTCTGCAAAACCGTCTGCATTTTGGGCACCGTCATCCTGGCCTTCACGGCCACTTTAATGAGGATCCTGCTCCTGTGGGTTGGTTGGCATAGCTCAGCTGTGCTCCTTTAACATGCATGACTCAATTACACAAGAGTTAGCTAATGAGCAGTGGGAAGACGTTACAGGTTAAAACAAATGGCAACTAAATGAATCAAGCCCAGCCTTTCAGATGCCCACTGCTCAACAAAGACTTGGCACGACACTTTCTTCACTGGGTATGAATCATCCAGATGAAAAAGGGGAACCAGGGCCACCTACGTTCAGAGTTTGTACAGTATGACCTTGAGGCCCAATGTCTACCAGAAGCTTCCTTGCAAAAGGCCAAGCCTCAAAGAATAAAGGGCTTACACATGGGCATTAAATAATTCTCTTAGAGATGCAAATTTCTAATTAGTTACTGTGGCAACTGGAGGGGCCTAGAAGTAAGCCCCTGACACAATGAACCTGAGAGTTTACTTTTTTGATTTACTACAGGCCTGCAAGAAGCAATGAGGAGGAAAATAAATATTGCTTTAACTGTGGCCAGAATAAAGTGCAGCAAGTGAAGAAATCTCACACCCACACCCACCCCCTTAAAAAAAAATCCTACATGTCTAAGAAAGACTAGACTTTGCACACTGTCTTGTGCAAAAAGAAACCAAATTCTTGGTGGCTTAGTAAAATCATAGCTGCTAGAAACATGGCCCAAATATATAAACACTGTTTCTTAACTTACACTGAGATTTTTTACATCTTTGAGGAGAACAGACCCTAAGATTGTTTCCAAACAGCATGATTTGGTGAGGAATGGTGGCATTTTTGTTTTATTGCGTATGATTGACTTTCATTATTTAAACATTATGTATAGTTCTTCAAACATTTTAATATGAGGGGAGAAAAACTTTATGTAGTTGGGATATCATGGAAGAGTAATCTGTGTTCTAACTTTGAATAACATATGGAAAGAAAAGACAGAAGCATTCACAGAAAGTTCTGGAGCCTTAATGATTAATACTAATTTTTATGAAAACATGAACTGAGAAAATTTACCCCTATAGAGTTTTTAGAATTAATTAGGTAAAGTTCAAGAAATTCAGGAATAAATACTTGCCTTAATCTCACTGGCAAAACAAAACAAACAAACAAAAAACCTGCTGTCACCAAACTTGGGTATACCTTCTGCATGTAATTACATCTATGTCCTTTCCAAAATGCTGTAAGTCATATTTAAAGTCCCAGTCTTCGCTCGGTAATTAAAAGAAAACCCATGAATCTTACAACAGTGATTTACTTAGGTTGTCAATCTCCAAGGTTAGCAAATTGAAAGATAGGAATTTTTCTTTTTTTTTTTTAATTTCCTTTTTTCGTTCATCCATTCAGTCATTAATTCATTCACTTTGCAGCCTGATCCAAGCCCCCTCCCTCCTCTCCTCCCAGTCCCACTTTCATGCCCTCCATTATCTCCTCTACTTCTCCTCAGAGAAGGGGAGGCCCCTCCATGGGTACCAACCCACCCTGGCACCTCAAGTTGCAGCAGGACTAATCACATCCTCACCCACTGAGGCCAGACAAGGCAGCCCAGCTAGGGGAAATGGATCCAAAGGCAGGCAGTAGAGTCAGAGACAGCTCCTACTCCCATTGTTAGGGGACCCACATGATAACCAAGCTACACATCTGCTACACATGTGTAGAGGGTCTAGGTCCAGACAATGCAATCTCTTTGATTGGTGGTCCAGTCTCTGAGAGCCCCCATAGGACTAGGTTAGTTGACTCTGTGGGTCTTCCTGTGCTGTTCCTGATGCCTCCAGCTTCTTCTGTCCTTCCTCTCACTCTTCCACAAAACTCCCCAAGCTCAGCTGTGGGTCTCTGCATCTGTTTCCATCAGCTGCTGGATAAAGCCTCTCAGAAGACAGTTAGCTGAGGTATATAACATATGCTTTGGAGAGAACTAAGAGAGGAAAGAAAACTCTATGCTCTTTAAAAATGTCTTCCCATCATACTATGCACCAATCTCTTCCCCACTGCACTGGAAAAGCCTCCCACCCTCCCTCGGGTTCTTACTGAGCTCTAAGCCTTTCTAGCTCCATTGTCTTGGGTTTCTGTCTTCCAGAACCTACTCTGTGCTACTATATGAAAACATATGTAGCCCATCAGGTTGAGGGGCAGGCACTGGCTTAAAGATTAATCCTCAGGTTAACCACCCCAGTTATATAATGAGAGTTCATATACTTATAGTGCTTCCCATTAAAGACATTGTCTCATTTATTTCACACTTTATGGTGGAAAGAAACTCTTTAGAAGGTCCCAAATAACATCAGATATAAAAGTTTAATATGTCTCTCAACCTGTACAAATTCATATACTAACTAAATGCCAACCTTTCTATAAAGACAAATATTCCCTACTTTTATATAAATAGATAAATAAGGTGGCATATGATCACAATCGTGGTGGAATTACTTAGAGTTTCATAATTTAAATTGTATAAAATATTGTTCATAATTAATTTTTACCCTAGTGGAAGACCTAAAGTGTGTTTGACTTGATGCAGCAGCCATCTTCAGGTCTAATGCTTGTATTTTACCTTTATATTTCAAAGTTACCTTTAAGCAGTATATAAAATATGGGTAGTGCAATGTTTAGGACAAAAAAACAAAAGTTGCAACACTTTCCAGTATAAAATGTTGGGATAACACAACAGGTAAATACATCCCGCAACTATCTTTTCTAAGTTAATTGGAAATACAAGCATTCAAACTATTCACTAAGTCAACATTTTTAGTTATTACCATATAAATTAGTATGCAACACATCCTAAAGAGGCATAAAGACACATGAGATAAAATTCTTGCCCTCAAGATCTTATAGCATAATAGAATCATGCAAAAACATGTAAATAACATTTAAGGGAATGAAAGGAAAAACACATTGTAAATTCTTGACTTAAAAAAAATACCTTTGCTTGGATTGAAGGGGACAGAGTAAACAAAATTTCAAATATCTTTGTATCAAAATGACAATGATATAAACAACAATAACAAACAGCTAAGCCCAGAAAAAAAAAAACAGCACTGGAAATCAAACAACAAGCAAGTCCTGGTAGGGAGCCAACAAGGAGAACAGTTTCCCCCACGTCCATCCTGCCTGGCTTGTAACATTCTCATCAAGCTCAAAAGCACAGCTGTTGGGGGCCACACCCTCTTCTGACTCTATAACAGGCTGTTCAGATCACATTCTGAGCTCAGAGAGGTCCCTTGCTGGCCTGCATCCTGGTACTACAACATGAAGCCCAGTTAACAGGTTGTCCTGAATGGTCTCTGCTCTGTACTGTTAGAAGAGTGGACCAAGCAGGCAACGTGAGAGCAGGAGGGTGTGTGAAAGCAAGAGACAGTAGAGCGACAGCAAAGGCAGCCATGAAGAGGTACGATGGGTGCTACCCCTGTGGCAGCAGCAGCAGTAGCAACAGGAAGGCAGCTGAAAAGTCTCAAAGTGTGAGTGATTGCATAGCAGGGATGGCGGGCAGAGGTGGCAAAGGTGATGAGTGATGTCTGGAGAGAGAAAGGGAAAGAGGGCAGAGAGACCAGGCTGAAGAACTGTGGAAATCTGTGAAGAGCCAGAGAAGAGAAGGCTTCCAGAGATGCCAAATGTCTCAGACAGCTTGGGGCTAAAAGCCGTAACGCTTGCTGAGACCCCAAGAGCCACATCACCTACTGCTACACACTGAAGCTTGCTGCTAGCAGCTGCTACCTTTCATTGTGGTTGGAAACTGAAGAGGACAAAAGCTGCCAAGTGCCTGGGTCTAAAGCCCAGGGCAATAAGCCTTGACCTTGAGTATCCAGGCCACAAAGCTATGGCTTCTATAACCTGGAGCAACAGGGCCCAACTTTCAAGGCTTAGAGCTGTAAGGCTGTAGTTCTGCTAATCCAGCACCTTGGCCCTATGTCATCAAGGGCTCCGGATTGACAGCATGCAAAGGCCTTCTTTTCTACCTACAGTTCTCACCTGGATAAAATCTTAAAAGCCCAGCCAGCTGATTGGCCACATAAGTACCCCTTATGAAAAAAAAATTAAAATAAATAAATAAATACCCCTTATGCAAAAATAACTTAGTGAGTCTGTAGAAAAGGAAAAACAAGGCCGGGAACACATAGAATCAGCCAGTGAAGAAAAAAGACACGGTATCCCTGTATCTCTTAGGAAGCAAAGAGTAAGCCAACAGGTAAAGAGAGTTAGTTGGCAATGAATGTTGAGAACCAAAGCAAAGAAATCTGCAGCAGGCTGAGGGGTACAGCCCCAGGAAGGGTTGAAGGCCTCTCTGTAGAGGTGACCTTAGAAGAAAAGAGGTGGGTCTCGGTGGCAGTAATAATGAAGGAATGTGGATGTCTCATAAAATGTACAGGAAAAAATAATGAAGTTGAAAGCCTGTTGGCCTACAGTTTAAAGTAAAGAGAATTCCAGGGGACTGGAAGGAGAATAAGAGATGGGAGACGCATAAGACAAAATACTTTACATATGTAGAGATGGAAATGTCAAAGAAAAATATCATAAAAAATTACTTACAAAAAAAAAAAAGAAAAGAAAAGAAAAGAAAGAAAGAAAGCCTGTCATTTTGAAGTCAGTAGACATGCAGGTTCCTTCCGGAAGGTGAACCTGATCCAGTCTCTCCCATAATGCTCATGTCCTGGTACAGACTGTCTAGGTAAGCTAATTGCAGGAGCGAGGGGAATACCATTCCTGTACTTGAGTGAGGCTAGGAGCACTACCATAGCTCTAGGAAAGTGATTGAGAATAAAATTGCATTTCCAGTCGGCTTCGCCTGTTAACCTTTCCTTAAAGGACAGCAAAAACTAGTCCAGCCAGTACAACGTGCGTGCTTGCATGAGGATGAAAGAGGGCAGCCACTCTCTGCGAAACAGGAAAGATCCTGCTCCGAGGTCGAGCTGGGTTACTAAGGAACCGCTTGTAACAAAAGCAGTTTGAACAGGCTAACCTGAGGGGTCTTTCCTGCCTTTGTGACTTGTTACTATTGTCACTTTCCAATTCCCTAGGGCCCTAGCTCGTCCTCTCCCTGTGGCCAACCCTCCCCCTTGGCCAGGTTGGATGGCCCATTGGTGCGGCCATGACAATGGATGCTCATTTCGCCACTGTGAAAGGGGCTTAATGATTAAAAGGCTACACCACAGCACTGGGCCACAAAACTCTTTCTCTGGCTCCCATGAAGCCCCTTTGATTTCAAATGTTCCTTTGACAGGATCAGGAGCAGCTCTCATTCTTCTGGGTTACAGAAACATCTGCATTTTCCACTCAGTGCCCATAGTTACCACGCAATTAATGAAATACCCTCCCTTGGAGCAGCACACAATTGAGTCAGCCTCCCACCACTCACCCTGTATCCAATAGGAAGGCTGCTTTTCTATTTCCATACCCCATTCAGAGCTGGAAGAAACCAGACTATAGGCTCAGGCAGCCAGTTTACAGCTTAATTCTCTTTCCTTCCCGACTCTCGCCTCCCTCCCTCCCTCCCTCCCTCCCTCCCTAACCCTTCCCTTGTGAGTCAAGGTTAAAAAGAAAATATGTGGGTAGGGGTGGCAAGCCACAGCACCCATAGTTCAGAGCTGAGCAGGATGGTGCTCAAGGCTGATGTGGGCAGACCCCTAGCATGGGCCCTGTTCGGAGTTGTAGGTTTTGATCTTCCTCTTGAGCAGCCGCAACAGTGACTAGTGACTCTGAGGGTGGACGAAAAGAATCATTTTGTAGACTTTGGGACTCCATTAAACAGTCAGTGCTCCTGGGCCCTTAGGGTTACCGTGCCATGCTGGTCATTGTTGATCACTTAGTAGGGCTGTTGATTGCTTCCCTTCTTTGCAAGTTTGCATGGGGCCTTCTGGTGCCATGAAGGTGGTCCTTTGGGGGAAGGCACACATATATAACAAACAGCTCTGTGATTGGACCAAACAAAAGGGAAATCACACTGACTACTTAGGGCTAGTGAAGTCATGGGTCTGGGAGGAGAACATGGAGCCACTGCATTACACAAGCATAATCCCAAACTACATTCTAAAAATTTGTCCTTATACCCACAGGTGAGTGTAGTCCTCACCTTCATCCCTCATCATCAAGAAAACGTCTTTTGGCAAAAGCAGAGACCAACTAATCAAGATGAAGAGTTTGGGGACCCAATTCTAGCCAATCTATAAAACAATCCATTTACTCTAAAAGAACAACTTCCACCCCTGAGGTTCAGGGATCACTACCAGAGAGGGGATAGAGTGTAACAGGCAGAGGATCAGCATGTTTACTGTGAGACTGAGTCTCTGAAGCATGTCAGAAGCTACATGTGTGAAGTCTTACCACCATGGCCACCTAAACAAGAGCTTAACAAGGACAATAATAGACATGCTACAGTAGACGGTGGAAGGCCTGTGAGGCCTCACTCCTACACAAAGAACAAGAGACTACCAAGGAATGTTAAGATGGGCAGAAATAGTTTTCTCTGGGAAAGAACACACCTATTGGTTATCCCTGAAAATGTGCATACATTTAGACTGAGTATTTATATATACTGAGTAATATATATATATATATATCAGCAATTAATGAAATAGAGGTCATGAATTTAGAGAGAACAAGATGGGTACATGGGGAAGAGAAGCTGCTTAAGATGAGGGTTACCACAGAGACTCTATCTGGACAAAGTGGTGAGAATACTGACTGATGGGCATTCAGCACTGAACAGGACACCTTTGTCATCCCTGACTTCAAGGCACAGGGAACATCGCAGGTGAGAGGGGAGAAAGAATTTAAGAGCTGAAGGAGGCAAAGGAGTGTCATGAAAAGCTGTCATGCAGATACTACATTCCTGACGTACTGATGATTATTGACATGACGGTCATGATGACATGAACACACAGCAGATATAGACACCTGCAGAACATTGGGCCATCCAACTTTCAGCATGAATAGGGGAGTACCCACAAGGCTCCATCAATTCCTGAGAAGCTAGTGCCTGTTAATGGCTGCTGAGGGACAAGGTGTCATTTTCCCTAATTATAGGGCCACTGGGAAGCAAGTAGAAAGAAGGGGTCCAGAAGGAAAGGAAGGGGGATACAGGAGGATATAGAGAACAAGAATATTCTAGAAGATCAGAGATTTGCTACTATTTACTCTGAATCACTTACCTATTCATTCATTCATTCATTCATTCATTCATTCATTTTTTGATGTCTAGGAATCAAGCCCAGGTGATGTGGACATGATAAGCAATTGCTCTCCACTGACCTACACCACAAGGCCCTGCATATTCTTTCATAGAGCTTGCCAAAACGTTTAAGGGTCAGTGCTCCACTGACTCTGGAACACAAGTTTAATGTAACTTTTATTTTACCAGGGTGGGCACTTGTTTTTACATTCCTGAACAAAATAACCTGCCTAGGTGTTGCCTAGGGTCACAGTTTCTTCATCTAAAGATGAACTAATGAGATACAGTTGATATTACTATAACCACACTGTGTTTGGGCACTGTACAAATTACTCTGATAACAACATGGCTACATTAAATATCTACATAAAAGCTCATTACAGTTTACAGAAGAGTAAAGAACTTTTCATTCCAGAGAACGTTCACCAACCCCATGCCACAAAACTTGCTCTCTCAAACTGTTTATTACTGGAAGCCAATAAATGAGTTGATAAAAAAAAAAAATTCTGTTGTGTGAATGCCTGAAAGCAGTATAGGTAGCCCTGCATGGCGATGCACAACTTTAAATTAAGCATTTGGGGCGTGAAGATCAGGAGTTCAAGACAAGTCTGAGATACGTGAGGCCCAAGAAAGAAAGAAAGGGAGGAAAGGAGGAATGGATGAGGGAAGAGAGGGAGGGAAAAGGAAGGGATGAAGGAAGGGGAGATGAGGGGGGAGGGAGGGAGGGAGGGGAGGAGGAATGGAGGAAGAAGGAAGGAAGTGAAAGAAGGAGGAAGGAGTAAAGAAAGGAGAAAGAAAAGGAAGAAGGAGGGAGGGAGGGAGGGAGGGAAGGAGAGGAAAACATCATAAATAAATTATACTAGTATGTTAAAAAGGAAATGACTTTGGGAAGAAAATATCTTTTTTCCTTTTTCTGTCAGTTGAAAGTGTCATCAGAGTTTACTAGTCTGCACTGAAATAAGTTACTCAGTAGTTGCTAGGTTCATTCATTGCATTTCAGAATAACCATGAGGATTGCTGTCTCATTGTCCCAACCTATGTATTAATTATGACAATATAAGAAAAGAGTCAACAATCTTATATTGTAATGTACTGTCCCTTGGCCTTTTGAAAACTAATCTTGGGGCGTGGGGGCACTTAAAATCTCAGATTTCAGGCTCTTCCAAACTCACTAATAATCATCAAATGATCTTGGGAGAACTGGCCTTGAAACACACTTGATTCAAGGGACAACCTCTCAATTCCTCACACAGGAACTTTAACCACTTCCTGCCTGCGCTCAGCACAAGCCAGAGAAGCTGCCTTCTGCAGTACACAAATAAAGACAGGAAGGAAAGTACAACACACGCAAACACACACACACACACACACACACACACACACACACACACACACACACACACACGTTCTTCCCCTTGATTGTAATGCACTCCTAAATCAGGAGAGGATTTGTTTGTAGAGAGGATTAGCTCCTGCTGGTTCCGCTACAACTGAGAAATTAAGCTCCTCATGGCCACCCCAACTATGGTAGAGATTGGGCATACCAACTGACCTTGCCAGAGCTGAAATTTCAACAGGATATCACAAAGGTAACACTGAGGGGTGATGCCTGAAGGGTCACATTCCCCTTATGTTTCGAAGACAGGAAAATAAAAGCACAGAGAAAGGGGCAAGGTGGGAGGGTGGGGCTATGAGAAAATACAGATCTGAACAGTTCATCCCTAATGCAAAGTGAATACTTAAGCAACCTCGCTCTTAAATAAGCATTATAGCCACTGGCTTCTCAGCTTATTTAGATAAAACTAAGATTTCAGATCTTGGGCTGCTTGGTGTTAACTAAATGCAGCTGAGCAAACATTGAATTCTGCAGTTCTTCGTCTAGAAAGCAGATGAGGTGAGAGGGCCTGTCTTCAGGAGTTCAAAGAGGTCGAAAGCGATTGCTGGCATCTCACTCTGCAAGGCCCCAGAACAAGAACGAGAGGGTGCTAATTGGCTTTACTTCACCCACTAGTGGGTTATCCCCACTGCCACTATTTTTTTTTTTAAGTCATAAAACCTCAAAATCAAGCACTCTGACTGTCTACCTGGCCAGGTCATTGCAAATTTGCAAAGCACTATACACATGCGTAGGCTTGGTAAATAATTGTGGAAAGTCAAGGTGACGGTGCTTCCACGTCTGCCCTTCCTGGGTACACATCCAGCAGTATCTAAGTTAGCTCACCGCAGAGGTGATCGCGTGTCTACGTTTATTGCAACACTATTTCCAGTAGCTAAGATACGGAATCAACCTAGATGCCAATCAACAGAGGAATGTATAAAGAAAAGATGTGGCTCATAAATACAATGGAATTTTATCTGGATACAAAGGAGAATGAGATTATGATAATTGCAGGAAAATGGATGAGCTCGCTGTGTATTTAACGTATCTGTGTATCAGACACGAAAGCAGGAGAGACTTGAGGGGAGAGGACTAACAAGGAGTGAGGATGAGGAGAGGGTAACGCAGTGAGGACAGAAACAAAGTGCGATGCCTGTGCATGAAAACATCACAACGAAGCACATTCTCCTATGTGCTAACTTAAAACAATACAAAATACACAGGATAGTGGTGTGGATGGACACAGCCAGGGTTAGCTTAGCATTTTCTAGCACTGTTCTGAATTGAGCAATGGTCATCGAGGCAGCTAATAAATCATCTGGCATGTTCTGTACTTGCTTTTCCACATCCTATGATGTCATCATTATGGCTCCAGTGTGGCAAGGCCAAAAAAGAATCAGTTATAAGCAAGAGTGAACTATGTCCAAATAGCAGCACCAGATAGCGTTTGTCTAAAGTGCTAAGGTGAATTGCTCATTAGCATTTCTGAGAAGGACCCAGGATATCACCAATCAGGGGTGTTAAACCCCCAGTTTGTTGGTGAGTTTTTCCTTAGAGAAAAAAAATAGCAGTCCTGGTTTCTTAGATGGGATCAGTGTTCCCCCTTTTTAACAGGCGCCACTAAACTATGTGGGGGAACAACAGGGTAGGAGAGCGTCATCTCTGTGGGCCCATCTTCTGTCTACATGTAAAGACCTCAAGTGAAGATTTGATGTCCATTGGCCTTTAATTCTATTTTCCTTCCTTAAAGCAAATTTTGCATTGGTGACAATGAACTCAGCTTTAGATAATTTTCAGCAACTCTTTTGGTTTTCTGAAGAGTCGCGTTGCCAACATCATACGTTATTAACAGCATGCAGCCCACAAAATGTGCTTTCTCCATACATTGCCAGGGAACAAAGGCCAACTTTGTAATATTAGAGCCACAAATGGGGATCTTATTTTGCTTCAAGATGCTTTGAAACATGTAATTAGGAACATAACTCTGCCCGTGAACTTGTCCTCATTAACTTACTAATTAGCAGGATTTTGTTTGATCTTGGACTTCATTAGAGATCGTGGAAGGAAGGCTGCTTCAGTCTTAACACATCAGAAACAACAATTAAGGTGGTAATAGTAATTTTTAAAAAACCTCAGTATTGCTCTCCCGCTTATTACATTTCCAAGGCTACACTGTATTTAATTAAGCAGCATTTTACATTAGAAATATCCTAAAGTACCATTATCACATTAATTTTTAACATGAAGATAAAATAAACTTCTGTTAGTAAAAGGATGTCACAGACTGCATCAACGGCTGGGTCCATGTCTAGTCCTGGTGTTTGTGCAAGCATGAGAAAAGCTGTAATATGGAGCTGGACCTGGGAGGGCAATCCCTGCCCTCTGCTCTCCAACTATCCCTTCCACAGTTCAGAATTCCACTGAAGCTGTCACTCAGTATCAAGGGAGTTCCCATCCTGCTTTCCAGAACCCTCTTACTAATGAATGGAACTTGAAACCTCTCACCATTTCTGCTATTTGTCCAAGTGTGAATTTTAGGTCCTTGTGAAATTAACATCATTCTTATAATTTTATTTCATCATCAAAACTTTTCCTCCTCATCTCATTTTTGTGTTTCCTTCTTGAATACTGTACAAAGTGAGGTCTGAGCATGGGTTCCTGAGAACTGATCCCTTCCTGAGCCCCTTACCTAGAGGAGCTCAGTTCTCTATGAACAGAAAGCATGGCGCCTTTTATAGCAATCTCTTCTTTCTCTTTCAATTTTCTATCAAAATCACATTTAAAATTACTTCCCCAAAGTTCCTGCCACTCACTGATGTTAGAAACACCCTTCTAATAATAACCAAGTGATTCTTCCAGATGATTAGTAGGTTCAAGTGCTTGGCTTCCATGACACAGACTTGGGGTTTCCTGCAGCCTCACTGCCTCTTCCCTGGACAAGTTATACCTTGAATATTCAGGTATGAGGACAGTAGCAAGCATAGAGTTTTATGTGGTGATAGACCCATTTTGGGGGGACATCACCATTTAATTATGAATACCACATAGTTATAAATAAAGAATAAATGTCTCATCTGGGATTGCCCCAGAAAACATAACCTAGAGTAAAAGTCTGTGTGTGGACAGCAGAGTATAGACAGATACTGCATTTGGGGACTTTAGAACTCATAAATAGGTTTGCATAATAAAAATAAATAAAACATGATGGAAGAATGCCAATGTAAAGGAGAGGCAGAAAACAACTTTATTCTTTTTACCCTTCTGGGTACTTTGCCTGGCCTATAACTAAATTGACAAGAGACAGATATATAGGAGAAAAACACCAAAATATGAGACTCAAAGTGACCATGTGAATGAGGCATATCCACCTACCCTACAAAGGGCGACATGGAGATTAGAGTCAGGAGAGCAGGCTATGGAAAGTGAGGGGGAGAAAATGGAAGTCAAAAAAAGTTGTCTGGTTGTGCAGAGAGAAGTGTTGGGTGATGAACACTCCTTCTGCTTCAGACGCTTTTAATAAGCAACGATTTCTTTATTAGATATAAATTCCAAAAAGGCTGCCATTTAGACCTATACTTATGTCTGCAGATCCTCAAAATAAGCAGCTATCAAAACAATCAGATGTCCTCTGTGTGTGTGTGTGTGTGAGAGAGAGAGAGAGAGAGAGAGAGAGAGAGAGAGAGAGAGAGAGAGAGAGAGAGAGAGAGAGACAGAGACAGAGACAGAGACAGAGACAGAGACAGAGACAGAGACAGAGACAGAGAGACAGAAACAGACAGAAAGAGGGGGGAGAGGAAGAGAAAGAGAGAGGGAGGGAGGGAGGGAGGGAGAAAGGTTGTCTCATGACAAGACTGGGCTCAAATTCACTATGTAGCTGAGGGTGGCTTTGAACTTGTAATTCTCTTGCTTCCACCTCCTGAGTACTGTGCTTGCAGGCTTGTAATGCCAAACATTCTTTAAAGGGGGGAATATCTTGAAGTAGGCTATTCTGGCCTCCTGTGGTCGTGTTTTGGGGTGGTGTGTCCTGAGACTTAATACAGGGCTACATTTTTTCAGATCATTGCTATCCCATGGAACCTTGGGTCCCTCTCTTTTTCAGTGCATGTGCAGGTCTGGCCCTGGAGAAGCCTCCCGCAAAGCCTGAGATGTAGGAGGTGAGGGGCGCCTGAATTAAGGATGCTCACCAAGTAAGGGCTTTAAGAAAAAAGTGGGCTGAGAAAACATGAGGAAGGAACAAATGTCAGAGGCAAGCAATCAGCTCCCAAAGTCAGTAAGGTTTAACTTGGTGTCTCCTAACTCTGAAAGTTCTTGCTTACTTGGTTTACTGTTGTCTAGAGTTGTGAAAGCTACAGAATCATTAACAGTTTAGATACGGACGAGGCCTTCAGCTTCGTTCTTGGAAACGGGGAACCAAGGCGTAGACTCGGGAAGCCGTTCTTCCAAGGCTGCAAATGTACTCTACGTAAGTGCTTCAGTTTTGTGCTCTGCTTTGTAATGAACTTTTTATCTAAATGCAATTATTTGTTTGTCTGTTTGTTTATCTAGACAGGGTCTTGTTAGACAGGTCTGGTCTTGAACTGGCTTTGTATCGAGGATGACTTTGAACTTGTAATCCTCCAGCCTCTACCTCCCAAGTTCTGGGATTATGGGTGAGCGCCACCATGTCTGTCCTATGTAGCTCTGAGAACTGAGCCCAGGACTGAGTATGTGCTAGACAAAGCAAACTCTGCACCAATTAAGCTGTGTCCCCAGCCCATGGACACCTTATAAAACACACATCTGAGGAATATGCCTTAGGGCTCTAGGGCCCAGGTAAGTATTAGACAGGATTTGAACTTCATCCGTTTCGTGAGGAGTTTTCTTCATTCTAGAAGCATGTAGACACTTGGCTCGCTGAGATGAGGAGGTCCACTCTTCACTCTGCTTTTCCTCATGTTGCAGCAAAGCCCTCGGTAGCACATTTTATGTCCATTCGTCTGTTTCTGTTGTAAAGTTAAGAAACGGTGGCCTAGATAGCAATGTGTTCAAAACAGGTGCGTTGGGAGCAGAAGCATCTGGGAGGGATGCTCAAGGGCCGTGTGCTTGGGGCAAGTTAATCGGTCCTACCCCCAGATGAGAGCAAGTATAAGATTTTATGGTGTCTACCCCATATGGCTACTTTGATGCTTCCATGAATTAATATTTGTTAGCCTGTAAAATTGTGCTTGATACATATTAAGTTGTGTTAGCTGAATAATAAAGATTTTTTGAAAATCAGCGTGTTTGTGGGAGGATTTTGTTTTAATCATCAAAGCTCTTTTCTCATTCAAATCAGTCTCAACTATCTCAATACATATAATGATTTGCCTCTTCTGTTATCATATTTAATTGTGACTACTTGAATCAAGTAGGGTTCTGGTGGGCTTTTTTTTTTTTTTTAATATTTCAGCCTCATCTGGGTGGGAAAAATTCATTTCAGATAATTGAATTTTTCCTAACCTAATTGTGATATTATTAAATGTGTATCACTTTTCTCACAAGTATGTACATGTCGGAATCTTTGTGTGAAAAATTCAATTGGTCATCAGCAATGTACAAGGAAAGCCGATGGAAATTGGTCATGGGATATCCCACAAACCCCCAAATAGCGTTCTTCGTGAGGGTGACAATGTAGCCACATTGCCATTAGAATGTTCAACCGCTGCAGTGCCTTTCTCCTCGCAGTTACCACCTGGATCTACAGGACTTTAACCATGGCTTCAGCTGGAGTCCTTCAGAAACTCACAGGCTGCCTCTGGCTTCTTTAGAACTTAAAAAAAAAATCCTGGCAAGGTAGAATCTGGTTTTTTGGTTTTTCAACTGAAATCCCCCCAGCCCCTCCCGTTCGAGTGGGCTCCACTGGCTCAGCAATCTGTAAACAGCCGGCAGCCTGGTTTCAAGGAAATTCAGAAACATAATGCAAGCGTTGCTTCCAGGGCCCTGGCCTGCTGGGCCCGGGCTGCTTGAAAGCAGCCGCTGGGTGAATTTCCCAGCCTTCGGAGACCGTCTGGGCGCTGGGTTTGTTCAAGTGCACAAGGCTATTTTGCAAGGGAGGACTCCAGCTGGGTGGGTTTGCTCTCCTCCCAGGAGTTCAGAAAATGGTGAGAGGGCCCCTTCATATCTTCTCTTGAGCTCTGGTCCCCTTCTTTTTCCTCGAGCCGACGCGATTGTTTCTTCAGCGGGTCTCTCTGCTAGGGAGCGCTCCCTCTCGCAGCTCTCACACTGGGACATTTTTCCACATTTCCAGGATTATAGGCACTTTCACTTAGATCTATGTGTGCTGCCTCCACATACAAAGAAGCCCTTGGGGACAGGATCAGTAGGATTAGAAGAGGTTCACATATGTCCAGTTCAAGCAATTGGTATTCAAAGCTTTACACTTTGAAATGCCACCAAGAGAGAGAAAAGGACCGGGGCTCCCGCTTTGCATTTCAGCACCTTCAAGAGAGGAACAGTGCTTTTTTACTGGTGTTTAAAGCGGCGGGGGATAAACAGATTCCTCTTCTGATTTAATCCAGTGCAACATACCGTGGCTTCTAATCTGGAGGGACTAAATAACTGGGCTCCCAAGCCCTGAAATCATCAAGTTCTGCCTTTGGGTGGCTGCCGGTGTGCCAGATAAAACACAGCCCAGCATAGCACAGGTTCCTAGCATGCTCCACTCCCACTGTGGTTTATCACTTTATGTACAGGCGAAATATGTATAACTCTATACCTCCTGTGTGAAATGTATATAGCTCTATACCTCCTGTGTGAAATGTGTATCTCTCCTGTGTGTGTGTGTGTGTGTGAGAGAGAGAGAGAGAGAGAGAGAGAGAGAGAGAGAGAGAGAGAGAGAGAGGAATGAAGCACATTTGACAACACTAACTTGTAAGTTAGAAGAGACATTGAGAGACTTGATGGGCTGTGATCAATGCAGGGCCACAGGGGGGAAGGACACCCGCACCCTGAAAGCAGCTCCTAAAATAGTAAGATGGCTTCTCACACTGCTGCGGAAACAGCAGACTGCCATTATCCGTTGATTCTGTTTTTTCAAGTCTGGTCTCTTCTTCCTGCACTTCCAGCCCTGTGAGTGCCTGCATTCCTGCATGGAGAGTGAGATCCTAATTGGAAGCCATGCCTACAGCTTAGGTTACACAGCTGCCCTACTTCACAATGCCCACCTGCTCAAGATCACAATGACCTATTTATTTTATTTAGTCATAGGAACTGCTTGACCTTTCCCAGTACCGGAGCTTTTTGAAAAAATTAACTCAATTCCAAGATAGCCCTTTCAGTGAAATGGTGACACTAATAACTATACCCTTTTTCTTGTGGGTCAATCTCTGTTTTAAAAATATTTTTATGAGTGGGAAAAGTAAAAGATGTACACTTGACATTGAGCATTGGGAGCAGTGCCCATTATGTTAACCAGACGTTAACCTCAAGCAAACTACTCGTTTTCCCTACGTGTAAAGTAAATTGATGCAGGACTTGTTGGCTCCTGCCTGTAATTCTAGCCCTCAGAAGGCTGAAGCAGGAGGTTTGCCGCAAGTTCAAGGCTGCTTTCAGCTACATGGTAATTTCTGAGGCTAGCCTGAGCTACAGAATGAGCGCTGACCTTAAGCAAACAAAGAAACCCTTTTAAAGTATTGAAGTAGAGCAGTAATGGAGTAGCTTCTGTTCTTCCCAGGATGGTGCAGTCGACAAACTGGACTCACACATCCCTTAGCAGGGTTTCTCAGGCACTCACTGCTCTTGCACTGGAGCAGAGTTCAGCTCCCAGCACCCATCCAGGTCAGGCACATCATAACTGTCTGCAACTCCAGCTCCAGGGGGAACTAACATCCTCCTCTGGATGCTCACAGCACCTGCTCTCACATGCACATTCCCACATGATTAAAACAACAATTCTTTTTTTAAAAAAAAAGTATTTTCAAGGTTAAATATTCTAAATCCCTCTCCATGATGATTTTGAAATACAACTAATTATGTCTTCCACAGAATAGTTCCTTCTTCACTGGGAGGAGGGAAGCCTGATGTGAACAAACTTGCTGTGGGTCTGGGCCGCTCCCCTCCCCCCACTCCCCACACCCCCCCCCCACCTCATTGGAGTCAACAGAGTTTTAATGGTATAGAGTAAAGAAATGGAAATTCAGATGGGTGTAGTGGTGCACACCTTTAATCCCAGCACTCTAGGAGACAGAGGCAGGTGGATCTCTGTGAACTTGAAGCTTGCTCTACAAAGTGATTCCAGGACAGCTGAGGCTACATAGGGAAACCCTTTCTCGAAAAAAGAAAGAAAGAAAGAAAGAAAGAAAGAAAGAAAGAAAGAAAGAAAGATATTCTTGGAATAATAGCATTAAAAAATCTTACAAATATCTGTAAATCATATGTCAGTCCTTGGGCTAAGCATGATTATAAACAAGCCTCACACCTGCACAGTAAACTCAGTGAGCATCTATCAATATCTGTCATAGGATATTAATAGAAATAATCATTTCCAATTAGGTATTTAACTCTCATGCAGAGAATGTAGATGCCCTCTGGTAGTTTGAAAGACCAAACTACTAAATTTCTGATTATTTGCATGTTGTTTCTCTGAAAATGAGATGTGCAAGGTGTCTCACAATGTGGATAATGCACCACCACCACCCCACACACACCCACAGGGCAGGAATAAAGTCATAAATCCTTTAAAACAGGTCTTTGGAACCTAACACCTTTTCAGTCAACTATCTCTGTAGTTGAGGATTTTCTAGTGTTGGTCTGACAGACTCATAACCTGCAATAGTATAGCTCATGAATACCATATTCATCCGAGAGTGGGTTAGTAACAGTGACTTCTCAAAGGGGAGGACAGGGTAACGGCGACAGTTCTGGAGGGTGAAGGTTGCCAGCACAAGGAAGTGCATCCACCCACGGACAGTCTTCTTACTACCATCACTATGACAGAAGGTGACAGAGGAAAAAAAAGGCATGACCTCAAGATCTTTTAGCAAAATATTTCATCATTGGTCTCAACTATCAAAAAGTGTGTTCGATGTTAAGACTCCTTGTGCCTCTACAATTTGAGGAGAGAGTGCACAAGGCATAGATCCAGAACCCAGGGCCCTTCACACATGCCTGCTAGGCAAACCTTTATGCCCAGTCTTCATACTCATTTTAGGAACATTATTTTTATTCCATTTTTTTTTTTACAGAGATTTTCTTGATTTCCCCCCTCCCTCACTTTGGGTTTCAAGTGTGTTCATAATTACTCGCCGAGGCTCTTCTTTTTTTTTTTTTTTTTTTTTTTTTGACAGCTTTAAAATCTTTGTCAGATAATCCAACATTTGTGTCATCTTGCCGATGACATCTGTTGTGTTTTCTTTACTCAAATCCAGATTTTCTAGGTTCTTGATGTGATGAGTCACTTTTACATCTTATAGTAATTGGGGGGCGGTTATGCCTATGAGACTGAAGTCTATTGAATTAGCAGGTCTCTGTTTGAACATTTCTGCTGGGAGAAAGAAAGGCACCAATTCTTTATACCTGAATGGTGGTACAAGTCCAGGGTACCACTTTCTGTATTCAGATATCTGTATTCTGACAGTTTTCAGAATCAAATGGGAGAAAGAATATAGGCTTTGGAGACAGACAGCACTTGGTTAATTCACTCATTTACTTACTATTCATCATAGGATACGCTGGATGAGCTTGCAAAACTCAGTTTGTTCATCTCTGTAACGTAGAACACAATGTGTGCCTGGCCAAGCCATTTCCAGGATTAGAGACATGACATGTAAACAATCTAGAACATAGTAGGTGTTCAACAAATATAGTGTCTCTAGGCATAAAGAATCAGTGTTTTGCAAAAGAACATGATACAGGGTCACAGTTAGCTTCTACTTTGTCTTTTATCATAAACAATCTCGTTTTCTAAACACTATTTTTATATGTTGTTTTATATATATGTACACACACATACACATACACACACACACATACACACACATAGGACTTACTTTCAAGGTGTCAGTTGCAACACCCTGTGGGTTCTTGGGCTTTCAGATCCACCTGTTCTTACCTTTGCTATGTGGGAAAATTCTCCACTTACTTCACACAATCATACGGTTAAAGAAAAAATAAATAAAGACATTGCGGAGAATTGTCTATGATAAAGGTCTTCATCAGCGGCATTTCATGCATTTCTTGATGAGCCTTACAGCGTTATTTGTGAGAAACCCTTAGATTGTTTCTGTAACTCTTAATTGTCATAAAATGCAGATGGCATAAAATGTGCTGCCATAGCTTTGTCTTGGAGGATAGTCCTGGAGAGATAAGTGCATTCGATTCCCAAGTGTCGTGTGCCTTGAGAAACTGAAACTTCAACGCCTGGCTGACAAATCCTTACTTCTCTCTCTACTGAGCTCCTGACAACCAGCTTTCTGCTTTCTGTTTCTGGGAGGGCTACAGTGTTGCACGTCTAGCCCTTGCTAGACTTTGGGGTTTTTGTTTGTTTGTTTTGCTTTCTCTAACTATACTCAGAAGCAAAATTCCAGCAATATTTTGAAATGCACACACCTTATTTTGTCACAAGGAGGGTCTGGAAGTTCCTTTTTCTTGCTCCTCCCCTGTCCCCCCTCCCTGGGGGGGGGGCGTTGCTGGCCACTGTCCCATGAGGACAAAGGGAACAGAAGCAATGAATGGGTGAGTATGACAGACAAGACTTCCCAGGATCAACTTCAGAGAGGCAGCTCCTTTTAGTGTTTTAGGGGTAAGGTATATAAGGGTTCTCAGGACTGATTGGTCATAACACACAGTACCTAATTATCATACGGACAGGAGGAAGGAGCCGGACTCACGTGCTAAGTCACATAACTCTGTGCAGGGTCATCCTCCAAGCAAGGGCAGGCATCTGTGCCTAGAGACCTTATCTCTCCGGATAAGGTCAGGCAGAGAAGAGGAAATCTGCCCTGAGAAAGGGAGCCCTCCTTTCGCACGGAGCTTGGAGAGCTCTCCAGACATGGTGGACAGTGACCTTAACAGCAGGGCCTTCCAGCAAATTTTTAGAGCGACAGACATGCATTTTATTACACTGTTGTTACTTAGGTTCCCGTTACCATAACACCGTGTCTGAGACAACCTGAGGAGGAAGGGCTTGCCTTGGTCCATCATCCCTTGGCCTTCTTCCTTCAGCCCTATGGCAACACAGCAGCACATCCTGACAGAAGCTAAGGAGAGAGCCAGACAGGAAGAGGCTAGAGGTCTCCTTGAAGAGCACTCCTACCTCTCATCTAGTGACTTGGCTCCTCCACACCTCCATGTCTGCCCCTTCTCTGCCTCCATGTCTGTTTCTTCCTTTTGTCCTTTCCCTCCACAGGGCACCAAGGTCCAGTCCTTGCGATTCTCTCATCTTTAACTGGACTCAGCCACTTGTGACAGATACAATACATTTTTTTAAAAAAGCAGCAGTTGTAAAAGTTCGGTGTGTGGTGCTTGAATCGGCTGAGCACTGGGAGGACACCCCTCACCTGTGCAGCATTAACGGTGGACAGCTGTGCTGCAAGCACATGTGGAAACAAGCGATTACATCACCAAAGAGAAAGCTGAAAATGGCCAGGTGAAACCTAACCTAAGCTTTTGTAACTCCTTGGGCAAGGCAAGAACTAGCCCATCTCACGAGAAATGCTTTAAACCTCTTTACTGAGGGCGTGTCCCTGATTGATGTAAGACCTCCAGGAGGCCCCGTCTCTTAAACATCCACCATCTCCCGATACTGCTATCCCAGAAACAAAGCTTTATACATGAGACTCTGTAGTGGAGGAAGCAAAATCCAAACCACAGCGCAGGGCAGGTCTTGTTGGCTCATGCTTTGGAGCATTGCACCTCCACTGAGCAAGTGCAGCGAGCCACCGTACATAGCTCCACTCCCGGATTCATACAGTAGTTGAATTTTTTTTTTGGCTTTCAACCTTTCTATCTATTCTTCTTAGTACAAAATGAGCCTCCTAAACCACAGTAGGATCAGGACATTTCTCTGCTTTGGACCCTCTCATGGCTTCTATGCTTATGCAAGTGGTGCTTATGCACCTTCCTAATGCTGCAACACTTTAATACAGTTCCTCCTGTTCTGGTGACCCCCCAACCATAAAGTGATTTTTGTTGCTACACCACAACTGTAATTTTACTACTATTGTGAACCATATGTAAATATGTGTTTCCCCATTGTTTTCGGCAACACTTTGCATATACCCTTTAGACCTCCCCCAAAGGGATCTCGACCCACAGGTTGAGAACTGGAGGCTTATGCAGTAAACACCAAAGTTCTCACCCAAGAGGACAGATAGCCTGCAGTTTCCTGCAACGCAGGGCACAGCCTGCCTCTTCAGCTGATACCATTAACCTAGGAGGAGGCTTCCCTCTGCCATCGTCTGTCTTTTCTTCACTTGGGCTTCCTTTCTATTTCTGTAATGTACAGGCTTATGCCCGTTTGAGAGCCGTCTCTTGTGCTGAGACATGGCAAGCTCCTGATCCTGAACATTTGAAGTTTTCTAACTAAGTCTGACTAAGCATGCCATGATTAGAGGACTGAGGGAAGGTAAAAGAAGTCATGGTCACCAAACCTTCTTTAGCTTAAATTAATTCATTATCAGCCATAAGCATTGCTCTACCTTCCCTGTCTCAGCACTGTACTTCATAACACACTTGTAAGAGGTCGGTTCCTCCATGTCGGACAAGGTCATATATTACAAGACTTCTCTAGCAAGGAAGAACAAAATGACATGCGAAACACAGGAGTCTCATTTTTGTACTTGTGAGAGTTCCTATACTAATGGTCCAGCTGTTTAGGGCAGTTCTGCTCTGGACTTATAGCCTAGAGGCCCAGTGCCTTGCAAAGGCCCAGGCCATTGCTGCCATGTACATGGTCCAGCGTGGTCATAAAAGATGCATGGGAGAAAACATGAGCGGATCCTAGGACTCCTAGAACTTCTACTCACATTCCACCAGGGTAACCCAACCAAAGAGTAAGTTGTCTGCAATTCATGAGACATTTTGGATCCATAACAGTGTTCCTACAGTCAACTGTACAAGTTCATGGAAGATCACAGCAAAACGCAGGGCACTACCATCCAAGGATGCTGGATTGGCTCACCCCACATAGTAGAGAATGCTTGCCAGTTGAGATATTAGCAAAGAATTCAGATAATAATGAACGTACAGTGGTAAAAAGAAATTATGGAATTTACCTGTAAACTACTTGAGAGTGGCCCACATTTGTTTGTTTGTTTGTTTGTTTGTTTGTTTTACTCTCTTGGATACTACTAACATATATGGGTGGTTGATTATGCATTAATCAGTATTTCCCTCTCTCTCATCTTTCCCCTATACTTCATGTAAACCTATTTAGCCTATTTAAATGACTAATTTAATCCATAGATTGATATCAAGAACAGACTAAATCAGAACAAGGAACACTTCCAAGTGATACTTACAATGAACAGCAGTAGTTCTGTATTTTAGGTTTTCCCTTGAAAAGAGATAAGCGTTTTTGCCGGTGCTCATTTACTTATGTAAGCAGTAGTTCCCCCCAGTGTTCTATGCATGATTGTGCTTTTATTGTAGTAGTTCCTGTTCAGAAACTTAGCTATGGGTAGGAGGGGACACATGGATGGACCGGCAACCAAGAGCAAACTGTTCTGTCTGGTAGATTGGCTTTTTCAACTTCCATCTCATCCTCTTTCTAATTAGAGAGAACGAGAAGTTCAATCCTCATTTCATCAGTTATGTGACAAGTGGTTGCAAATTAGGTTGCTCCAACTGGGAAATAGGAATGAGATAGAAATTATTGTCCTGCTTTCTTTAAAAAAAATCATACCTCTTAGACAATATATCACTGCATAAAAATTACTGAACCTCTTCGAGGACCGCACAGCACTTCTCCTGCCCGTAGGGATCCAGCCAAATATGACAATTTCTTCCTAACTCTGCTCTGTGTGCTCGCTATTGGATTCATAACTCTACTGATGTCAGTGTTTGGGTATGGAATGGCCCCCACAGGCTCATGGTTTTCATACTTGGCCTCGAGCTAGTGGTGTATTTCCCCCCCCCTAGGTTCTGAGGCCCGCATAGAGGAAGTAGGTCACTAGAAAAAGGCTCTTAGAAGCATCTCAGTCCTGGCCCTTCCTCCCCATCTGTCTGCTTCTCGCCCATCGTGGTCCAGTCTATTCTTCCCTACCATGATAAATTAGAGCCAAAGAAACCCTTGCTTCCTCTGCATCAGATGTTTGAGTCACAGCTAAAACTCTAACCTAAGCCCACTCCAAAGATCCTTTGCATCTTCCAAAAGATCTTTTAAATAGGCAAGCCCTTGTATCAAAACTTTTCCTGCTGGAGAGGCTAGATGGTTCTGTTGTCAACAGTTGGTCCTTTTCTTCTTTGTCGTTTTCTCCATCATGCTAGCTGGAACATAGATGAGAGTACTGCCGCCATTCAGAGCCAAGAGCATGAGGGTGCTATACTAGAGGGATCAGAATGGTCAGCTGAGAGTAACCAGGCTCTTGTAGGTGCTGTATGTGTGTTCTGCGCATGTGCCGCACATCCACGTCGGGAGAGAGGCCGGAAGACATCTGGAGTCCTGCTCTCTCAGTCTCAGCCTTCATTAATCTACCTTGAAATGAGGCTTCTCACTGAACTTGGAAGTAGACTAACAGCCAGCAAGCTTCGGTGATCCTTCTGACCCTACCCTGCCCCACGGTGCTAGAGGAACAGCCTCATGACCACGCCCACCTTTTGTACATGGATGTCATGGATTCAATCCTAGGCCTTCAGACTTGAACAACAAATGCTTTTCCTCACTAAGCAATCGTCTCACCAGCCCCTCTGTGTGTGTGTGTGTGTGGTGTGTGGTGTCGATGTTATATTGCATTGTATCATTTTGTACTGTAAATGTATGGTTGTGTATATATTCTTAAGCCAACTTGTATTGGATCTCCGGATAATAGTCATTCAGGTTTTTAAAGTTCTTTTTTGTTTATTTGTTTATGTGTATGAGTGTTTTGTCTGCATCTGCGCACCACGTGTGTGCCTAGACTAGTGGCTGCAGAGGCTGGAAAGACAGACTGGATCCCCTGGAACTGGAGTTGCAGATGTTTGTGAGCCCCTATGTAGGTTCTAGGACCTAGGTCTCCTGGTAGAGCAGTCAGTGCTTTTAACTACCAAGCCACTTCTCCAGCCTGTTACCCAGATTTTACAAAAAAAATAAAATAAATAAAAGCTTTTCTCTTCAAGACAGTGTTATTTCAGTAATCTAGTACATTCCACTAAGCCAGACAAAATCAATGATGCAAGCTCTGTGGGGTTCAACATAAGCCCAAGGAAACTTGCCCGCTAGGTTTCTGTTAGGAGACAGACCATGAAAACTAGAGATGAGAAAGGAAGGGCTATGGCTACCAATTTGAATATTTTTAATAGTTATTGACATAACTGTTTTAGAACATACATATGTGTGTTGCTTTGGTTTCTCTTTGGTTAGCACAGATACACAGAAATACAAATACAGAGAATTAGTTTAAGTTTTTTGTTTGTTTGTTTTTGAAGACAGTGTCCCATTCAGTCTTTTTTTTTAGGGTGGCCTTGAACTTGCTATAAAACAAGAAAAAGCCTTCAACTCATGATTCTCCTGCCCCTGCTTCCCAAATCACAGTATAAACTTTAAAAGCTTCTATTTATTAGTTAGGGTTTCGGTCTGAGGGTTCCACCAGCTTCTGTTCGGCATTTCTGACCCACATTCTGAGGCACTCTCCCTGAGGGATTATTCAGCATTTCTCTTCTCCTCCCAGACTTTGCTCAGACAGTTTGGCTTGCAGGGCAATGCAGGCTGCGTGCACAGTGAAGAAGGATGCCAGAGTCGGCATTTAAACACGACTGGCAAGCTCACTGCATGTCTGGAAAACGGACTTGATTCTATGTTAGAATAAATGCCAGCGTTATGAATTCTATGTAAAGTCAGCATGCATTTGGGGAGTGCTTCCTGTAGACATCTCTATAATAGGTACTAAGAGTAGAAATTAATTTATGCACCCGGAACTAAGACGATCTACACAATATTTTTATTATTCTTCCCTTTCCTCTTCATTATAAAGTGTTATAATCTAAAAGCCTCCTAGAACTTATAGCATTTGCCATAAGGGAGGAGATTATTATAAAGTGCCTAATTGAGATACTTCTGTGGTTATAAATAGTCTAATAGTCTTCTATTTCCTATCATCAAAGGTTATGAAATAACAAAAGCTATTAGAAAAAAAAATGAGGACCTGGAAACATACCAGTTTTCTTTCATCAATAATTGACATGGCATCATGATATGAAATGATAACAATTTCCATTATCCCTCTCATGTTACAAAGTTAACATATCCCAAAGTGTAAAAGGTTACTAAATAATTTCAGTTGTTAAGTATGACACTCAACCTGTCTCACAAGTCAGATACAAAATGATAAATATTTAGAGATTTGGGGGTGATTTGTATCCATTCTGCTTTCTGTCTATAATCTTGACCCATTCCATAAATTAAAAATTAAAAGCAGCATGAAACTTGAATTACATGGATAAGAACTTCAATCCTGTTATGTCTTCTAATACGAAATAAATTTTAAAATGAAAATACAGCCAATATTGCAATTGATAATTTTGCTTTACATATTTTTATTCTTGCTGGCATTATGCAAAGAAAAATACTCAATGAACTAATGAGAAGGGGCATTAATTATATTTTTATTTATGGTGAAAATTATAAAACAGCATTTGCACACAAATGTTGCAATTTTGAATTTTGAAAATTGTCACTTTTAACTTTTTAAAGATTCAGTGGCAGAATCTAAATAACAATTTCCTTAAAATAGCCATCAATCACTATTTGGTAGGAGTTAAACCAACCAAAAACACATCAAAACCACTGTGCTTACAAAAGTGCCTTTGCGTCCTCTTATCTTTTTTTATAGCCGGTATCTGAAAAACAATGTCAAAGTCAGAGGCTTCAAACATTCAAACAAAATTTGAAATGTTGTTGATCTGTTACAAATAAAAATGGAAACTTCAGATTTTACAAGCCTCATTGCGACAATGCCTGTAATAAGCAGGTTAATGCAATATGTTGTGGTAAATGCAAAGAACACTTTTATTTTGTTCTTCTATGCACTGATTTTTTTCTTGTTTGTCTAATTATGTGGTGTTCTTGTTTTGTCTTGCTTTATAAACAGAGTCTTTTTATGTAGCCCTGACTAAACTGTAGTTTGTTGTGTAGACCAGGCTGTCATCAAACTTGTGGCAATCCTCCTGCCTCTGCCTGTCAAGTGCTGGGGTTACAGGTGGGCATCAGGACACCCAGATACCCTGATTTTTATTTGTGGTTTATAGCTTTTGTACATAGGTATGGCTATCATGGAACACAGATGAAAAATATACATATTGCATAAGATAACAATCTCTAATACAAAATTAAATTTCTTAAACACTTCAACAAAGAATTTCTAAATACATCTTCAATTTAACTATCAAAACCAATAAACAGAAGTTGATATTCTGGACTTCTTTTACATTGAGGTATCAAAATTTACATAGCGGCTTTAAGCTCTATTTGGAAAAAAAAGTAAATTAACAATGATAAGATGCTATTAGAATCTCATCTGCTAATGGTTCTTAAAATATTAGAATTAATAGAGCTGCAAATCTAAAGTGTCAGGGCACATGCCAAGAATGTGTGTATAAGTATGCAAATTTTAATAGAGCTCATCAATTTACATGATTGATCATCAGTGGTATTTAAATCAACCTAAACTTTCGATCATGGGGAAACAATATTTTCCTTGTGTGTGCTTTCCATAGGGGCAAAACTCGGTTGAGATATTGGCCATTGAGCAGATGTCACCAGGAAGAAAAGGAAAGATAAAAATCCTGAGTGTGTTCACTAATTGTACAAAATCCTATAAGCAAAGCGCAGGCGTTTCTATCTCTTTTGCCTTTAGTAGTCTTTAAATAATTTCATTCACTTTGTAAGTTCTAGCCAGCATTGCTGCTTCGACATCATTAAAATCAAACTTCTAACTGTAGCTGTGCATTAACACATTTATATGTTCACATCATTTGCGCTCCATCATTTTTGCTCGATTCTGAGCTTTCACTCTCCGATCTCACACTCAACATTTCAAAGGGCAGTTAGTTACTAACGCATCACAAAATTTAGCTCACAGCGTCTGCTATTTTCCCAGTACGAAAAAATCAGATTTTAAACTTGATGAGCGGAAAGACTGAGAGAATCGGCGGGTTTTCAGAATTCTGTGTCAAATACGAAGAAACTCAGGAAATCAACCAGCTCCAGTCAGAGCGCCCGCCCGCCGGTCGGCCCGGAAGCATCCTCGCCAACCCTGGAAGCTTCGCAGTGACCGCGTCTCTACAGTGGTTTGGTTTTTGTATCCCATCACCATGGATACGTTGTTGCAAGAGATCACTCCTTTTTTGACTGAGGGTTATGTTGATGATTTTAATTTGTAAAATCTGTCAATTGATTACTTTTGCAGTCCGGGTAACTGCCCCCACCCACCCTCACGCGCTCCTATAGTGAATTTACTGCTTCACTCTGCTAAAGAAAACACTTCGTGAGTGTTTTCATGCTTTCAGCTAATGTTTAGGCTAGTCCCGGTTGCTGGAGAGGAACGGGTTCAGAAATATTTAGTTTCTCTCCCTCCTTCGCCCCTTCTTGTTTTGGAAAGGCGTTTTGCCTTTCGATCTTAGGCAAAGTTTCTGGCAGTCAAGTTTGGGGCTTGATGAGAAAATAGCCCCTGGACGCGGCTGATTGACCTGCTCCACGTAGCTTGCCTCCCTGTGGGTCAGCGGCGGCTTCCTTTGCAGCCGAACTCTAGCAGGGGGTGAGGGCGGGGGTGAGGGTTCGTTGCTCAGGCAAAAATCTCACCGGCCTTGGGCTGAGCAGACAGATGCTGGCGACAGCTCAGTTGCTGGAGCTGCCGAGCGGTGGGCATCAGGCACCAGGCGGCACACACTGGGTATCTGGTAAGGAACAGTCCTTGGCAAGCCTGGGGAGGGCGGCACTGGGCAGAACTGAGCAACCCCTGGAGCTCGCGGTCACTGGGGACTGGAAGCCACCCAGCTCAAGGCTACAGAGCGGAAGCTGTGCACATTGGACTCCTAGGGACCGCTGAGCAACTCGTGACAGGCAGCCCTAGGGCCAATCCACTGCTTTCAGACGTGGTAGGAAGGCTCTGGAACTCCCATGCCCTTCCTAAAGCTAGTACGAACCTGGGAGACGCCAGCATCCCTTAGCCTTAGGGTGCACCTGTTGCTAGAGACAGACCGGGTCAAGGAGCCTCAGGCCTTTGCTGCCACTAAGGAGACGGACAACCCTAAGAGCCCATCTTCACTATGTTGCCCGTGCTGCCGCCCCAGCGCGCTAACTTTCTCTTCTAGCCTATCTTTTGGCCGCCCTCGGCCAGGTCCAAGGTCACCGCTCTGGTCGCCAGGACTCTCTAACTGAGGTCTCTTAGACTGCTGCAGCCTTAGCACAACGGTCTCCGTTACAGTCGCCTTTAGGCATGAGCGATAGCAGGGAACCCTGAAATCTGCGTGCTGGTTCTGAGTGTCTGAACTGGCTCCTTCTGTGTTCAGGACTTTTGCGCAGGGCTTGAGCGGCAAGATGAACATGAACTCTCAAGATCTAAAACAACCAGATTATTTTTTGTTTTGCTTTGTTTTTTGATTGTTTTTGCGAGACCAGTCGCAAATAGCGCCTCCACTTTTTGGACCTCAGAAAGTATCGGGCCATTTTATGGCCAGCAAAGTGGTGGCTTTTTTAGTCAGGAAACCCGTCCTTGCTGATAACCCCTCAGAAAGAAGAAAAAACCAACCGCGAGAGCCTGGGACTCCTAAAAGCCACCACCAAAAGTGCTTATCTGGGTGGGACCCTGGACCTTGAACTACCCCACACTCAGAGCTGCCTTGGGGAATGAAGAACCCAGCACGCACAGAAAGCCAAGGGGCACCAGGCATTGCTTCTGGCATCTAGCCCCAAAGCGGAACACCCAAATTCCCATTAATGACCCCCAGCTCCAGTTCAGGCACCCCGAGGTTACTGGAGCTAAATATCCTGGGCCCATGGGTGGTCTGCTTGTTCTGGCAACGTCCACAGCAGCTTTCTGCTCCAGGGCAGCCTCTCTTGCCAAGCGACTTCTGTATGTCCTGGGTTGGGTTTGGGATTCCCCAGAACCGGGCTCTGCTCTTTCTAGTCTGGAAAGTGGGTTATTGGTCCTTCCCATGTTTTATTCCCTGACCTTCCTGCCTAACATGAGGACACTTTGAACTTTATTTTTCATTGTCTACTGAGACGATTGGAACTTTTAAAAGTTAATGCGCTTTACATCTGCGCGACTACGTCCCACTCCGTCATTAGAACCTCTTGTAATCTTACTAGATTTTGCTACTTCGATCCGAAAACCCAGTGCAGCCTTTTCAGTTTAGGCTTAAGAACCGGATATGAAGCCGGGCGTGGTGATACACGTCTTTAATCTCAGCACTTGGGAGGCAGAGGCAGAGGCAGGCAGATTGTTGTGAGTTCGAGGCCAGCCTGGTCTAATACACAGAGAAACCCTGTCTCGAAAAACGAAAGAAAGAAAGAAAGAAAGAAAGAAAGAAAGAAAGAAAGAAAGAAAGAAAGAAAGAAAGAAAGAGAAAGAAAGAAAGAAAAGAAAAGAAAGAAGGAAAAAAGAGCAGGACAGGAAGACTCTAAGTTAGGTACCAGTGTTGCTAGGATAGCAGGGACAGACCTGTACTGGGGTTTGGAACTTCCCTTTCTTCCAGGAACACTTCCCGTAACCCTCTGAGGTCCTTGATCCTCAGTTGAGCTGCATCAATAAACCGCACATAGGGATGCCAGTATCTCAGCCAAAGTGGGCCAGTCCTCTTTCCACCTTATGTGACAGTTCTGGAACTTTCTTTCCATGGAGCTGTGAGCAATAGCAGACCCTTGAGTCCAGGCTTCCAGGGCAGTCTAACCTGTTCCGGTGAGGGACAGTTGACGACTTTATTTCTTTTACAGGAAAGAAACCTGTAACTTTCCCACGTCACTGTGGGAAAGTATTCACTCCCATGTCCAGTCTACCATCCTGCTGGTAGAGGGCAGAGAGAGTTTCACAATGACTGTGTGTCAGTGTGCACAACACCTCAGGGAGTACAAACTCTGTATCTGGAGGTACCCCCGCTGACTCTCTGATTTGCGCATTTGTAGAAAATAAAGCCTCCTCTTTCTGGTTTTCCCAGTAACTCAGAGGCAAGGCATGTCTGCCTGAGGTTTCCAGTGTTAAAGTCAGTCGCTTACTTGCTTACTTTCTACACTGTCTTAACCCAGCTTTTGTTCCTGGCATTCCCAAGCCAGGAGCGATGGAGTGCCCAGCTGCTTCTAGTGGCCACCTTTCTTTTCTGGGGATTTCTGTGTGCCTACCTCTCATGATACAGAGCAATTTTTTATTAAAAAAAAAAAAAAACGGCAAAGAGGAATAGGGTGGAGGACCTGCACTCATTTTTGCACTCACTTGCATGGAAGGCAGCAAACTCCTTGCCTCCTATTTATCCTCAGAAGCCATGGTTTTGTACCAAAACCTCCACACAAGGGGGGCTCCAGGTCTCCTACACACACACACACACACACACACACACACACACACACACACAGCGGGGGAGGGGAGGGGAGGGGAGGGGAGGGAAGAGAGAGAGAGGGGGGGGGGGTTATTTTACCCTGAATTCTTGCTCTGCTCAGCCTCAGCTCCAGCTGGTCTGGTGCTAAGCTCTGGATGCTCTCAGCTGTTGCCCTGCAGCCAAAGGCTGCCCTCACCCCATCCCAACATGCGCAACTGAACTCGAAGCAGAGGCTTTTGGCTACCCCAATAAGCCACAGGATCCAGGAAGCTTGAACCCCAAAGATCTGTCTTGAGCTCTTGAGAGTCATTCTAATGCCTAACTCCCCGTTTTTCTTCATTCCTTTTCCTTCCTAAGTTGGTTTTCATGCAACATTTGGGGGTTTTGTTCTTGTTTGTTTGTTTGTTTGTTTGTCTGTTTCTCTTCTCTTCATTCTATAGCTAAGACACTAAAGAAATATACGAAAACTGAAATTCTTTCAATTAGCTTTTTTTTGACGCAGAAAGAATAAACAGAAAGAAAAATCGTTCTAACAATAGTTTCAAGGGTAAAAAACCTCACTGTCAACTAGGCACGTGTTTTTTTTAAAAATCACACCAGAAAGGGTAAATAAACAAAATTAACTGAGTTTAGAGGGAATTAACTATGTTTAGAGGAAAAGCGCCAGTGAAGGAGAACTTCAGCCAATGAACTGTACAGTCCCAGGTCCCCCAGGTTGAACCTGCCTACCCTGCTTTAGCTTCTGTACCCCTCAAATCTTTCTATGGAGACCTGGTCTTGCCTCCATTTCCCTAAACTAGGAAACCACTCAAATCTCTCTTCAAGACTAAAGAAACATGGACCAATATTCCAGCCAACTTCTGTCCCTTCCCTTCACTTAAAGTTTTAAGATTTGGTTAGGAAAAAAAAATAGAATAAGAGGAGTGGGGTGGAAGAAAGTTTTAAAAGAACAAAACAACAACAAAAACAAGAAGTCCTGAGCTGCAGCGGTGAGTGTGTCAATCAAAGGGTTTTGTGCCTGGGGGCTCCTCGCGGTTCAGCAGAGGTGTCCCAGGGCGGCCCCACAATGAATATGAATAGGAATCCTTGCTAAAAGGGACAGCAAAGCGCACCGCCCTGAATGATGGCACGTCATCTTAACCAGCCTAGGATAGATAGGACGGCTCCTTTTGTCTCTTTTCTCCGCTGCAGCGCTATAAAAGCCCCTCTTTTACAGCAAGAGGTTAGTTCAGGCACACACCAACGCGCAGTGCAGTAAACAGCTAAACATAGAGAGATAGAGAGGGGAGCAGGGAGAGAGAGAGAGAGGCGGGGCAAGACAGATCCTTGACCTGTCTTCTCCCATCTTATAACTGAGAAGTTGGTTCCTGGACCTTGCGATTTTTAATTCAAGATTCTCTTTAATTTCCCGCCTAAAGCCTCCTCAACCATAAGGCCGCATCTCCTGTAATAAAATGAATTCTGATTCAAGCTCTGTCTCCAGCAGAGCGTCATCTCCGGACATGGATGAGATGTACCTAAGAGACCACCACCACCGCCACCATCACCACCACCAGGAGAGCCGTCTCAACTCGGTCTCTTCCACACAGGGCGATATGGTGCAGAAGATGCCTGGGGAAAGCCTCTCACGGGCTGGCGCCAAGGCCGCAGGAGAAAGCAGCAAGTACAAAATCAAGAAGCAGCTGTCTGAGCAGGATCTTCAGCAGTTGCGGCTGAAGATCAACGGACGCGAGCGCAAGAGGATGCACGACCTGAACCTAGCCATGGATGGTCTGCGCGAGGTCATGCCCTATGCGCACGGGCCCTCGGTGCGCAAGCTCTCCAAGATCGCCACTCTGCTTCTGGCCAGAAACTACATCCTCATGCTCACCAGCTCCCTGGAGGAGATGAAGAGGTTGGTTGGCGAGATCTACGGGGGACACCACTCAGCCTTCCACTGTGGGACTGTGGGGCATTCGGCCGGCCACCCGGCGCACGCGGCCAACGCTGTGCACCCAGTACACCCCATCCTGGGCGGCGCGCTCTCGTCCGGCAACGCCTCGTCCCCGCTGTCCGCCGCCTCCCTGCCGGCCATCGGAACCATCCGACCTCCCCACTCGCTGCTTAAGGCGCCCTCTACGCCGCCCGCACTACAGCTGGGCAGCAGCTTCCAGCACTGGGCGGGGCTGCCCTGTCCCTGCACCATCTGCCAGATGCCGCCGCCGCCACACCTGTCTGCTCTCTCCACTGCCAACATGGCCCGGCTGTCGGCTGAATCCAAGGACTTGCTCAAGTGAGCTGCGGTGCTCCCGGCCCGGCCGGGAGGAGGAAGGAAGAGCTGAGGCAGGGGTCGCAGTTCTGGGCAGGGAGGGAAGGGGAGACTGCTCTGCCTGAGGGAGGGTGGGCGCGGATGGTCTTGAGGCCTTTGCCAGCGGCCCTAGAGATCCAGATTCTACTTCACTCACCCCACCAGGGAGTACCAAAACCAAACTGGAATCTAGGTGTTAGAGAAAGAAACCTGAACCCGACGTCCGTGGTTTGCATGCACGCTTCTTTTCCTCACGCAGCACCAGTATTTCTCACTGCCATATGCTCTTGTCAAAACTGCATTGTTCTTTAAAGACGGGATGGGTGGAGTTAAAAAACTTGTAAAGAAACTTTAGAGTTGGCTTTTTTTTCTGACTGTGTTCTTATCTTGACGGAAAGATGGCCATCTCTTTGGGCAAAGGAAATGTAAATATTTCATCGAGCAAGGTGCAGTTATGATTGTCTCTGTCCTTACAGACTTTCTAGAGAGACACTGGAGAGAGAGAGAGAGAGAGAGAGAGAGAGAGAGAGATTCAGAATCCAAGTTTTGAGAAAGAGAGTGAGAGAGTTTCAGAATCCAAGTTTTGAATCTCAGCTTCTGTCGTCCCGGGCATGAACCTCTTATGTGGGTTTTCCTTTTCAAGCAGTATAGGTCAAAAGAATGCATGCACGCTTCTAAATGAATTTTGTCTAAACATGTTGTGCAGGCCATAGTGCCATTTTCCTTGTAACAAGGATTTATTAGTGAATTCTCCAAAGTACTCCATATATCTGTCTGTGGTTGTATGAAATAAAACAGGGGCCAGAGTGCAAAGGTTCACACTCAATGTACCTGAGACTCTTTCCCCGGGCCTATGTCTGTCCCTATCCCTCAAACTCTATTCCAACCTTAGGGCTAATCCAAGGGACCCACAGCTACAAAACTGGGCCCCCTCCAGTAGTTCAACCCACCCCATTGCCAAATTATTCTGCACACGGGGTTGGCTCTATCTGTCATCCCTCAGCTTTGAGAACTTACTGTGTTTTGGGGGAGGGCTGCCACTTTTATTTTCCTGAACATTTACATTTGCTTGAGATATTTTGTTAGGGCCTCAAAGACAATACCTGTCTTTATTTTTTATATATTCTTGATAAGTATGATATATTTATTAATAACCAGTGTTTCTGGATGAGATTTCAAATAAAAAAGATCCTTTAAATCCAATATTTGCCTTTGTTTAAAATTTTAATCAATGGCTATTGTGGGACAAGAAACTGATGGGTCTACTGATGTGTGTCTCAGTATGGGTGACGGAATTTGATGGAAGGTTTTTCTCTGGTCATTTACAAGTAAAGAGAATAGTGAATTGGTGCTAATTATTGGACCTCAATGTCCTTCAAATAGAGCATTGTCTGTATATGTACTCCTTTCCTACTTGAGCTCCTTTGTTTCTCTGCAGTAATTGTATCCTCATAGACTCAAGAGTTCAGATAAAAAATAGAATCTGGAAGTTCATGGTGGCAGGAAGTGAGAAGCACCATGGTGGCTGTGAGAGTGTTGTTGGCAACAGACAAGAAATAAGTAAGTTAACTTCTTTTTGCTTTAAAATGACCCTTGTAGTCCTCTTATCCCACATGCGACAACCCAGTATGTTTTAAAAGTTAACAAATAACCAACCGCTGCTCACCCCAGCCTGCCTGCCAGGAAAAGAAAGGAAGTCCCCTCTGCTTTGTAAGTAAACTCTTGGTGGAGTCGGAGGAAGGCCCAAGCCTGAGCAACCAAGGCATTCTGAATAAGAATTTTTCCTTGTTTTCACTTTCTCAGAAGGTTGCTGTTGTGATTAGCCAAGAGCCAGGGCGTGTGTGTGTGTGTGTGTGTGTGTGTGTGTGTGTGTGTGTGTGTGTGTGTGTACTTTTAGCTTAAACATAGGCTAAGATGGGGAATGGGGCGCTTTTCACTCTCACCTCCCATGTCCGCAGTGGAAACAATTTCTCTTTTTGAATAAACAAGAGCAAGCTGTTGTTTTGTTGAAAGAAGACTGAGCTCTGGTGGCTGCAACTGCAGTGTAGGGTCCAGGGCCTTTGCTTCTCCTGGAAAAGCAAAGCCAGAATTGGCTTCTGTAACACCGCCACCCAGTCAGTAAAGCCTGTGTGTTCCCAGGAAGCCCGCATCATCCCCTGGCTCAGTTTGGAATACCTAAAACCCACCACACAGGCCTTAGTTAGGAAGGAATAGGACAGTACAGTCGCAAAAGGAGGCTACTTTCTTCTCTGAGTGAGGAAACAGCCTGTTGAGGATTTATCTGAGGTCAACAGTGAGGTGCAGCCTTCCAGCCTGGGCAAGAGTTTGTTATTTAAAAAAGAGGAGGAGAGGGGTGATTTCCTCAATCAGGAAAGCAAACTACCCCTGAGTCTCTGTGGAGCGCCCCTTTCCACACTTCCCTTCACCAGGAAGACCCAAGCCTCCTCTCTGCCTCTGCAGCGGGTTCAGCTTCTTCCCCAGCATTCAGGCTTAAGCAGAGGGGTGAGGAGAATAAAGCCAAGCTTGCGCTCTCTCCCTCCCTCCCTCCCTCCCTCCCTCCCTCCCTCTCTCTCTCTCTTCTCCCTCCCTCCCTCCCTCTCCTTCACTCTCCTCTGTGTGTGTGTGTGTGTGTGTGTGTGTGTGTGTGTGTGTGTGTATGTACATGCTGTCTTTTGCACCCGAGCTTCCCTAGTTGTCTTTAGTGATCCACTTAATTGAGCTGTAAGGTCTGCTCTCTTGGGAGACCCTAAGCAAAAGAAATCTGACGTTCACTGAACTAGAAAAGAGACAACCCTCCCAAACAGCATAGAGAAGGTCTTACAAACATCCCGAGCTCTTTTCCAGGCCATAAAAAACTTTCTTCCGCAGCAGAGCTTTCTTAAAACAGGGGAGGGACAGGGAGAAAGGCCATTTGGGAGTCTGGCTTCTGGATTTGTTAAAAAGAAGGAAATATCACCAGTAGCCTCTTGGATAGAGTTGGGTGTGTGGTGTCTGGGTGTGAGTGTACAGACTGACCTTTGCTTGCAATTTTTTTCCTGTCACGCACACCACTGCACTGAGGTGAAGGTAATGATAATTTTCTCGGGGCTGTTTCAGCCATGAATTTACAACCTCTTCAGAAGTTCCCAAGTTCAAAGTCCTTTTAAATTCCATCTAGACACACAACCAGGATGTTCCCATTTTTTATTCAAAGTTGCTTTGCACTCAAAGAGGGAATAAAATTCACCTTCAAACAAACAAACAAACAAACAAACAAACAAAACTTCTTGGAGCCTTCCGTGTCCACTGACTGTGAACTTCAAGAGAGACTCCCCAGAGGAAAGTGAAAGTAACATTTGGCTTTAGTCACTAAGCTGCACCTGACCTTTGTTCCTACTTTGTTCTCAAGGAGACCCACTCCCCCTTACCGCCCCCCCCCCAACTCAGAGGCCTTGGACTTACCTCTGGCGAAAGATCAGCCAGGTTCCCTAGCTCCAAAAACAGGAAACCCGTGTGTTCTCAGATTGCCCCCTCCCACCTCCAGCAAGCTCTAAGGCCCTCGTAACAAAATGCAAAGCCTTCTCAGCACAGGGGTAGAGGGGGTAGGCTTCCAGGAACACTAGCTGAGACCCACAGTTGCATCCATATTTTTTTCTGTGCCTTCCAGTCCCATGAAAAGACCTCACATTGAGCGAACCCCCTTCCCACCTGCCTCTGGGGCTCAGCGGGGCGGGCGACCCTCACCCCTCGCTTCCAGCCACACTTATTTCTGTAACTACTGGGTACCCGAACTGGCCAGTCCCCACTATCTGAAAGACTGCACACAGAAGTTCAGCCTTGTCACTTGGGGCCCTCTGGGGCACAGGGAGGCAGTCTCCTGCCTAGAACAGCCCTCTACCTCTATTCCTAGGGCCGCCTACACCCCAAGCCGAAGTCCGCTGCTGGCTGCCTACCTCAACCAGGAAAGAAAAACTAGCATCTGGTCCAGGCACTCACCCTAGGCGCTCCTAGATTTGGGGTCTTGCTGGGCCTCCACTCACCAGGTTTAGGGGGCAGGAGAGTGGGGGAACTGAGATGGGTAAAGGGAAAGGGCGGGAGGAGAGAAAGAAGGAGAGAGGAAGAGAGGGAGAGACCTGTGCTCAAGGAAGGGTCCTTGGTAGAGGCTTCACCTCTTCTGAGAACCTCTAGGAGTGGAGAGTTTGGGGTCTGGGGAGCATCCCTTGTCCCTCTAGCCCACAGCCTTGGTGCCCAGCTCTTGGCTGTAGAGCTGCTTTGTCTTTGAGGGGCTTTTTCAGTGGGACCTTTCCCGAGACACTGTGACCTCTCGGAAGTGCAGGAGATCCCGGAAAGAGTGGGTTCTGGGGCGCACAGCGCTGAAAAGCGCAAGAGCAGCTCGAATTGAGAAGGCTGACAGTCCACCCGCGGGTGCGTGGTCCCTGGCTCCAAGATCTCTTTCTGGCACGGGAGCACAACCTCAGACCCCAGCTCTGCACACGCTCCGCTCCTGGGGCTGAGTCCTGAGGGAAGAGTAAGTCTGGATGCCCCTACTGCAGGCTGCAGTTCCCGCATGCACCCAGCCCCACAAGCAAGTGGGGCTCTGAAGTTAAGGCGCTCTGGGGAGGAGATTATCTCCTATTGGGACTACACTGCCCCTTCAATGAACCTGGCAACCCTTAAGCGTTCGTGGAAATGGGGAGCGAACGCACCCACAGGGGACAAATCCAGACTTACAAAGTGAGACCTGCGCTGTTTTCTCTCTCACACACTCAGACCCTGGCTGACACTCAAAGGTTGGTAAATCTTGCCATGGATACCTGGTAATCCCAGGCCAGCGCACTTTCTTTACTGGGAAACTCACAGAGGGCCAGCCCTCCCATTTCCCCCCCTCTCCCCTCCCTCCCGCTGTGAACCCTGACCACCTTTCCTGCTGGTGAACTTCTTCCTTTAATACAAGCCAAGTGCATCCAACCTGGGGCCTTGTTCTGGTCACCAGACTTTGGTACACGTTTTAATGCTCTCCAGAAATGAGTGGGCCGCCAGGGGACCTGGACCTGCTAGGGTCATTAAGTAAGAAAAGGATACTGGGAAGGATGAGAGGGTTTCAGCACTGAAACCAGAACCTTGCCTCTGCTATGGTAATAGAGTAGCCAGGTTTCTGCACCCCAGGGAGATAGGAGGCAAGGGCAGGCTGTGGAGAGTGTCTGAGGCAGGTTTGGAGAGTTTACTCCCTTCTGTTCTACCCTGACTTGAGAGGGAAGCATCATCTCCCTGCTAGCCTGAGACCTCAAAAACAGTTGAGTCGGGGGGGGGGGGTGTGGGGGGGTGGGGGGGTGGGGAGCCAGGACCTGAAAGCACCCATCTTCTCCCTTGGATCTGGAAAACTTCATAAATCTGCTCCTGAGTTGATGTGCTTAGGGCAGGGCGCTGAAAATGCACTTCTACCAGATTCGTGATTCCAGAGAAAGAGAGATTCTAGCTCGCACACCCGCAGGTACACGTGCAGGCAGACAGGCACGCACGCCTGGATATTTAGCTACTTCCCGGGTCTCCACCAGCAACGGACAGGAAACTGATCATCTTTTGAACCACAGTTTTAATAGGAGCCAGCAAAATCTTGAGGTTACTTTTTCTTTGGGGTTCTTCTTACTTTTCTTATGCTTTAGTAATGGGACACTTTCTAAATATTTCTACGATGTCCAGGCACTGTGAGGAGTGGCAGAAGGAAAGTCAGGGAGTAAGATATCAGTTGCATAAAAATATCAGTTGCATAAAAATGTCACTGTCCCCAGGACATCAGAAGGCTAAGCAGGAAGGAAGGCACTGGTCATCTAGGTCAGATGGATGAAACCCGCCCATGCAGCACAAAACAGCTGCTTTTTTTCTACATGGGAGAAATGGATAGCCTATTTCTCCTTCTAAGCAGAGAGGACAGAAACAGATGCCTTGATTAATATGGAAATAAACAGAAGTGATGGTGGCAGAACTTAGTTCTCTCACAGTTGTTGAGAGATTTATTAACACAGAGAAAAACCTCAGCCTGGGTTTTTGTCTCCACTAGTTAACTACCAAATGAGCAAATCCTTTCCCCTTTAACTGTTTTTTATAAAATAAAAAAATATAATAAAATAAAATAAAAGGAGGGAGGAGAGTGGAGGAAAGCGTGGCGGGCATTATTCACTCCTTGTCTCCCAGGGCTCTGTGAGCTAGAGAAGCAGTCTCTGGACTGCAGCATCGGCCTGGCTGTGTTGTACACATAAAACAATCCTGTAATTTCCCTTCCAGAACAAAAGTTTCAAAGCAGTGACCTGTAAGGTATCCCCACTTCAATAAAGCAAAGACTTAATGGTCCACTAATTACTCTATTCCTGCAGGGGGAGAGGCGCATGCAAAGGAGTGGAGCACACCCTCCACCCTCTGCTGATTGAAGCTGTGGTCTCTCCCCAAATGTACAGCTGGGGCTGCCTCATTGAAAACCCAGACAAAACAAAATCCCAGATAAAGAATCTTACCCAGAACTCAAAGATTCGGCTCTCTCTCTCTCTCTCTCTCAATTGTTGGGTCCTAGCTGGGTTCTCAGAGAAGGTGGAGGGAGCTCCTTTGGTGCTTCTGCAATCTTTAAAGCTTGGGGGTTTGCCCACAACAATTTTAAAAAGCTTTTTTTTTTTTTTTACTTCTATGTCCTCATATCTTTCTGTGCTGAACTCTCATCTCTTTCATTTGACACTTTGAGTATAATTTATTTATCCAACCTTTTTTTTTTCTGAAGTAATTATTAGGTTGTTTCAACATTTAGTACATGTTTCAGTTTGGCTAATTTTCTCTCCCCCCACCCCCATCACTATTCAAGTTTTGAATGAGGAGACAGATTTCAAGTGTCCTAAGGAAACAAAGTAGAGAAACAGAGAGGCAGCTTTAGGTTTAGTCTTTTCACATCTGTTATATAGCAATTAAATGCATGTCTAAAATAAAATTCTGCAAAGCCTTATTTAAACAGAAGTGAAAGTCAGCAACAATGCAATTAACTTGGCATTACAAACAGTTGGAAAATTCAATTGTCAAAACAAACACCTCTTTAAGGAAAACACACACGCACACACACACACA